>NC_139838.1:26688001-26895501 GCF_963691815.1 Echiichthys vipera
CACACACACACACACACAAACACACACACACAGATGCTTATAAGATTTCTAACTTCCTTCTTTAAGTAGGAATTCCTCTTTTACGGCACAAACACATTGAACTCTGCGCTCGACGATCATCCTTTCACAGGTAAAGATAAAATAAAGTGTGATGACGCGTTTAACAGAAATGCTTTTGTCAGAATCAGGAAAAATTTAAAATCTTGGTTTTCTAAAAGGCTTAATTAGATATTTCCTCATAACTTTTAATTTGAACATGAAGTTTCCATTGGCTGTAGGGCAACATGTGAAGCAGGACACACTCAGAGGTTGGATTTCTTATTTGAGGTGCTCTCATTAAAGTAACGTTAGACAACAACATCCACAAAATATCACATTTTAAATTAAAATGCGTCCCTGAATGTGTTTCTCTTTGAACCGTGAGTAAATTCACTTTGATCGTATTTATCCTCTCTGCATCAGAGCAGACGTCCTTTTCTTTCAGCACATAAACGATGTTTTTCCCTTTTTCTCCCTCTTTTTGTTTCGTGTTTCTGTTGAAGTGTTCGGCGGCTCCCTCTCCGTCTCATCCGGCTGAAATGGGCGTCGGTCTCACAGTCGTCATTTTGCTCATCACTCTGATGCAAGGTCGGCAGTTTCCTGATTGCACATATGACAGATTTCAATAGAAGTAATGTTTGTTTTTTGTTTTCTCAATAAAACCAAAGCTTCCTTTTTAGCCCGGGAGCGTAAAGGAGTAAAGTGAAGTTGAATGAGCATGTGCTAGAGAAGATAGATAGATAGATGGATGGATGGATGGATGGATGGACGGACGGACGGACGGACGGACGGACGGACGGACAGACAGACAGACAGACAGACAGACAGACAGACAGACAGACAGACAGACAGACAGACAGACAGATAGATAGATAGATAGATAGATAGATAGATAGATAGATGGATGGATGGATGGATGGATGGATGGATGGATGGATGGATGTAGGATGGATGGATGGATGGATAGATAGATAGATAGATAGATAGATAGATAGATAGATAGATAGATAGATAGTCATTGCTCTCCTTCAGACTTTGAAAGCCTGATTCAATGGTGGAAACTCCTGCTTTATCCCAGAAAAGGTAGACGGACGTATTAAAACCAGTCTGACAGAAAATCTGTGAATAAACACAATAAAACATGTAATGGGGCTAATCCTTTAGCCCTTTGCTAACCACAGCCGTGAGCTTTAGCCGCAGCCTTTGACTACATTTCCTCTGCAAATCTGAAACGCTTCTCTGATGTTGACACGTGTTTTTTTCATAAACATGAACTCGAATCACACTCATCACAGGACGGCTGTGGTTTACAGTTGATCCTTTGCTAATCCCGCCCCCCCTGGCCACCGTTGCTTGGCCTTACCCGGCAGGTGGAGCCCACTCGGGTTGGGGCAGAGAACCAGAGCACTAATCTGAGGGGATGTAGAGCAGCCAATACGAACGCCCTCTTTCTGAAATGACCTGTGGTTGGCCAAAGTCTCCCGTCACGGGTTTGATTTTCTAAAACCTGAAAACAGCCAAGAAGAGGCGCAGGGTTTTAGATTTGTCTCAGCACACTTTAATTACTCTATGATGAAAGAATACTATGTGTTTGTTGGCCAAAAGCTTTAGAGACTGACATTTGACCCCTCCAGCTCCAGGTGTCTTTGGTCAAACTTGGGGTTTGACGCTGCCCCAAAGGATCGTGGGCATCAACGGCTCGTGCCTCACAGTCCCGTGTCGTTTTGAGATCCCCAACACTGAGGAAGCAGACATCAGGAACTGCTCCGATGGTGGTGTTTGGATCAAAGGAAAGATGGCCGGCCCTCATGTCTTCACTGCACGCTTTCTGAGGAACACCTTACCAGTAGGTCTCTCACCATGAACATCATTAAAGTCTCATGCATAACAGCATGTGTAGCGTTTGAAAGAGTCCCACGTTGGTATGAAATAAAACTAATGATGTGTCTCAGTTTGTGCCTTTCTCTAGTTACACCGGCTACTTTGAGTGCAAAAGTGCAGACACAGCATCATTTTCATGTCTGTGTACAGATTTAGCGAACAGAATATCACACGTTGATTGGTTAACTTTAGAGGTATGGTCAGGTGTATCCAGTCTTTATGCTAGGCTAGGCTAACCGTGTCCTGCCTCCATACTCCACACACAGACATGATACTGATATTAAACTTCTTGTCTTAGGGTAAATAAGCATATTTCCCCAAATGTTTATGGTGCTGTATATAAATGTGTATATAAATACCAGATCATAGTGTAGGATAAAGGTGTGACAATTAAAGTGAGACATCAAGACCGTTTTTCTTTTTCGTGTATAAACTATTAACGGAGATATCCCGAAGAGTCGCTAACAGTCGGACGTGGCTAACAGTGATTAGCTCGGGGCAGTTTTTAACCACTAATACTGCTCAAAATAACAACAAACCTCTGCAGCAGCATAAGAAGAGTCCCTACACAGAAAATGAAGCTCCTGCAGAGGTTTGGTGTTATTTTGAGGCGTATTAGTGGTTAAAAAATGCTGTTTTAATGCCTTCACCGTACCGCCCCAAGCTAATCAGGGTTAGCCACATCGGGTTGTTTGCGACTCTCCCAGATTTCTCCGTAAATAGTCCATACATGGAAAAAAGTGTCCAAAAAGACCATGGGATGATGCTACGGGGGAATTACACTTTAAGTTCTGTGTGGCCGTTTGATTATCCCAAATTGTTTTAAAATAAAACAACAACAAAACAAAACCCAACTGAAAATGACTGAAATATTTGATCTTGACAAGAATGATACTTTCAATAAAGTTTTGCACTTTTAGGGGCGAATGGAGGACCTCTTGAAGAAGAACTGCACTACAATGTTCCACAATTTCCCAGACGACTACAGCGACACTTACTTCTTCAGACTCCAGTGTTCGAACTACATCAAGTACACTTTCAGTAATGGAGTCATCATCACCGTCTCCCCAGGTATGAGTGGATGGTTCCTCTCAACCCTATGAGGTGTCTTTCAGCTCTTTGTTTTGGTTTTCTGTCCCACACATGAACTGTTCAAAAAGCTTTAAAAACCCAGGGGTACCTCAGCATCAAAAATGCACAAAGCTAGAGACCAGCTGATGATTTAAGATAAGCATTTAGCAAATAAAGAGACACTGACATCCCCCAGTGTGTAGGTCAAAAGAGAGTCCATACTGAATAACAGGCATGACTCCAAACAAGTGCTAGTCTTGCTTCGTGTCTACAAAAGTGTTTGACCTTGTTTGTGGACAGCGCTAAATACAATGTAGCCTTCACCAACACACCCGCTTACGTGACTGGTGTAATAAGTGTGTGCGTGGCCCGTGGTCAGCTGGAGACCGATACAGACACAGGTGTAAAAGTACAGATCACGAAACACATTTCAAACCAGGTGTGAACAGGGAGTTTGTTATCTCTGATATGTGAGATCTGATTCCTGCTCAACAGACGGGCCTCCTCCCCAGCTGACCCCTGTGAGTCTGGTGTCAGAGGGAGACCAGGTGAGTCTGCAGTGTTCGGTCCCAGTGCCCTGCTCCGTCCTGCCCCCCTCCATCACCTGGTTCCCCCGAGACAACTCCAGGCAGGAGCGGACACAAACGCAGCAGGTGATCCATCACTCAATCAATCAATCACGCATCAACAGTGGTGGATATGACACTGCATCCAGGCGAGCGTTGTGTTTAGACATCACAGATGTTAATTAAGAGTCTCATTTAAATCAATGTAGCAGAAAAACCCCTGTACAGTATATATCATCATGTTAGGAATCTTCACATGACAGACGATGCTGGAGAAATGTAGAATATGCTGTGATATCTTAAATACGTGGGTTTGCATGTGTGAGTGGAGAGATGTCTGTGTGTACGAGGGGTTGTTTTATTACGCTGACGCCATGACTGATAACAGGACGTTGGTCCTTTATAGCAGGGGTGTCAAAGTGATCCAGTAAAGAGTCGCTGTGGCTGCAGGTTTTCATTCCAACCAATCAAGAACACACCTGATCCAACAAATGAACTATGTGTAGACAATTCAGGTGATTGCATGACTCAAGTCAGGTGTGTTTTTGCTTGGTTGGAATGAAAACCTGCAGCCACACAGCCCTTTACTGGATCACTCTGACACCCATGCTTTATAGGGTTGTGCTATAATCTGTGTGACTATAATATGTAATGCACTTTTGAGACACTTTAAGCCCGCTGCCGTCTGCGATCATGTGCTGATGCGCCGAAGCTTCTCTGATCAGATTTGTTATTATTAAATTAAATATTCAAGTGAGATCAACTGAGGCCCTCAAGTTATTTCTTTATGCATCTGAAAGAATCTTCAACTGTTTGGCAAAATATATTAACCTGACTCCGCCAGGGAATCTTTTGGGAAGGGGCAAAAATCCTGGTTGTTGATTGGATAAACTGTCTATCACCAACATACGAGTCAAATCAACAGATCAACGAAGCGTATGACGTACCAACAGCATGGAGGCAAAGCTCAGAAAGGAAACAACATGTGGGTAAAGGAGATTTTCCCTTTGTGTTTAACGTGAATTTACGGATCAAAGGCCCAATTTCAGGAGCGCGGACCATTTTCCAACAGAAGGATCCAGAGAACAAAGAGTTAGTGAGCGGCTTGCTCCATTGCTGCTCATCTCATCCACGGAAGCCTCCATGTTTTTTACACTGTACCGCAAGTAAAATGCAATGGAGCCTGCGAGATCAGGATGGTCTGGCCACATGCACATGATTAAAAAATTAAGAATAAAAGGCAAAAAATGTCCCTATGTACAAGTAGGAAACAAACTTCTTCCTCCTCCATTTATCATTTAAAAAGGATTTACCCTGTGTCTCATTTCATGAACATATTCTTTTCCATATCTTTTTGCAAAATCAGAGAGGGGAGGATCATCAGATGGTCCTGACGTCCACGCTGACCTTCATCGCCTCAGCCCAACATCACAACCAGAGCGTCTCCTGTTCTGTTTCCTACCCGCTGACAACAGGGGGCAGCAGCCGACCGTCTGCAGCCACTCAGAGGCTCAGCGTCCTGTGTGAGACACTCAGTGTTTGTCTGCGTTTATGTGAAGCATGCAGCGGTGGGAGGACCACAGTGGCCTCTGTGTGCAGGATGTTAAAGCCCGGAGATCTAAATCTCTTTCAACAACTATAGCAGCTCATTTAAAATGTGAAGAGTTCAAAAACCTCTGAAAATTGTTCTTTCCTCTACTTTAAATTCACTCCATGTGGTATTTTCTATATTTATGAAGAGCTAACAATGTTTTATAGGGTAGGGAATGAGTCCTTACCCCAAGTGAAGGAGTTCAAGTACCTCGGGATCAGGTTCACGAGTGAGGGGACAATGGAGCGTGAGTTTGGCCGGAGAATCGGAGCAGCGGGGGCGGTGCTGCAGCCACTCTACCGCACCGTTGTGACGAAAAGAGAGCTGAGGAAGGCAAAGCTCTGGATCTACCGGTCAGTCTTGGTTCCTACCCTCACCTGTGGTCATGAAAGCTGGGTCAGGACCCAAAGAACCAGGTCGTGGGTACAAGCGGCCGAAATGTGTTTCCTCAGGAGGGGGGCTGGAGTCTCCCTTAGAGAGAGGGGGAGAAGTTCAGCATCCGTGAGGAACTCGGAGTAGAGCCGCTGCTCCTTTGTGTTGAAAGGAGCCAGTTGAGGTGGTTCAGGATCATCTGGTAAGGATGAACCCTGGGCGCCTCCCTAGGGAGGTGTTCCAGGCACGTCCAGCTGGGAGGAGGCCTCGGGGAAGACCCAGGACCAGGTGGAGAGATTAGATCTCCACACTGGCCTGGGAACGCGGGAAAGCGGATGAAGATGAGATGAGATGAGATGAGATGAGATGAGCTAACAATGTTTTATTTTAATATTAACAGTAATACCATAATAACTGATTATGCAACAGAAGAAACAGACTGAAGTTGTTGAAAAAAGAAAAGGACAAGGGCTCACAAAATTGTGATTATTGATTTTAAGGGACAAGTCAGAACCATGAATTCTGCAAATATATTTGAACATAACAACTAGCTTGGTGCTGCATCACTAAAAGCTTCACGAGGAAACATTTCAACTCTAAAAGTACATTTTATAGCAACAGAAGTAAAAAGTATTGGTGGTTTTCTCTTAGACCTTCAGCATAACACCCATATATTGACCATTGAGTCATTCTCTGACGCATTTAAAAAGTTCTTCTTCCTCCTTGTCTGCTTGATTATGAAGAATGCACTGACACTGATTTATTGCCCATTAAGTTGATGAATGTGTCAGACACAGCAAAGCCCAGTCGACTTGTCTGAACAGGACTCCGTCGCTCTTGACCTGAAGGGGATTTTCTTTGCACAGACGGAAGTTTTTCTTTAACCAGTCAGTGTTTGAAGAGCTCAACTTGTCTTAACTTGGTGTTGTCGGAGAACCAGTGAAGTATGGCTGCAGGACACAAGGTGCCTTTGTTACTGCGCGGCAGTGACGGAGCCTATGGTGCACAGATTAAAGCCCTTGCATTTGCAGTATTATGAAATGGACAGGACAAATCACAAGCAGTGGGAGGTGAGATCCAAAAGAAACACCTGCAATCATCACTTAAAGACAACGGGACAGAGATCTTTGAGATTGTAACTCTAAATAAAAGTAGAAATACTCTGTTACATGTAAAAGTCAAGTTTTGACAGTTTTATGTAAGTGGAAAAGTATTAGCATCAAAAGGAATAAACACTAAAACCCAGATGTGAGTCAGCATTTTTACACTTCCGGTTCCCTCAACTCAAAGTGCATGTGGTTTATAAATAATATCCGTGATGAACACAGGATTAAGAGATTTGAATGTTTTGTTCTTTGACCCCAATCTTGAATTTTGAAGCTGGTTCGTGTCTTAAGGCGGCTGCTATCAACCGGCAAAGCGAGACTACAAATGTGAAATCACGCTGAACACGCTGAACCTGTTGAAAGCTTTTGGGTTGTGTAGTTTGTTTATAACCTAACATCAGGTTTTGGCTTCTGGCATTTGCTCTGGTTCACCACAGAGCTCTTTCCTGCACTAACCCAGGACAAAAATCTCATTGGCTCTTTGTCGAGGGAACCTGGGCGATGCTAACTTCCTGGGTTGGCCTTCAAAAATATCCGTCACCCCTGCAGAACTCTATTGGATCAGAACTATTGATGCATTATACATCACTTTCATGTTGCAGCTGGTAAATGAAGAGCTAAAAATAACAATAAAGTAGCTAAGAATGGAAATACTAAAGCACAAGGTAGACCTCCGCTACCCCGTTCAGCGGGGAGCTACTGCCACGCATCATGGAAGCCAAACACGGTCGATGCCCACCCTGCCGTGACACAGAGCTGCATTAAAACCTGCAGAGTATCCCTTTAAATACAGCACTTTGATGAGCATCAAAAAAAGCCACCTTCATTTGGAGGATCCGGGCAGCGTGCCTATTATTTTGCTACTAACACCAGGAATCACTGTCTGTCTCCCAACAGATGCTCCTAGAGTCACCGTGGCAACACTCAGCTCGTCTGTCCCTGTTTCTGAGGGCCGCACCGTGATGCTTACATGTCGCAGCGATGCCAACCCCCCCGTGAGCCTCTACACCTGGTACAGAGCCGACAGTGGACAGGTAACAGGCAGTCGACTGAATTTCACTTTATTCTGCTTTATTCATTGATTTATGTGCAGCGACTTACTGTTTATATGTGTATGTCAGATTAATTTCACCTACTCTGTGTCAAAAATGCAAAAGTATACGGAAAATGCCTCTCAGATACTTTTGTGGATTTTTAGTCAGGAGCCGTTTTAGCTCGGCCCCTCAGCTCCAGTGAGAGGGGTCTCACTGCAGAAGCATTCAATGATGCTTCAGACCAAACACGTACATAAAGCCCACTCCGTAAAGACATTCTTTCCCCAGTTTGGTGTTGATAACTTGACCGTTCTGCACAAAACTTTGACCTTTTTCACTGTACAAACAACACACGTCTTCTGTTGGATGAACACATGAATGAACCAAAACATGCTAAAAGGTGGGGAATGTTTATCGCCCCTCCTCATCGCAGATGACTAAGAAGGGCGAGGGGGAAATCCTGGTCCTGCAGGTCAGTCAGAAGGACAGCGGGGTGTATCTGTGTGAAGCTCAAAGCCAGAGGGGCTCTCAGAGGTCCAGACCCGTGCTGCTGGAGGTCGGCGCCACCACAGGTAAACCTAGAGTTACATAAACCAATGTTATAATGCTTCATTAAACTGTAGGTTGTGGGTGGGTCCCAGAACACAGGGCTTTCACCTGCGTTTGTGTACTTAGACAAACAACAACCTTATGTCTAATTTAACTAAGTCGTTCGGTGCTTAAACTCAAACAGGACATCAAATGTTGTAAGTTATCATACAAATTGTTGTTGCATCATGCCGGTGCTCTTAGTTCAGATCTTTATTGTCCCTCGAGGGGGAAGTTTGGTTTGCAAAACCACAAAATACAGAAGCATTAACAACACATTTACCCTAAACAACAACAACAACATGAATGGAGCGTGGACTGGTGGCTGGAGAGGTGCCAGTTCATCTCCTGGGCACTGCAGAGGTGCCCAGGAGAGGTGCCCCCAACTGCTCGGGGCGCCGGTCACTGGCAGCCCCCTCGCTCTGACATCTCTCCATTAATTGCATGTATATAGGTCCTGTCTGTGCATGCGTGTGTATTTTGGGCCAATGTGTGTCTTCTTCTTCTTCTTCTTCTTCTTCTTCTTCTTCTTCTTCTTCTTCTTCTTCTTCAATTATTAAAGACGTGTATGAATGTGTTAAACCATTGGGGATGGAAGCCATGAGGAAGTGCAGTCGAGGTTCAGTGCAGATTTAGTGCACTTGTTTATTTCACTTGGAACAAAAGAACGTTTAAACCCGTAACTTCCTCTTTGATCCTTTCCCTTGTATCCTCGCCCTCTACATGCACGCTGCTGCTTTGTCACTGCACTGCAGGTTGTGACTCATGACTCAGGAAACAGTCAGTGAATCTTATTAACACTGATTCATGATTGAGAAAAAATCTAATAGACGTGACCGTCATCACGTCATCAAGCTGCAATCACTATGTGGGAAAACACTGGAGATATATTTTATCTGACATCACGAGGTGGAAAAAAACAACAACCAATAAGTGTTGCTGGTTATTTCCACCCATAAAAAAGGTAGGTGTGAATGTTTGTCTGTCTCTGTTCGTCTCTATGTGTCCTGTGATAGACTGGCGTCCTGTCCAGGGTGGACCCCACCTCACGCCCGGTGTCAGCTGGGATCGGCTTCAGCCCCCCGCGACCCCGACAGGGACAAGAGGATGAAGATGAATGAATGATGACTGTTACAAACACACAGCCCCGAAGTACACACACGTGCACAAACAGGACCTATATACAGTACATGCAATTAATGGGGAGATGTCAGAGCGAGGGGACCAGTCCACGCTCCACTCATGGTTCACACAGGGACACCAACCGGCGACCCTCCGGTTCCCAGCCAAGTCACCTATCGACTGAGCTACTGCCGCCCCATGGTCATGTTTAAAGAATGTGTTTTATTTCTGTCCTGTTTGTTTGCTTTAAGAATTTGTATTATCATTATTATTAATATCTATAATAACATGTTCTGTAGGATTGTTTTTATGCATGTTTTTTTTCTTTTAATCCTATATGCTATTTTACGTTACACATATATGAAGCACATTGAGTTCATGCTATTTGATGTTATACATACATGAAGCACATTGAGTTCAGGCTATTTTACGTTATACATATATGAAGCACATTGAGTTCATGCTATTTTATGTCATACATATATGAAGCACATTGAGTTCATGCTATTTTATGTCATACATACATGAAGCACATTGAGTTCATGCTATTTGATGTTATACATACATGAAGCACATTGAGTTCAGGCTATTTTACGTTATACATATATGAAGCACATTGAGTTCATGCTATTTTATGTCATACATATATGAAGCACATTGAGTTCATGCTATTTTAAGTCATACATACATGAAGCACATTGAGTTCATGCTATTTGATGTTATACATACATGAAGCACATTGAGTTCAGGCTATTTTACGTTATACATATATGAAGCACATTGAGTTCATGCTATTTGATGTTATACATACATGAAGCACATTGAGTCCATGCTATTTTATGTCATACATACATGAAGCACATTGAGTTCATGCTATTTGATGTTATACATATATGAAGCACATTGAGTCCATGCTATTTGATGTTATACATATATGAAGCACATTGAGTTCATGCTATTTGATGTTATACATATATGAAGCACATTGAGTCCATGCTATTTGATGCTATACATACATGAAGCACATTGAGTCCATGCTATTTGATGTTATACATATATGAAGCACATTGAGTCCATGCTATTTGATGTTACACATATATGAAGCACATTGAGTTCATGCTATTTGATGTTATACATATATGAAGCACATTGAGTCCATGCTATTTGATGTTATACATATATGAAGCACATTGAGTTCATGCTATTTGATGTTATACATATATGAAGCACATTGAGTCCATGCTATTTGATGTTATACATACATGAAGCACATTGAGTTCATGCTATTTGATGTTACACATATATGAAGCACATTGAGTTCATGCTATTTGATGTTATACATATATGAAGCACATTGAGTTCATGCTATTTGATGTCATACATATATGAAGCACATTGAGTTCATGCTATTTGATGTTATACATATATGAAGCACATTGAGTCCATGCTATTTGATGTTATACATACATGAAGCACATTGAGTTCATGCTATTTTAAGTTATACATATATGAAGCACATTGAGTTCATGCTATTTGATGTTACACATACATGAAGCACATTGAGTCCATGCTATTTTATGTCATACATATATGAAGCACATTGTGTTCATGCTTGCCGTATTAAATGTGCTGTATCAGTAAATCTGACTTGACTTGACTCTTAATAATCTGTTTTTCAGGCAGAGGCGAGTCTGTTTTGGCGGTTCCCTTCATCATATGTGGACTGTTGTTGGTCCTCTGCATCACGACTGTTGTTGTTAATGTGTACAAGTATCAAAGGTGAGAAACGACTTCCCTCCCCCACATCACCCGTTGTTTTGAAGGCATCACATCTTCTTTTCCTGTAACATCGTATCAGGGTTTTGAGTTATAGAGAAGACACTCCCAGTCCTTGAAAGCTCACGTCTAACATTCCTTCCCTTCTTGTTTGTGTTTCTCTTCCCAAGTATTTCCAGAAGGCTGAAGGTAAGTGGAATTTTCCCCCCTCGAACAGAGAAAGTGACAGGCAGCCAGACACGAGACGGTGAAGAATGATCCCCGCACGGCGCTAATAGATCTGATAATGTGTTATGGCTTCCCCCGCATGTCACGGTCTAGTCACCGTCTCGTCTCGCTGACATCCTCCGTCTTCTCTGTTTGACTGCAGCAGGAAGTCGGGTTGACTAATCTTTAAACGTATCATACGTCATGTTTCCTTTTAAAAAGTGAGTCTCTTCCCTGCAGCATCAAAACATGAGTTCCCATAGGACAGAAGTGAGCTGACGTATACAAACACACACAAACAAACCAAACCATGAGGTGGTTCTTTTAAACCAGGCAGAGGACAGTGATCATGAAAAGTTTAGTTTGATTTTAGACCAGTATCAGTTTCTGTTTGTATTTCTTTAAACCACTCACACTTATCTTTGGCGGCTAAGCTAACTTGGCCTTGCTAAATAGAAAGCAGAGATAGCGGAAAGGGCCCGACGTCTGCCGTCCTCTCACGTTCTGGAGGTCGGGCTTTAAAGATGTGACACACACGTACGAAACTGTTCTTTTCAACGACTCTTTGGTACGAACGAAGGAAACCGAGTCGTCTTCAGAGCCGTTCTTCGTATTATTGTGCCCAAGTTTCACTGCCTGGCCTAGAGATCCGCAGAGTCTGGTTCATGTTTGTGCGAGCGCTGAATGCCACGTCCTCCTCCTCCTGTGGCTCTGACAGCAGCAGCAGGCAGCAGGCTGCAGGCTGCAGGCTGCACAGACAGCTGTTACACTGACAACACACCAAACTTTAGGAGACAGAGCCGGTATGAGAGCACAACGTCTGAACGGGCAGGTAATGCTCGGGCTTTGTGCACGTTAAACCATTTAGAAAGGACCAAATACAGAAAACAAGATTAGGTCCAGGGAAAAATTAAGTCCGACTTTCAGTTCGTACCACAATGTTTATAATTTGACTGTCTGACTAAATTCAACAGTTACTGAAGGTGTTTTAGATGCCCTGCCTTTATTGACACGTGCAGACAATTGAATGCTTAAATGAGCACGGACGTTCAGTCGAGATCTCTGGGAGCAGTTGACTTAACCTCAAGGTCAACTTGACTCCTCGCAGCACCACAGCAGCAGTGCGTTCCCATGGCATGACGTAATCACACTTTACATTCTTAGCTTCCTCTTTTTAAAGCCACTCATTCCACATTACACAGAGCAGTGAAATCCAGTTGTGGTATCTGCTACTTCTCTCACATCCTGAAATGCTGGTAACAATATTAACATCCAACACCTTTTTTTGCAACTTTCCTAAAGTTTCAAATCAGTGTTGGTTTCCAAACAAGCTAAAGGAAGATGTTTGCGTCACCAACTGGATGAATGACGTCATTATTTTCTGTTTATTTTCTCAGCAGATTGAGTTGAAGGGGGAAAACACCTACGCTGATCTGAGGACCTGCAACGTCACCTCTGACTATGACCGACTCCAGGTTGGGTTACGCACATATTCACTTTAATTTCCCACCCATGTTCCATCAAACAGCGTTGGGTTTCAACACGAGGTATCCGACTGACTGCTGTCCCGCTGTGCACGTAATGGGTCACATGTAAAAAGCAGGATCATTGACAGGAAGCAGGAAGAACAGGGTTAAAGGGTAGCAGAGTGTTTTTCATGTTCAGACGTGTCGGAACATGTGCTAACATGTGTGAACATGCTCCTTTTACAAAACTCTATTAGAGGAGATGATAAAGAGACACTTGACAGATGTAAAAACTCAGTAAAAACACGTTTGAAGCCAAAAGCACCACTCAAATCATTGAGAAGCAGACAGTCAGGGGAGCTGACGATGAATGGACGTGGGGCGGTGTGTGTGTTACTGGGCTGATGGTGCAGTAGGGACAGGTGTTCCCAGGTGTTACTGCAGGATAGGTGGCACTGAGTTAGTACACTAAGGCACGGTCACAGAGGTAGACCATCACCTGCAGAGGCGATATTTCATGCAGGTCAACGTTGAACACAACGCTGGAAACAGTATGCACCCGTAGTTCTACCCTTCGCTGGCACGGACTGAAAGTGAACGGGAAGTGAATATTGGGCAGTGTTAATTCCTCAGATGTATGAACACGACCTTCACTGACATCTTGATACAAAAAGGAGGAAAGGGAGGAAGCTGCGTGAGGCTGCATCCACACAGCTGGAAACACTGACTGTATCATGTTGTTTCAAAGCAAATACGGTGAAGTCTTAAAGCAGTGCCAGGAGCATTAAGCCATAGCAATTAACTAAATAACCTTTGTGACCTCTAAAGACCACTGAGGAGAGGTCCTCATTTATAATGAAGACATTAGGTCTGAAATTAGGCCTTTGAACCGCCGTAGTGAATGCAGAGAGTCCAAGTTTAAGGCCTTTTGCAGGTTATCCGTGTATTAGGTAGCTATGTGAGACCATCCTGATCTTGCGAGCTCCATCGTATTTTACTCGCAGGTCAGTCTGGTAAAGCCCCACGGAGCTGTTTGCCAAGCGAACGAACCACTCAGCGTTGGTTTTAAGGCTGATTTAAGTGTGGCGCAACACATGCAAATATGACCTGATCTAGACACATTTTCAGACCGTCGTCGCCCTAATTCTGTTAACTCCTTTTTCTCTCTTGGATCCTTCTGTTGAAAATGGACCGGGCTCCTGAAATTGGGCCTTTGATCTCTAAATGTGCGTTACACAAATGGCAAATATCCTTCACCGTCATGTGGTTTACTTTCTGAGCTTTGCCTCGACGCTGTTAGCACGTCAAACGCATTGTTGATCTGATTTGATTTGGCCCGTATGTTCGTGATAGACAGATGGTTTATCCAATCATCTCATCTCCTCTTCATCCTCTTATCCGGGGTCGGGTCGCGGGGGCAGCAGCTTTAGCAGGGGGCCCCAAACTTCCCTTTCCCGGGCCACATTAACCAGCTCTAACTGGGGGATCCTGAGGCGTTCCCAGGCCAGTGTGGAGCTCTAATCTCTCCACCTGGTCCTGGGTCTTTCCCAAGGCCTCCTCCCAGCTGGACGTGCCTGGAACACCTCCCTAGGGAGGCGCCCAGGGTTCATCCTTACTAGATGCCCAAACCACCTCAACTGGCTACAACCGGTATTTTCGCCCCTTCCCAAAAGATCTCCAAACCAGAGTTCCCAGATGGATCTGCTGAGCAGATGAGAATCGATCCATCTTGCGGAGTCGGGTTATGTATTAGGTGCACTGTAAGGTAATGACAAGAGGGAGGAAATCACAAAAGGTGTGTCACTCTATCTACATGTAACTGATAAGTCTGACTGACGTGAGTGTCTGCGTCATCGCTTTCAAAGGTCTCTGTTTCTACACGTAAACACTCAAATGCAACTGGAACAGGCGCAGCAGTTTTTCGCAGTAGTGTGGACGCGAGACGCAAACGCAGTAAAGGAAGTGCATCTTTAAACTAAAACTTTGTAGTGTGGTTGAAGCCTAAGAGAGATGCATCACACATAATATCACAACACATGTACTGGATCTTCAATTACATGTTTTTTCTCGCTAAATGTTTATTTTTTCTCCGTCTCTGAACTTCTAAACTGCTATGAAATGAAATTTAAACCCTAATGAGCATCATCAATAGTATGGTTTTATGTCATTACCTTGTGTTCTGGTGCCAGCGCAGTACTCTTATTTTGTGTGTCTTCTTTAAATCCCAACAAGCCTCCACAGCCTAAAACAACGCCGTCTTCTGAAGACAACAACTATGAGAACTTCACCAACCTGCGAGCCTGCTTCAAAAACCAAGCCACGCCAACGTTGACGTGAAGGAATAGATTGAAATCTTCATCAAAGAAGTCTAAATTTGTACGTTAAAGCTTCAAATATAACTGGAAATGTGAAATGTATCCACTTGTTTCAAGCGTTCTCTGCTCATATTTAGTTTTTGGTGACTGCGCTCTACTGCGCGACGTCTCATATGTTATTTCATCATCACATGTTGTCGTACCGTCCCCGGGCGGATGGACACATAAAAAAATAAAGTCTTTAAAACAAATATTTCTCTCTTTTCATCTCATTTGTGATGTTCTGTTGCTTTTTTTAATAAAACAAAGTGAAGAGATGCAGAAGGTTGAGAGGTAAATGCAGAAGGATGCTGACGGTAACCTCGCCGCCTCATTTACCACACACGACCTCAGCCGCGCTGCTTCAAAGCGTCTTCTGTACGACGCACACACACAATGGCGATGTCACTTTTGCCTCATTCATTTCCACTCTGGTCTCTTTGATCAGCGGAGTGACACATAATCCGACTACTGCACATGAACACGCAGGTTTACGATGAATACATGAAACTCTGACAGATGCAAAGGTGTAAACCTAGTTTTTACTTTTACCACTTCTTTTACTTTTCCTCATTTTTATCCAAACAAAAAATTCAAACAGTACTTTTTTCAGTTTGGATTTTGATTTTGAATATTTGTAATGTAATATCAGCTTCTATATTTAAATATTTATATAAATTGTAGGGAAAAAAGGTAGAAAAATGTTCATTTGAAAGGGAACAGTGGTGCGTTGAACGTCATGTTGTGTAACCCTAACCCTTTTAATGTGGTTCACACCCGCTCATTCTCGGTTCTCTACGTTTTGTCAGGCGTTCAACTGTAAACCTCTCCGTGGTTACAGATGCTCCGCGTAAGTGCTCCAGGATTAATTGGGCCACACTCCGCGTACAGACGTAGGTTAGGGGAGTAGATGAGTGAAACCATCACCCGAATTTCACCCAGGAAACCGTGGTTAGCGTCCCGCACATCACTGAAGTTTCATGAACGCACTTGTTTTTAATCCCACTCAGTCTTCTCCAACTCTAACCAAGTGGTCTTTGCCCAAACCTGTCCACACGCCAAAGGGTCTCTGCTGATTGGGTTCACAAGGAAACGTGACGAGCTTTGCAGCAGCATCCATCACCTGCCACATGGTGCTCCTGGCGTCTAGGACAGAAACCTTTGGGCTATTTGTGACATCCATCACCTGACGTGCAGCGTGTCCAAGACCGTAAAGACCTGTCAACAACAGCAGAGAGATGACAGACGAGTCAAATCAGCGGACACAGACGGAGGTTAGAGCCTAAACTTGTGTCTTGGTTGGGAATAAAGTAACAGCTGTATAACATAACCGTCCATGTATGATGATCTAAACCCCCTGGAACTGGACCCAGAATGAGATCAGGGTCATGTCGGGGTCTCAGACAGAGCGCCAAACCCCCACATCCTCAAGAAATTCCACAGGAAACACTGACACGCCGGCCGGTTACTTGAATCTTTGCTTTGATTTCATGCTTCAGTTATTTTCTATGGTGCAGACCGGGCTGTTGTCTGAATTCCTGCCTAATGTGATCCAATCGTTGGAAGTTTAGTCTGTGTCTAAAAATAGACAATCCGTGTCAAAGCGTCCATGGGCAAAATGCCAAAATGTGTCTTTTCATGTCTTTGTTCAGGCCAAAGACTTGAACCTTAACCCTCCCCCTCTGAACAGGCTGTAGTCCTTCTCTGAGTCCGCTCTCAGTGTTGAACCTTTTTTGAAGTCTTGCACTTGTCTTGGTCTGTTGAGATCTGGTCAAGTTGTTCTTGACTGCTGATTTGAGATCAGTTGTACGCAGCATAAACTACATTTTTTGCATTGATTAGTTTGATGTTAGAAGATAGAACCCTGTTTATACGGTAGATCCACCCTAACTCTTTAATCAGGATATTAGCATTGGAAAGACACCTGTTGCCTATTTATACAGAACTTGAACAGGAATCCATTCGCTCTGGACTCTTGACATGAACTTGATTAACGGCGCACTCACACTGTCCATCCGTACCGTGCCCAAACAGGTTCCACGGGTAAAGTGTAGTTCGTTTGACCAGTGTGAGTGCAACCGTACCGCGCCTAGGAGCGGCACGCTTGCCGGCCACGGACCGTTTGGGAGAGGTGGGCTTTAGTAAAGCACGTTTGCACATGTACGAGCACGAGCGTGCGCACGTGTGCGAGCACGAGGCCTACGGCGGTTCTGAGGTCATTTTATGTGCGCCTGTTGGGACGTAGAAAATAAAAGGAGGGACCATGCACGGACATTTAAAACAATGGCGCAGAAAGGTTCACTAGCATTCGCACACGGGCTCAATCGGACACACTTTGAAGGAGGGAGCCGGCGGGGTCATGTCCGTTTAATGTCCGCTCCAACTCGCGTTCTCACACACAGCTCCTCCAAGTAATGTCCAGATCATTTCAGGTTTGCAGTGGAAAAGGCCCTGATGCTTCTTCTTTTCTACTTCTCTATGTAAAAATCATTTTATTCTCTTTTTAAATGTCATATGTAAAGCATCTTAAACCCCCTCTGTGTGTGAAACGTGCAATACAAATCAACTCTGCCTCTGCTGAGTGTGTGAGCACACTTCACCACCGACTTGCATCATTTCATGTTTGGATGAGCTTTTTCTTTTTTGTGCTCTGTTGTTGCCAGTAATAACTGCAATAATAAACACCATCAGCGCCTTTCTTATAACTTCCTGTGAGCTCATATTGAACTCTGCATCCGTCAGTCACTCGAACGCCGCCTCCCCCACTCGCTCATTCACTGCTGCATTCCTCACATTCCTCCATTCAACAGAGGTCAGAAAAAAGAGAGAGAGAGAAAAACATAAAAAAGCAGAAGGTATCCGGCACGTGGGAGGTTAGGGAAATGATTAGTGGGCCTGTGAAAACCACTATTGAGGACGAGACCTCCCCTAAACCCCTACTGTCACACACACACACACACACACACACACGCACACACGCACACACACGGCCGCTCTATTACCCCATATGGCATTATCTTTCATGACAAAAGGAGGGCGAGCGAGTCAGCCCTGCGACCGTTATGACGTATGTTTCCGTGCATCACTTTCACTGGCACAGATATCAGCAGTTCAGCATTTGAAGCCAAACACCATCTGTGATCCGCAGACAGTAACATATACATTTAACAGACGGGGGGACGGGGGGACGGGTGGGTTTTGGGTGGAGCTATGAGGATTTCAGGATGCAGCTCTCGTGTATCAAGTATTCTGTATCGATGTGGGTGGAGATTCAACTATCACAAACATTTCATGGGAAGCAGGAAACTAGTAGCTTCTTGGAAACTCTGCAACGTCATTCCGCGGATGCAATTTGAACCCACTGACAACGCAGCTTTGACCCGAGCCAAACCGAAGCCGGTTAATAAATGAAGTGAGTAAGATAATGCTGCTACACTTTAGCCTCTTTTAGCTGACACCTTCATCCAGAGTGCCTTACACTGTGAGTGAGTAAGACGTGACTTACTGAACAGAGGCTGAACCTGCTCATACTAAAAAATTCCACAACTAAGCAGCAAAGTAAAAGTAGGAAAAACACCACCTGGGTTAGGTTTTTCATCAGCGTCACAAGGACACGTTTGAACTGTTGACCTCCACTGCAAAAAGCACATGTGAAATATGTCTTTAAAATATTAAACGTCAATGCATTTCTTCAGTTTTCCTACGACATCCACTGTTATTTGAATGGCTTTGTTGTAGGGATCCAAAGCACTTGGTTACAGTTTTATGGAAAGTGGCCAATTACTAAAAAGTCGACACTGACTTGAAGCAAGAGACAATAAGACTTCTTAATATTTACCATCCTGCGTCCTTTATATATACTCTCTGTAATGGTTTGATGCCATGCAACTGCAGACCTAAGGGCGCACTCACACTGTCCTTCCGCACCGCGCCCCGGGCTTTAGGGTCCTTGTCCCTCCTCCCTCTCCCCCCGCGCCCCGAGCCCTCGTACACGTGTAAACGCGCTCTACAAAAGCCCACCTCTCTCAGGTGGACCGTGGACCAGCTGTTTATCTGGATGCGAGTTCCTCACGGATGCTGAACTTCTCCCCGTCTCTCTAAGGGAGACTCCAGCCCCCCTCCTGAGGAAACACATTTGGGCCTTTGGAGACGACATGAAAGAAAAACCTGCTGTGAGGAAACAGAGAATAATGTTTCTGCAGCTTCAACAAACCAGAAAACAGCTCTGAGAGGTGGAAGCTTCAAAGCTGCTATAATCAATATTTTTATATTAACAATCAAATCAAAAGGTGTTGCTTCTCGTGAGAACTGTCACCAGACTCAAGTGGTAGCGGTAGACTTTGCCCCACAGATGCTTTAATGTGAAGCACTTTGAAAGTTCATGTTGCTGAAATGTACTTTACAAACAAACCTGCACTACACTTGAACGTTGTCGTAGTGCATGGTATCGTGGTGTTGTAGTAGCGCTGCAGGACGTTCTGGATGTGTGTGCAGTTTGGGCACAGATGTGTTTAATTTATGTTCAGTTTCACACATGAAATTAAAGGGACAATATGAAACATTTCAGTGTTGGACTACACACACAAACCTGCAATAACTGACTTTGAAACTGGCCCTGAACTCAACATGGGCATTGGTTGATATCGCAGACACGTTAGTGAACAGTCGCTCATTTACATCCAACAGTTATGAAGCAACATGATCGTTCCTACAGTCGTGGTAATGGTAAATGGACTTGTACTTATAAAGCGCCTTTCTAGTCTCCTGACCACTCAAGACGCTTTCACAGTGTTTGTCACATTCACCCACTCACACAGACATTCACACTGATGGCAGTGGACATCTACAGACCATCTAATCTGACCATTCACACCACATTTACACACCCATGAGCAGCACGGGGAACAATTCAGAGTTCAGTGTCTTGCCCAAGGACACTTCGACATGTGGGGTGTCATGTCCAACCGCCAATCTCTCGAATGGAGGACGACCCACTCTTCCACTGAGCCACAGTCCTGTTTGTGTCCATCTGATGAACATAAGTATATGTGATATTCAATCTCAGTTACCTCTGTTCTCTCCACCACGTCCTGAGGGAAATATCCCTGTATATATATATATGAATTTATCTCTCTTTATCTGTTCAGCTGGTCTCTGACTGCGTCTGTCTGCTGCTCCCAGCTGAGCAGGTAGTGTACGACGGCTTTTTAGAGCTCTTTCACTGAAAACACATTTATTATTAATGAATTAATATGAATCATAACCTTCTGAAGCAAAGGACGACGCCTCGAGAGCAGGGAGGGTGAACCAAACCAGAGAGCTCGGTTGCACGAAGGTTGCATTTCAGACCTTTTACAAGGTGGTAAAATAAGTTATTATGAAATGTAATTTTTGCTTTTAATGTCTCAGGATTAAAGACAGATGGTGATGATGCTGCTTTATAAACAGGAGCTCTCAAACATCTAATATATATGTTTCCACCCGACAGATCAGATAAATGTTTACAGGATATTCAACCTTTCAACGTTCGCCATCGTCATCGTGTCACAGAGATACATTTCACTGAGTGGAAGTGATGTAATCCTGAAGATGCATCACACAAAACCGCGCTGACGGCTGAAAACTCCACTCTGCAGAATTTCACAAGTGTGACCTCAGTTTCCAAATAAACAGCGATGAATTATTAACGCATATTTTCAAGCCAGGAAGTTATAAAATGCAAAAAACACAATTTAATACTTCACTTTTCTTTGAAACTCTAGAAATCCCACGAGAGCAAATACGCAGTAAAAGTCTTGAAAAACAGAAGCGAGCGGTGACATTAAAGCGCCAGATCTCCGTCCTGTTGAGTTTCACTTCCTCGTATGAATGACACTTGTGACAGAGGCCACGCTGGGAGCTGCCCGGGGTCACGTGTGGTCGCTGTGGAGCAGCTGGGGTTCATTCAGTGTTTCTCTGGACTGTGACAGGAGGTCAAAGACGTTGTTTATCCTATTTCCTATATTTATCCATTCATGGACTGTTCTGTCGGGATGCCGTCACTTCATCTGCACGCTTGACTTTTTTTTACAATTTTCCATTTCCTGTTATCGCTCCACTTAATGGCCGTCATCAGTGGTTATCAGCCGAACGCCTCGTTTCCACACTAATGGTGTTAATTAGATAATTAAAACTTCTTTAAAATTATTCCAAAAAATCTGATACGTGTCTGTTTCAGCAGCACATTTCAAAGTGGCCTAATTAGGATTTGAAAATGTCAGATTCAATGCGTCTTGTGCTGCTCACACAGTCAAATATGGGTCAAATATGAGCGCAAAGATCGGATTCAGGTCGCTGTAACACTGTAACTGCAGTGTGACCGAAGCCTTAGCTCTTCCAGGACATCGGCCCCCCAGGGGTGGAAGTCCTGTGTTATGGGACCCACGCAGCGCCCCGATCCACATCCCTGTGTGGAGTTTAGTGCTCTTACCGGGGTGACTGGGCTGGGAACCAGAGGGTTGCTGGTTCGAGTCCCTGTGTGGACCATGAACGGAGTGTGGACTGTTGGCTGGAGAGGTGCCAGTTCATCTCCTGGGCACTGCCGAGGTGCCGTTGAGCAAGGCACCAAACCCCCAACTGCTCGGGGCACCGGTCACTGGCAGCCTCCTCGCTCTAACATCTCTCCATTAGTTGCATGTATATAGGTCCTGTCTGTGCATGTGTGTGTATTTCGGGCCTGTGTGTGTGTAACCTGATTAATAATAAGAGTGAAAATTGAATTTCCCCCATTTGCGGGACTAATAAAGGAATTCTTCTTCTTCTTCTTCTTCTTCTTCTTCTTCTTCTTCTTCTTCTTCTTCTTCTTCTTATGCTTCATCCCATGATTTCCTTCTTTGCGACAGTAACAAATACGTGGAATACATATTTATTACAGCGCATTACTGTTCGTAGTTATGTTTTGAACAGTGAATGAGGGCGGGCTGAATGATGGGTCGTCCTGCGCACCAACGGATGGTAACTGCATGCTGAGCCAACGAGGACGCAGAGGATCTGATATGAATGGTGACACCCATTCAGTCGATCTTGCTGCACGAGTTCTGCAATTTTTTTAACCAATCACAATCCTCTCCCATGGTGCTACGCCCCGGATGCGGCAAACATGGCTTTGCAAAAACAGATCGTGGGAGGAGAGGAGGATGCCAGCTGAAGTAGGCGGCCAGAGTCAGACTGACATTAAAGTGCATGCTGGACAGGACAGGTGTTCGAGTCCCGGAAGTACTCCGCCAAACCACGACCAGTTTTCTAACCGTCACCACGTCGTTTTGATGCCTAAACAACAACCGTCACCCTTTGTTTCCTAAACGCCACCGTCGCGTCATATTTCATAAGATGTGTTTGTGCAGAACTTTCCGTCAGACATCATCGTACGGACCTGTGAGGATGTGTTTGGAGAAATTGAGAAATCATCATCATCATGCAACCGCTTGTCCCTGTCGGGGTCGCGGGGGGCTGGAGCCGATCCCAGCTGACATCGGGCGTGAGGCGGGGTACATCCTGGACAGGACGCCAGTCTATCACAGGACACATAGAGACGAACAGAGACAGACAACCATTCACACCTACGGGTGATTTAGAGTCATCAATGAACCGAACACCTGCACGTCTTTGGACTGTGGGAGGAAACCGGAGAACCCGGAGAAAACCCACGCAGACACGGGGACAACATGCAAACGCCACACAGAAGGGCCCCAGCCGGGATTCAAACCAGGAACCCTCTCGCTGTGAGGCAACAGTGCTAACCACTAGACCACTGTGTTGCCAATTGGGAAATCAAAAGTTAATAAAAAAGGTTTCAATGCCCACAATCCTTTGTGTCAAATAGATAAATGATCTTTATGGTTAAGCTTCCACGTGTACGCGTGAACAAAAGACAAAGGAGGTTCAGAAAGTGAGGTGATGACATCAGGCTGCAGAGGGAGCGGAGGGGGGAGGGGGGGGGGGTTGCTCAATTTGGTATTTTCTTTTATTCCACTTTATTTATGATTGACTTCACTCAGAAACAACAAACAAAGACATTTGAAGCTTTTCCAGATGAGGGGGGTGAGAGGAGGGGAAGGGGGGGGGTTGGCTGTCCAGCGTGGGCGTCGATGCTTGAATGGCGACGATGGCTGATGACTCAGGTGATGTGTCATGCTGCTGTGCTATAAAAGGGAACTTTTACATTTAGTCCACACACACACACAAACACACACATGCGTACGGTACACACACTGGACTCAGAAGGAGGTTTGTTTACTACAGCGAAGAGAAGAAAAGATGAAATGTAAGTTTGTTTATGATGCTTTTAGAGAGTGGGTGAAGATGTGTGTACACGTGTGTGTGTGTGTGTGTGTGTGTGTGGAGGAGGGGGGCTCGACTGCACATGAGTTTTACTCTTTGAAGGACAGAGAATGAATGAATTAGTGTGTGTGTGACATTTGTGGCTTTAATAGTTTATAATAATTGAAAGTGTTCAAACATGTTCAGAACTGTTTGGTGTCAGGTCGGGCTGTGATTGGCTGGTTCTCTGCATGTGTGTGTGTGTGTGTGTGTGTGTGTGTGTGTGTGTGTGTGTGTGTGTGTTGGGGGTTTCCCTGAGCAGTTTGAACTTCACACACACTCATTTTCCTGCTTTTCTTAAATATTTAGATGGATTTTCTCCACTTTGTTGTTGCAGTGTTCACATATATAAAGTTGTTAATCATGAAATATGGAAACGAGCGGCATCGCGTCAGGATCAAAGAACACTTCCTGGATTTAATTTGTTAATTTATCAATGTTTGTGATGGTGATTGTGTCCGATTAGGAGATCAGGAGTATAAACTCTGGCTGTGACTCGACCAATCAGAGCTTTCACAGCTGTAGGTCGAGCAGATGGTGATTGGTCAGAGACGGGGAGCGACTCTCTTCTCCTCGTGTGTGTAAACACGGTTTTATGAATGAAAGTGAATCACGTGGCGTCTGGGCAGCGAGAGTCTGTTATTATGGGCGTGACTCTGACATCACATAACACTTTAAAAATAAATACATTACTTTAAAAATAAATACACACGCTTTGAGATGCAATGAATACAAAATATAACAAATATATGTAGATATGAATTATTTGGTCAAATGTAAAATAAACTGATATTTGATGAGATTCTATCTTTATATTAATTCACTTATTTACTTTCCTGTTTAGTTTATTTAATTAAATTCATTTTTAAATATATTTTATTTATATTTTCTAAATAATATCCATTACTTATTTATTGTTTTTCTGATTTTCTGACTTATTTCTGTAATATTAGGAAAAATACAAGAACTACAATATAAATAAATGCATTTAAAAAAATACAGAAATATATTAATTTATTTTTAAATGTATAAATACATTTAAAAAATTAATAAATAACCACAAAAAATTAAATCTATTAATTAAAAATAAATCTATAAAAGGAAAATAAATATATTGGGGTGTTAATACAAAGGTGAGTAAATACAGAAGCCCATTAAAACTGAATTAAAAGTTTTTATCAATGAATTAATCCCTACATTTATTTAGTTTTATAATTTATCTTTTATTTTGGCGGGTTCGGTCCTCCATATCCAACACTCTTATCAAAACGTACACAAGTCAATTACTAACTACTAAAACCTGCTGACACATTAAACATGTGTGTGTGTGTGTGTGTGTGTGTGTGTGTGTGTGTGTGTGTGTGTGTGTGTGTACTTGTGTGTGTGTGTGTGTGTGTGTGTGTGTGTGTGAGTCAGGTAGGCAGACGGTGATGTCATCATGCACTTACTGTAATGTCATTTGCACAATCACTGAGGATGAGGATGGTTCATGGATGCAGCGAGAGGACGGTTGATGACAGTTGACCCCGGTGGCTAACGGCGGCACTGCGGTCACTTCCTGTCTGATGTAACACCGACACTGTGTCAAACTGATGATGATGGAAATACTGCAACATGTGCAACACTCACCAAAGCAGTTTGTAGTTTGGAAAGTCGCTGAACAGACTTTTGACGGCCATTTTTAGGTTCATTTTCTGTATTCTAGGTCGATAAAAATCCACTTTCCTGAAACTTAAAAGTAAAGTTTATGTTTTTCTAACCAGGGAACAGTTTTGGGGCTTTATTTTATATGTTATTTTTAGTAAAGTTGTAATGTTTCAGAGTGAGCTCAGCGTTCACACACTGCGTTGTCAGAAAGTAAACCCATTAGCTGTGATAAAAAGAGGAACTTTATTCGTACACTACTTTTTAAAACACACAGTTATAAAGCAATTTACAAAATGCAAGAATGGACCTGTACAGCGCCTTTCTAGTCTTCTGACTACTCAAGGCTCTTTCACAGTGTTTGTCACATTCACCCGTTCACACAGACATTCACACTGACGGCGGTGGACATCTACAGACCATCTAATCTAACCATTCACACCACAGTTACACACCCATGCACCGCACGTGAGCAATTCAGGGTTCAGTGTCTTGCCCAAGGACAAGGACACGACATGGTGGGGATCGAACCGACAATATCTCGAGTGGAGGATGATCCACTCTGCCACTGAGCCACAGTTGCATACACAAATACTCAGATACATATACAAAATACAATTCTAATAGTAAACGCTGACAGTTGCTGGGAAACTGCTCAGACTTCATGACAGCGCATGCAGAGCTACTACCACTGCCTTTCTCATTCATTCATTCATCTTCAACCGCTTATCCCGGGGTCGGGGTTGCGGGGGGGGGGTGGAGCCGATCCCAGCTGACATTGGGCGTGAGGCGGGGTACACCCTGGACAGGACGCCAGTCTATCACAGGGCACATAGAGACGAACAGAGACAGACAACCATTCACACCTACGGGTGATTTAGAGTCATCAATGAACCGAACACCTGCACGTCTTTGGACTGTGGGAGGAAACCGGAGAACCCGGAGAAAACCCACGCAGACACGGGGAGAACATGCAAACTCCACACAGAAGGGCACCAGGCCAGGATGCAAACCTGGAACCTTCTCGCTGTGAGGCGACAGTGCTAACCACTACACCACCGTGCAGCCCCACTGCATTTCTGTGTTGGTAATATTAAACTGGAGTTATATCAAATTATAAATAATCCCTGTACTTGCAGACATGCCAAAACATGACCCACATCTTCTTTAAAGTAAACCCTCTGTGGTTTGACGTGTGGTTTGCCCGTTCCTCGGAGGTTAAGTGTCTTGGTTTGGTGGTTGCTTCTGGAGGTGTGTGCGGGACACTTCCTGCCAGGCGCCGTTCTCATCCGCTCAGAAGTTCATCCGAGGTTTTTGAGAGCAAAAGGTCCGGCTGAGCAAATGAGGCGTTCACTGGGTCAAAGGGAGAACAGGAAAGTCCAGTGTTCCTGCGCAGCATGTGGCTGACTAACGGAGGAAGCGTGTGAGACGCCGCATGCGTGCGTTGATGTTTCGCGTGTGTTTGAGTGAGCGCATGCTGACGAAATGACCCTGCTAAAGACATCAAAGACGGCCGGTCCACCCTGCTTCTTAAGCACTTCTGCTCTGAGCTGTAGTGCTGTCACAGCTGTTCACGCTGCCAAACACTATGACTGTTCACTACACTGCCGGGGGATGTTGTTCTAGTGTGACGGAGTCTTTTTGCTGATGTCTCAGTAGTTTCCCAACAGCCGTATGAAGCTTTTCCAAATGCCTCGCGTGTGCTGACTGTCAGTGACCTGACCTGACTTGTTATTGGATGTAGTGAAATTGTGCAGTGTGATATTTAATGAAGTACTTTGGCAGAAAGCTGTAAGTGTACTTACTCATCAGCTTTAAGTGAACATCTGTTTGCTATCATTAAGGTTACTAACGGGATTATAGGTGGCAGCATCCAGGAGAAGTGAAAGGTCTCCCTTCCAGATGTCACCTGAGCTCCGCACATCTGTCGAGCAGGGAAATGCAATCAAACAGATGCAAACCCTGCTCCTGGAGAGCTACTGCCCTGCATGTTAAAAGGCCGGGACACACCAAACCGACTCCAAAGGTCAAGTGGTGATGAAGGGCAACTGTTGCATCGCCTCAGGTCGCTTGTGTTTCAACGGCAACGGCCAACTCACATGTACGTTCTTCACCTGTGTGAGAGGAATGACTCCACATACCGGCAAGAGGCAGTAGGGGAACCGGAACAAATACGACGGATTCAAGACGCTAGTTAGCCAGTTAGCACCGTAATGACCCAACCTGATGCTGAAAGAACAAATGATTATATTTAACATGCAGAAGCTACGATAACCCAATTGTTTCTGCCTAAGCAGCCCAAGTACTGTACCAATTTAATAATCTGCATCTCGCCAAGTACGGTCTAAATGCCCAGGTGTGACTTGCTCCGCCCATTTTGTCGAGGATGCATCGGCGGTGACTTGTGTGGACTTCGGACAGCCAGGTTTCCCAGAATGCATTGCACCCTTTTGTGTCACCGTGTGCACGCAGATTTCCCCCCAAAGACGCTCGTCTGAACGCGGAATACAAAGTGAGAACGTGACGCCACTTTTGCGTTTCCTTTCTAGAGCGTCTCCATCTAAACGGGGCCTAAATGCGCATCATGCTGAGAAGAAGCCTCATTTTCTCATTGACTTCTATACAATCAGACTTCTTTTTTGGGGCCTGCGGAGTCGCCCCCTGCTGGACATTAGAGAGAAATTGAGGCTCTTCACATTTGGCTTTACTTTTCAGAAGCTACGTCCATCTCTGTTACACAGGCTAAGCAGAACAAGTTCTGTACCAATTTAATAATCCGCATCTCGCCAAGTACGGTCTAAATGCCCAGATGTGACTTGCTCCGCCATTAAGTCGAGGATGCATCGTTGGTGACTTGTGTGGACTTCGTACAGCCAGGAATCCCAGAATGCATTGCACATTAACGGCCATACTGCGTCCTTCCGTACTGCGGAGTGTGGACGTCCGAGTCGAACTTGCCAAGTCTGAACTTCTAAGCTCACAAGTCCGAACTTGGACTACTTGGTATTAAGGAAACGGCTACTGTCAACCGCTGCTAGCCCCCACTGAAAGCACTGAAGTGAGTTCAAACAGACGATCATGAACTTCACACTGACGTACGGACGGATTCTGTGTTTTTGTATTTTAGGCCTTGTGTGCTGTGATTCATTTATCATGCACTTAAAACACCAGTCACAATTTTGCTTTGATAGAAACCCACTACATCACGGCTGCTTCGGAAGAAGGAAATAACCGAAGAACCACCTTTAACAGTGAGGTGTTTTCTTTGACCTCACACAAGGATGTGAAGGGAGTTCATGCGATATTCATGAGTAACTGATTTTATAATATCTAAAGAAAGTTTTTCAGCATTTATCTTTTGTGTCTTTGTTACTCAATTGGACGGGATCCTCCTCACAGTGACCTATGACCTTAAAGTCACTGCAGTTAGTCTTTGAATGATAGTAAAAGTCTTTAAAGTGCAGCGTGTCAGACGTTAATCACAGTCTGGATGTTTCCTCTCTAAAGAGTGCAGCCTGAGGCGCCTGCACCGTGACGTCACCCCACACATTAGTGAGTCAGGCCGCTCCTTTTCCAACAGGAGGCCCAGATCGAGCTGAGGGGAGGGAGGGAAAACCCCACACATACCTCTCATTCCTTCATCCTGATCTAACACCAACGGACAGCTCTTTGCTGTGTCGCCCGGTTATCAGATTTCTGAAAATTGCATAAACGGGCGGATCGATTTACAGACGTGAGCTGTTCTGACTGAAGTGTTTGTTTGAAAGAGATCATCGCCGATTAAGACGGTTTAAGATTAAACAGACCACAGAGGATGTGTGGGAATTATTCACTCTCAGATTGATTGAGAGAGTTCTGGATACAAAGACATCTTGACGGTTCTTTGCTGTGCACTTATTAAACACAGCCGACTCACTCAGTCGTGAGAGATTACAAAGATAAACAGCTGCTTTTCATGCTCCGTTCGTTCTCTGTTTGAAAGTTGTTTTTATTCCGTTACTGTCGACTGATTTTCTGCCTATTTCGTGCGTTTCTCGTTGTCATTTACTACGGTTGCGTGCGTCCAAACTATGTTAGCTCAGTTCTGTTTCCTTTTTCGTTGTCGATGCTGTTTCTCCCGTGCCGTTTCTTTTCGTTTGTTTTCATTGTCTTGATTTTACGCAGTCTTAAAGAACACAGTGTAAGTGTTTTGTGCGTCTGTTGGTGGATAAACTCACAATTACCTGAAGTTCCCCATAGCTTTACAATCCCATTGTTTAAGTTTTACGACCCACGGCTTCTGCTTCATTAACGTCACAGCAGCAGGAAACGGCCTCATAAATCAAACACACTCCAGACAAACGCAGTTCACTGGTGAATGTTGTGGAGTAACTTTTGGCTAAAGAACGCGATATTTTCTGAGGAGTTGGTGGAGATCAAGCCAGAGCTGAAAAAAGAGTCAATATTAGTTGGTTTGTGAGGTGTGAAAGAGAGATTTTCTATATCGGGCCGTAATTTACGAAGGCCCTGTTTACACGACAACGCTCGTGGGTGAAAACGATTAAATATTTGATCAGATGTGCCTTTCATTTAAACGGCGACGGCATTTTTGGGGCTTAAAAACGTAAAAAAGTGAAAGCACCTCCAGAGTGGAAATCTATAAAAGGCTCCAGCGTTGTGTTTGCGTGTAAAGGTAAAAACAAGTGTGCTCTGATCTGGTCACGCTGGCTGACGTCTCGTACGCGTTTACGTAACATCCGTGTGCAGAGTTCAGGTAAATAACAACAAACATGTGGGAGTGTTTCCATCAGAGGGACATTCAAGTGCCTTTTAGGGGTATTTTTAAGGGTCAACCAGAGAAAACTACAGACTCTTCAACCAATCAATTAGTGGATGGGAATAAAAATCAGCACGTTATCTCTAGATGAACTAAGGTTTACACGACAACGCTCACGGGGGGAAACGACAACATATTTTATCTGACAACAACATTTTTCGGGCTTAAAAACGCAAAAAAGTGAAACCCCCCTAAGTGGAAATCTTAATGCTGCACTGTTGTGTTTGTGTGTAAAGGTAAAAACACTAAAGTGAGCTCTGATCTTCTCGCGCTGGCTCACGTCACGTACGTGTTTCTGTAACATCCGTGTGCAGAGTTCAGGTAAACAACTACAAGCATGTGGGACTGTCTCCATCAGTGGGACGTTCAAGTGTCCTGGGTGGAGCCGAGGCGGTGGGAGGCTGCAGACCGTGCTGCAGATCCCTGTCACACTGTACGGCGTCCTGCTCCTCCGCTGTTAGGGAGAGAAGGAGAAGGTAGGTTCTACGCATGCACCAGCTCTGGGTGCTGTTGTGTGGCAGCGCTTTCACAGCTCCACCTAGCCACCTGACGTGCACACTACATCGGATTCCACGCACTTTTGCGTCATGGTATGCACGCAGATTTCCCCCCAAAGACGCTCGTCTGAACGCGGAAAATAAAAAGCAAGAACGCGACGCCACTTTTGCTTTTCCTTTCCAGATCGTCTCCATTTAAACAGGGCCTAAATGCGCATCATGCTGAGAAAGATGCCTCATTTACTCATTGACTTCTATACAATCAGACTTCTTTTTGGGGCCTGTGGCGTCGCCCCCTGCTGGACATTAGAGAGAATTTAAGGCTCTTCACATTTGGCTTTACTTTTCAGAAGCTACGTCCATCTCTGTTATACAGGCTATGGTTTGGGGAGCTTGATGAAGTGCACTGAACGCTAAATTAACCAAATGAAAAATGCAGCAATGTTGCTTCATCCGAGAATCACCAAAGCGCAGGTTTGAAAGCACCCTCAGATTCATCCAGTGGAAAGAAAAACAACTAATGCTGACTTTTATTTTGACCGCGAGACGTCTCTTCTATGTTTCCAAGCAATACAAATGATCAGTCTGCAGAAATCTGTCTGTTCTCCCCTCACACTGACACACATTCAGCCACTTGCATGCTAACAGTAAATCAGTCTGACCTATTTTGGTCTTCAGTCTCACCGCAGACCTTTGAATCTGAACTTCTGCCCTTATCATTTTGTTTAATGTCTGGTTATCAGAGTAAAGGTATGGTGGAATGAACGGCAAGTGATGCTGACATAAAAACACGTTATTAAGGGAATATAAGCCTTTGCATTGATGATGAATCAGTCTGTATGTCATAGATGTCATATGTGACTGGTTTTATTTGCTAACTGAAGACTTCACAAAGGCAGTACGCAGCTGTCTCTGGTTTAAGCCTTTGAGACGTGCGCATGATTTGTCAGATTTAGGTTGGAAATGCAGCGTTGTGGTTGGTTGCTCCGCTGCAGCCACCTGTTGTGACCGTCTGTGCAGCTGCAAACACAGTGAGCAACTACACCGCTGAATGTTACTCTGCTGTGTCATTGGCTTTCAATTAATGTGGTGCCACAGAAGAGAGCTGGCAAAACTGCTTTAATGTGACAGATGCACACTGAAGCAATTATGTCAAAGAAACTTAGAGCTACCGCGGCCAAGAGAGGTCAACACTGCACTTAAGGAAATACATGAAGAAGCAAAACACACAAGGAAGTAAAGGACGAGTTTTCACCACAGGAAACACGATAATTAAAGAATAAGCAGAGAATACAAGCACACAGGAAAATATGATGCTGCATTTGGTCCAATGTAGGTTAAAAAGGTTTCTTTTATAGGGAGCCGAGGGAGGAAGTAATAATCACAGAAATGACTCAAGATCTCATCTCATCTCATCTTCAGCCTCTTATCCGGGGTCGGGTCGTGGGGGCAGCAGCTTTAGCAGGGGACCCCAAACTTCCCTTTCCCGGGCCACATTAACCAGCTCTAACTGGGGGATCCTGAGGCGTTCCCAGGCCAGTGTGGAGATCTAATCTCTCCACCTGGTCCTGGGTCTTCCCCGAGGCCTCCTCCCAGCTGGACGTGCCTGGAACACCTCCCTAGGGAGGCGCCCAGGGTTCATCCTTACCAGATGATCCTGAACCACCTCAACTGGCTCCTTTCAACGCAAAGGAGCAGCGGCTCTACTCCGAGTTCCTCACGGATGCCGAACTTCTCCCCCTCTCTCTAAGGGAGACTCCAGCCCCCCTCCTGAGAAAACCCATTTCGGCAAGATTAAACTCAAGATTAAACTTGTAAATTCATGAGAAAAATATGATTTAAAGTCACAAATGTATGAGTAAGAAACACAGTAAGTCTTATCGTAAAGTGACGTCTTTAACGGCTGATATGTGCCGTCGTTGAAACACGTTACTAACAGCCTCTTTTAATCTCTTCCTGTCTTTTCAGTCATTAATGACGCCACCTCTTGTCTGCTCCGCCTGCTGCTATTGGCTGAGCTGTTTGTCCATTCGTCACCTCGTCCCGCCCACAGCCCTCCTCTCTGCGGCACCTTCAGATCGATGATCCCGCAGGTGGACAGGTTGACCAGCTTATCCAGAAAACTCCATGACTTGGTGAGATTTCACTGTGTACTGCCTGGATGTGATTGAAGTGTCTTTCTGATCTGAATTACCGATTTAAAGGTGGAACTGTTTCTTCCGTGTTTGAAACCTTTGTTATATCTTGGAAATATTCAGATTTTAAAGCAACCTGCACTTTCTCCTCGTGTTCCCAACAGACAGACGATGAACTGGAACACTTCGAGGCCGTTGAACACCGACTGGAGAGTCTTCCTCATGTGCAACACACATTTCACAATTTCAGCTCCATGAAGGTAAAGTTTGTGGAATCAAGTTTCTAAACTTCCTTAGTGTAGAAACGCTGTGTAAGTCACAAAAACATTAATATTTCCGTTCTCTGTCTCCACAGATGAACGAGTCCCTCTCCCAGCTGCTGGCGTACACGCAGTCCTTCAGGCTGCACGTCGATTGGTTGAAAATAGCCAAAGACAACGTCAGTTTGTCCTCCAAGTCCACGGAGCACACCAGCTCTCACCTGCTGCAGCTGTCCAAGCTGCTCAACGCATCTCTTCAGCAGGTGAGACGACCAGCGGCACCGTTTGGTTCATTTACAACATGGACGATAATTTCAACCCACAATAAAAATCAGACTTTTAAATTAAACATTTACTCGAGGTTCAAGCTTTAATAAGTCATGAAAAAGAGAAATTAGAAATGGATATCATGAAATACTAATTTGCAAATGGAAAGTCGAACTACTCCGAGTGTCCGCTAGGGGCAGGTTTCATAACAGAGCAGTTTCTCATTGAGCCCCATGTTAAACAGGCCGTTTACACAGCACCATTAAACCTGTTTAAGGACAAAAGAACATTCTAGTCTGTGTGTTTAGCTCAGATCTCCATGGCAACACTGAGGGGGAGGGGCTAGTTTTTATTTTATCGGAGGTTAAAGTTAATGAATAATTAGGGGCGTGGCTTCTTGAGTGACAGCTAGCCTCTGGCCCTCACTTCTCCGCGGAGGCTAGTTGTCAGGATTAGCATGCTAACTCCGTCAGTCCTTCGTGTGGTGGTGCTCACAATCTCAAAATCAGGACACAACCATTAACAAAACCACACTTTAACACCATCGAAGTTTCAACAATTTATTTGGGATTCAACATTAAAATTAGCAACATCAGTACAACCTTTGATCGTTCTCCTGAGTGCAGGTTCGTATCTTAAACAGACTGTAAAACAGGTTTACAGCTCTGTTTGTTTAAATGATGCTGGACCGTCGCACATATATCCGCCGCATCTACTGATGCAGCCATTTAATAAACACTATATAGGGAAAAGTGAGTGAGTGGGTGAGTGAGGGAACGGTTTCGAATAGATTTCCAGAGCACTGGAGACTCAGGGAATGTGAAAACTCCCACACCTGGGCTTAATCAACGCCAATCAGAGCCACACACACCTGAGCGCAGTGAGTTGATTCTCACTGAGCCAGAAGATCGAGAGCCCTCACAAAATTATGAGAAAGCTGAAATATAAATGTAGATTCTTTCAAATAAGACGACCTTTAGGTTGAGACAAGGGTCAATAGGGTGAATATTTTAATAAATATATGTTTCATTTGCAAATGAGGAATTATCTAATGCTAACTTTTGGTGAATTTGGAAGAAATTTACAGACACAAACTGAGAAAGTGGATGAAAATAAATAGTTTTTGTTCCACGTTTCTAAAAGAAGACACGTTATGGAAGCAAAATAGCCCAAAATCGCAAAAAATCATCATCATTATGAATTATATGAATGTTTCCATTTAAATCTAACATCATCGAGTTTGTCTCAGCATCGTTTGGTTCAGTTTAGAGTAAAAAAAATAGGAAAGTAAGGAAAAAAGAAGTAACAAGAGACAAAGAAACAGACTTTGATCTGAACGCTGAGTGCGAATTCCTGCTGTGCGCGGACGGATTTCACATTAAACTTGTCCAAAAATGGAATAAATCTGATTTTACTGTGAAGCTGCGGCCTGAACCTAAACTTCCATCGCTCTTCTTTCCTTCAGATCGGTGCAGAGGCTCCTCAGTCACCGTCACCGTCGCCCTCGCTCCCCGTCGTCTCCACGGCCTTCGACGTGCTCCAGTTCTCCGTGGAGATCTCTGAACAGTTACAAGTGTTTTGCATGTGGTCAAAAAGAGTGTTGGTGTTTCTCCAGAGACAATCCCGCTGCCCCCGACATTAAGCCACTGCCGCTGATGTCTTCTCACAAAACCACTGAAATATCTCAACAACGATAACGCCATGAAGTTCGATCCTGATGGTCATGGTCCCCAGTGGATGCATTTTAATGCCTTTGGTGACTTTTCATAAGCGCCACCTACAGGTCGGTTGGAGGGATTGGCACAAAATTTGGTACAAACATTCACGGCCCCCAGAAGATGAATCCTACCGACTTTGGTGACGCCCTCGCTTTTCCTCTAGCGCCACCGTGAGGTCGCCATGTGTGGTTTACAGTGAAATATCTCAACATGCATCTGCTGGATTGTTGTTTTTGACGCAAATAGCGAGATCTTGAGTTGTGGATGCATCAGTTCAGCAGTAAATCAGAATGTAAGTTTAACGCCTGCTCTTAAGAAAATATGTATACGTCTCATTTTACACGTAGCCTTTTAAAATGTGCCGTACTGATGCACTGTGCAGAGGCCGCCTGTGACCTTTACTCCCCTTTGTTTACATTCACAGTGCCTGCTAGGCGTTGGTCTACTCAGTGAGCTAAATGACAAGGAAATGTTGTGGAACAATTAATATTTTTCTACTGTCTTTTTAATATCTATTTACAATGCTATTTATGAGCTTTTTATATTATAGTGTGAGATGCAGGCATCTCTTTTTTCTATGGGTTATCTATTATGTAATATTTAATAATATTAATAATAACGTATTGTCATGCTGTAGTGCCTCTTTACAGTATTATTTATACATTTTGTAAGTTTTGTTTTTGTATGTTTTACATGAAGTCATTAATAAAGTTTTACACTTGAACTAGAGACCTGACTGACTGCTCCGGCTTTGCTTAATTTTTCCTTTCCTATTTAAAGTCCTCCGATGATCTCAGGGGTGTCCAGTCCTGCTCCTGGAGGGCCGCTGTCCTGCATGTTTTAGGTTTCTCCCTGCTCTAACACACCTGAGTCTAACGGTTATCAAACCTGTGACGAGCTTCAGCTGCTTGATAACGAGCAGAGCATTAGAGTCAGGTGTGTTGGAGCAGAGAGAAACCTAAAACATGCAGGACAGTGGCTCTCCAGGAGCAGGGTTGGACGCCCCTGATCCAAATGGAGAAAAATAGATGTCTCATCATTGACTTCAAAACCACCCATGAGTGTGTTCTGCAGCTGTTTTCACAGCAAACATTTTTGACCTCTCATGGCAGGAGAAGCACAGGTGCCACTAATCACATTAATGACGCCTCTGCTCTCACTCAAGTGTCCCAGGAAGCTGTGATACAGGGCTGGTTTCACTAAGATAGACCGTCAGATTGATCGCCTTAAATCTAACTGCTAGTCAGACTTTAGACAGATATCTAAATTAATCTGTATAGCAGGACAGTCCACAGGTAGCCTGGGGGCGGGGGGGCTAACTTTTTAGTCTTAAATGTCAAGACTAATCTAGCTGCAAATGACTGTAAGACTGGCCTAACTCTAAGACCAGTTTAATACACGTCTGCGAAACCGACCCTGGCTGCACATTCTGGCCAGAAGCCATGACAAGTGGCGAGGGGGGGGGAGCACAGTTCCAAAAATGACGGGGAAACATTTGCCTGTGGGACGGGGCGCCACCTTCAACAAAGCTTGGATCTGTGAGAGAAACAAGGTTTATTGGGTAATGAAGCCACAGAGGGGAAAAAATGATACCAGCAGTCACCTGTTGGCTGCTCTGTTGTGTTTCACATCATTCATACCAGGCCCCCACCACAGCGACATCCTGGTTGATCCAATCAGGAAGTGCCAAAAACGTCAGTTCTCTGAGTGTCCACTAGGGGCAGTTTGCACAATAGAGCAGTTTCTCATTGACCCCCATGTTAAACAGGCCGTTTACACAGCATCATTAAACCTGTTTAAGGACAAAAGAACATTATGGTCTGTATGTTTAGGTCTTATCTCCATGACAACAGTGAGGGTGTTGAATTTTTTTTGTACCAGGCTAGTTTTTATTTTATTGAAGGTTAAAGTTACATACATGCCCCTTTTTGGTCAGAGGAAATTAGGCGGAGTCAAAGTCTGACAAGATGGAGACTCCTGTAGGCGAGGACGATTGGATCAAGTTGAGAGAACGGACCTCGATGTAGAGGCTACGTCCATTTTTACACAGTTTAGGATTCCTACGCCTGTTCACTTCTGTGACTCTTTGTCATCTCATCTTAAATTCAGACATTGATACAAATTAATCTGCACCGAGTTTGAAAGAAATGATAATTAATATTTAAAAAAAGAAGTAACCACCTCAGCGTTGGCCTCCATGACACTTTCTACCGTTTTCCAATGTGTTTGTGACGTCAAACGTGACACACCCGGAAAAAAACAAGCAGAAAGATATAGTCTGGGTTTCCCCGCATTTAAAAACCCTGCATATACACACACTCATGTTGGTGGAAAAGGGCTATAACAAATGCAAAAGTACCATTAAACCTCCACATCTGCAGCTGCAATGCAAACACTCGTAAAGCGCCGAGGTTAAGTGACACACACGGGAATGCACAGACCACTTCTGTTGAGCCGTGAGAGACCTGAAGTGAACACACAGTGACTTGCATAATGTCAGCGTGTTGACATGTGGCCACAGACAGATGATCTCACACACAGACAGACTTTCGCTGTAACTAATGCCGGCCTCCAGGGAAAGTCTGAGTGATCCTGCAGTTGTTGCTGAGAGCTTGATCTACAACCCGCGGGGGGTCTGGGTGTTAGAGGGAAATTCTTTGACTGGAAATAGAGAGAGAGGGAGGGAGGGAGGGAGACAGAGAGAAAGACATGTTTTGTATGCAGAGAGAGAAAGAGAGTGACAGGTGATGTTGACTGACAGATCAACAGCTTAGTTTTGTGTTCTGTATTACCCTTCATTTAACCAGGAATATTCCCATTTTCCAGGGGAGTCCTGGCCAAGACAGCAGCATAAACACACGAGTTTCACCTTTAAAACCAAAACAACACACAGCTAAACATGACACACAACTAAACATGACACACAGCTAAACATGTGACACAACTTAACACGATAAATCAACAAAATAAAACAGCATTAAAAAATAATAGAAGGAGCAGATCAGTGCTCAGAGACAGTGCATGTGCAGATTGTATTAACAAAGTCCTTAATCCTGCTTTTTTTATTGGCTGGATGTCACAACAGGACAGAAAGGGAACAACACTGGCAAAAACTGCAGTTCTCTGAGTGTCCATTAGGAGTAGTTTGCACAACAGAGCAGTTTCTCATTGACCCCCATGTTAAACAGGCCGATTCCACAGCATCATTAAACCTGTTTAAGGCCTGGTGCAAAAAAGCATAGTAGTCTGTTTGTTTAGGTCATATCTCCTTGACAGCGATGAGGGGGTGGATTTTTTTGTACCAGGCTAGTTTTTATTTTATTGGAGGTTAAAATTTATGAATAATTAGGGGCGTGTCTTGATTGACAGCTAGCCTCTGGGCCTCACTTCTCCTCGGAGGTAAGAGGAAGAAGAAAGGGAGGAAATGAGGCGTGAGGAGTCAAAGTCTGACTCCCGTGGCCGAGGACGATTGGATCAAGTTAAGAGAACAGGCCACGAAGGGTATGCTACGTCACTTTTTATACCGTCTATGGTCTAGACCACACCATGAACTCTTTATGATTTAAAGAAACCAAACAATTCCTCCATGAGCAAACAGCAACAGTGGTGAAGAAAACCTTCCTTTCAACAGGCAGGATCGTCACACACACCCGGCTCTACGGTGGATGGCCATCGTCCTTGACTCATTTACCTTGTGAACCATCTTTCACCACTTTCATTTGTTGTTGAAGTACGATCGGAGCAAAGAAGGAAGTCAAGTGGTGTTGCAACAGAGCGACCAAGTCCACATTGGGACACATCTCAACTCTGTTTTTACTTTTGATCGCGATTGTTCCCGAACCTTAACCAAGTTCTTAGCATTGTAACTGGAACGGCGCTTGGAAAGAGCACAAACGCCCTGAATCCCTAAGGTCGACAAAAGTGTCTGCCCTGTGATTCACATCAGCTCCAGAATGTTACGCGTTCGTCCGCGGCCCGTACAAGAGAATTCACACACATGCAATGGTGCATATAAGCACACTCAAGTCAACAGTCTCCCTCTACAGTACACACACACACACACACACACAGACACACACACACAGACACACATATACACACAGAGGAAGGAAGGAAGAACTTGATGTACAAACACACACACACACGCACACACGCACACACACACACACACACACACACACACACACACAGAGGAAGGAAGGGAGAAGTTGATGTACAAACACACACACACACACTCACACACACACACAGACACACACTCACACACACACACAGACACACACACACACACACACACGCACACACACACACAGACACACACACACGCACGCATAAACACATGTATCACACTCTCCAGGATCCAGGGGGAGGAGTGGCGGTGAGGACAGATCACTTTGGGATAAAAGTTGCAGCGGCAGCAGACATGAAATCCTCCAACGAGCTCGTCGGACGGTTTGCAGAGTTTCCCCGCTGACAGTAAACTATACAAACTCTCTCTGCAGCAGAGCCAGACTCCCACAGGGCTGAGAAGTGCAGCACATGAGGACCTGCGGAGGACTTCCTGACAGGTGCACCTGCTTAATGAAGAAAATTTATGTTGGGCTGATTTCTTATTCCTGAAGACCGACGGTGCTGAACTGAACCACAGCTGCAAAATGACAGTAAGTCCCAGCCGGTGCAGGGATTCGCCCGCTGCTAGGAACGCTTTCATAGGTTAAAGGGTCAGACCGCTCAAATAAATAAAATAATCCTTTATTTCCTAATTTACTCGTTGTATAACTGGTAAGATTGTTCAGGTTCTGTCGTCACCTGGAGGTGGATCTGTCGTGTGTCGTTGCATCGGAGGTGGATGTGATTTCATTTGTGGCGCTCACAGCTTTGAACAGCTGTGATTTATGGGTTTTTTTTTGCAGGAACTACTTTTAAATTTAAAAAATAATCCAGAATAAAAGAACTGCTTGCTCAGTAGAAATCTCAGAGACAGTTGTGTCAAAACCTGGACTAATAAAAACAAAACTTTCTGCATGTTCAGACACTGTCGCTTTAAATCAAAGTTATTTATTGACTGAATAAATGTGGAGTTTGATCCTTTAATGAGCAGGTAAAATGCAAAAATATGTATATATATATTTCTATATTTTTAATTTGCAAAGGAGCACATTTGAGATGAGTCATCGTCAGTGTCGGATGCAGTGGGGTTTAACTTTAAGTATATTATATTATTTAATATAACAGTTAGACGATTAGACGACATCATGATAATCACCATTACAGTCCACAGTGGGTTTTTATCTTTTGTGATGTCATAATCAAGTTAAATGTTGTCAACATTTAAATAACTCTAAATATTTAACTGAGTACAGAAACTTCAGATTTTTACCTTTAATACGATCGGTGGCGTGTAAAGCTGGAAAAGGGCCGTCCATGTTGGGAGCTGCTTTAACTGTAACTGAAGTTGAATTATTCAAATTTAGCAGAAAGAAAGTCGTTCCTTAAAAAATGTATTCCTCAAGATGTTAAATCAGTGACATCTTCAGGTTTGACCCCACTGTATGGAGGAGACTGGAGGATTTACACACAGTCTTCTACGTTTGCGTTTCCCAAACCTCCCAGGAGAGTGAACTCCTGAGAGGTTTGATAAGAAGAAGAAGAAGAAGAAGAAGAAGAAGAAGAAGAAGAAGTAGAAGAAGAAGAAGAATTACTTTATTAATCCCGCAACAGGACTCTGTTATTATTCATGTCACACACACACACAGGCCCGAAATACACACATGCACAGACAGGACCTATATACATGCAATTATGGAGAGATGTTAGAGCGAGGGGGCTGCCAGTGACCGGCGCCCCGAGCAGTTGGGGATTCGGTGCCTTGCTCAACAGCACCTCGGCAGTATCTAGGAGATGGCACTCAAACCAGCGACCCTCCGGTTTCCCGCCGAGTCACCTATGGACTGAGCTACTGCTGCCCCCAACGAGCTGATCACTGAGCGCAGAGTGCATGAGCATCTGAAAACACGCCGTTCTGCTCGATCATTAAGTTAAATGTTGGATTATAGATGTTCGGGGCTTGTTTGCGTTTAGATTATTTACATTGATGATGGATGGGAAAAGCACTGTAGCCTCAAATATTTCCTTTAAAAAGGTGCAAGGAGAGAAATGGAAAGTCCTGTGAACTCGAGCGTTTGTGTAATATTTGTTCAAACACAAGACAAAAACGTATGTTCATGTCACAGTGAGATCCATTTCCATGGAGAGGTCAACATGTCTCTAGCACACAAACACACAGACACAGACACATCACTCATTACATGTCCGACCTTGTGCGCGCGTGTGTGTGTGTGCGCGTGTGTGTGTGTGTGTGCTTGTGTTATGTAACGCGGTGTCCCACTGTGAGGCTGTCGGGGTTGTTCTGTGCTGGCTCAGACCGGTGTCACCTCCTTTGACACTCGTCTAAAGCGAGCGCGTCAGCTGTGCTGCTCGCTGGACGCTCTCTTAACTCCTGACCCTCCACTGTGCCGCTGTTGTTTTTTCATTTCCCACTTATTATGAGACACTTTTTCAGATGAGCTAAAGGATCAAATGTTTCTTTATGATCCTACTTTATAACCTTAATAAACTATATATTATTTGAATCCCATTGGAGTATCTAGGAAATCTCATGAAACTGAGACTGGGGTTGGTTTTTCTTATAAATGTGATGCAATTTTATCGTTATTGTTAAACGTCATCCTACGCATCTCAATCAACACGAGCGCTCAGTTCCCCTGTGCAAACCTCTGCAGCGCTGAACCTGTTTAGGCAACAAAACCAGTTGGTTTAGAAAAAGTTTGTGGTGTTTGTGTGTTTGTTCAGTAACTTACGTAACAAAAGAACGGTTGATTTTTGGTTTCACAAGGTATCCTGGTTCAACGTCCTGTGTTTTGTTTCACCTCTCCATCCACCTCCACCTCCTCCCTACACAGACTTTGTCGCTCTTTAAACTACGTCACCTTTAGGGGTTTACGCACTGCCGCGTTGTAACTCACCACCTCCAGTAACTTCAGGGAGGGGAAGCAGTTTTGATCATGGCGTTAGAGGTATGAGGCAGTTGCCGTCCATGTGAACGCACAAAGATTTTGCTCTGCCACCCAGAGTTCACCGCGCTGAACCTCTGGTGGTAACCGCCCTCCGGCAGCAGCCTTTTTTAACAACGCATTGCTTTTTTTGGGAAACCTCCTTGAAGGTTGGGGCGGTTGTTGGGGCGCTTCTTAGGGCGTTTGTTAGGGCGCTTGTTGGGGTGGTTGTTGGGGTGGTTGTTAGAGCGGTTGTTAGGGCGCTTGTTAGGATGGTTGTTAGGGCGCTTGTTGGGGCACTTGTTGAGGCGCTTGTTAGGGCGCTGGTTAGGGTGGTTGTTAGGGCTCTTGTTGGGGCGGTTGTTAGGGCGGTTGTTAGGGCTCTTGTTAGGGCGCTTGTTAGGGCTCTTGTTGGGGCGGTTGTAAGGGCGCTTGTTAGGATGCTTGTTAGGGCTCTTGTTAGGGCGCTTGTTAGGGCGCTTGTTAGGGCGCTTGTTAGGGTGGTTGTTAGGGCGCTTGTTAGGGTGGTTGTTGGGGCACTTGTTAGGGTGGTTGTTAGGGTGGTTGTTGGGGCGCTTGTTAGGATGCTTGTTAGGGCTCTTGTTAGGGTGGTTGTTAGGGCGCTTGTTAGGGCGCTTGTTAGGGCGGTTGTTGGGGCACTTGTTAGGGCGCTTGTTAGGGCGCTTGTTAGGGCGCTTGTTAGGGTGGTTGTTAGGGCGCTTGTTGGAGCGCATCTTAGGGTGCTTGTTAGGGCGCTTGTTAGGGCGCTTGTTAGGGTGGTTGTTAGGGCTCTTGTTAGGGCGCTTGTTAGGGTGGTTGTTAGGGCGCTTGTTAGGGTGGTTGTTGGGGCGCTTGTTAGGGCGCTTGTTAGGGTGGTTGTTAGGGCGCTTGTTGGGGCGCATCTTAACGCGCTTGTTAGGGCTCTTGTTAGGGCGCTTGTTAGGGTGGTTGTTAGGGCGCTTGTTAGGGCGCTTGTTGGGGCGCATCTTAGGGCGCTTGTTAGGGTGGTTGTTGGGGCGCTTGTTAGGGCGCTTGTTAGGGTGGTTGTTAGGGCGCTTGTTGGGGCGCATCTTAGGGCTCTTGTTAGGGCGCTTGTTAGGGCGGTTGTTAGGGCGCTTGTTAGGGCGCTTGTTGGGGCGCATCTTAGGGCGCTTGTTGGGGCGCTTGTTGGGGTGGTTGTTAGAGCGCTTGTTGGGGCGCTTGTTAGGGCGCTTGTTGTGGCGCTTGTTAGGGCGCTTGTTAGGGCGCTTGTTAGGGCGCTTGTTAGGGCGCTTGTTAGGGCGCTTTTCAGCAGTGTGAAAGCAGCTTTAGAGGCATCCCTGCACATCCTGGCTAACGATTACACAATATGTGTGTTAATATATGAATTAAGTATCAAGTCATAAAATCATACTTTCAGTCAATTCTGATGAGAAGATTTTAATACTTCAAATAAATAAACGTTTGAAACCTTCAAACAAATATTTAAAACTTATAAGAACTGTATGAAAATAGCTGTTGTACAGTCACCATTGAATTCCCAATTAAATAAATAAAAAACTACAAACAATGCTAAACACGAAACACAATTAAAAGGCCAGTGTAATTATAATTTGAAGATGTTGGCCTTGTTTCAGTCGGACCTGAATAGCTCAGTAATTAGAGCGCAGTGTGTGAAGTGTTTGTGCCGTGACCCGACCCCGGATAAGCGGTTGAAGATGAGATGAGACAAACACTGAGGGTCATGTTTTTCTGAGACCACCCACACTGTTAATGTATTCACGCATGGATTAGACTTGGACCATATGGCATTACACTACTGAATGTGCTGCACCATCTCTGCAATGCATAAATATTTAAAATATATTGAGTATTTTCTGTAATGCAATCGTACATGTATCACATCTGCAGATAAAATAAATCTGTAGCAGTGTTTTTTTATCTATTTCATTTAAACTGAACATTTATGAATCATACCTTGCTCCGACAGCCGTCCCTCGTGTATTTTGCATCTTTAAAATCATAGAGATAAGGTCATAAAACGACGCCATTGAGACATTGAGAGTCCTTGTGTTTGTTGGTGTGAACGAAGCCTCAGCTGGTATTCGCAGTATCTGTGTACGGCACATTCATGGCTCCGAGTTCTTCCCTAATGAGCTGTAATGAGCTGCCTCATGTGCGGTGACACCAAATCCCAGCCCGGACCCAAGGGTGCCAGCTGCGGTGGAAACATCGACGTTCCACCCGACAAAACACAGATCACAGTGTCTGTGTGTGAAAGGATTTCACGAGGCTATTAACAGACATGTTTATACCCGTGGAATTAGTGTTGCCACGATCGCCATGGCGACCATCATCACGGCAACGGTCGTGTTACATTCCAAAGAGATGCAACGGATTTACGATGAAAAGCGTTTTAACCTCTCAAATGTTGCTTATTTGTGTTAAATGCAGACTTCGTGGTTAATATTCACATTAATGTAGTTACTCGTAGTTCTGGGTGGTACGACCAAAACATATATCCTAGAATATTTTAGGATTCTTGCAGTATTATGTGATTTTGTATGACTGCCCTCACCAAAAAGAAAGATACTACAAGTTCATTTTATCAGGTAAACTTAAGTAAAGTACACTTCTTGTGGTAAGTATCGTAATATCAATGTACTAGTAGTGTTCTATTTTATTCTGCATGGGACTGAATTACATATATATATTATATAACATGTCAACAACGCACAGCTTAACCAATTGCATACAACAAGTGTGCAAGAAATGTTTGGGGAAATGTTGCAAATGACTCTTTAACAGCCATTGATTAGTGCACCGCCTGTTATTTACGGTAGTTTGACTTTTTCCCAATGAAATGGAGCCTCATGAAGCATTTTCTGTATTTTATGCAGCCACTTGATGGAGCTCTTGTTGAAAAAGACAAACTTCTGCTTCAAAAGTCACTGTTTTCTACTGTGTGTGTGTGTGTGTTTGTGTGTGTCCAGGCTGCCACAAGGCTTCTGGATGAGATGTGCCATCTGACAGCTCAGTCTCTGACACCCATGGACACTTCGGAGCACTTCCAGGTCCTAAAGCTCCTGGGTGAAGGCTCGTATGGCAAAGTCATGCTAGCTGTACACAGGAAAAGGGGTGAGAGGGGGAAAAACAAATTCATTATAGCCTCGATAGATCCCCAAAAAGACATAGAGCATATCAATTCCTTTCCTGTGTGTCCTCCAGGTACTCCGATGGCTCTGAAGTTCTTCCCTCGTCATTCAACGTCTCTTTTCTCCTTCCTGAGGGAATATAACCTCTCTATGTCGTTCTGCACCCACCCGTCCCTGACCAGGGCCGTGGGAATCGCCTACTCCACACCTTCACACTACGTCTTTGCTCAGCAAGCAAGCCTCTTTGGTGATCTCTACGATGTCATCTTGCCTGAGGTATGCGGTTATTATACCATATACTGTATGTATTATGGTTTTTGTGTAAAGATTTGGTGATATCCGATTTCCGTATGACTCATCGTCCTCCACCCCTCTTCCTCCTCAGGTCGGTATGGAGGAGGACTGTTGTCAGCGGGTGGTGTCCCAGCTGTGTGGCGCTCTGTCCCACCTGCACTCTCTTGGTTTTGTCCACAGAGACCTCAAACCAGAGAACGTCTTCCTTTGCGACTCTGCCTGCCGCTGGGTCAAACTAGGAGACTTTGGCATGGTCAGTATAAAGAACATATGGTATTCATACTACACTCAAATGTTGAATAATGGCAGGAAACATTAATTAGCAACGGAGTACCTCAAGGCTCTGTCCTAGGTCCTCTTCTATTCTGTATGTATATGCCTCCACTTAGCATATTAATACATAATCACAAGATCGCTTTTCATCGCTATGCTGATGACACAACTCTGTGTCAATAAATGCTGGATGTCTAATAATTTCCTCCAGCTCAATGAAGAAAAGGCTCTGAGGCACTTTATTTATGAATAAATGCTCTCCACCAGGTGAAGGCCCGGGGCACCAGGGTCCCGGAGGTCTGGTACAGCTCTCCTTACTGCACCCCTGAGTCTGAGATCGCTCGCGGCAATGAGGACAGCTGGAGGAGCATAAGTGATGGGAATGATGACGTTAAGGAGGGTGGAGAGAAGAAAAAGAAGACGAGAGTTTGGGGGTCTGTGGAGCCCAGCACGGACTGCTGGGCACTGGGGATCCTGACCTACGCCATGCTCACCGGCACTCATCCCTGGGCTGAAACAGCCAGCGACTGCAGCTCCTACCTGAAGTATCGGGAATGGTTTGACAGAGCAGAAGGCTCAGATTATGACCTGGACGTGTGGGCAGAGCCGCAGGGCGAGAGCACGCAGGACGTCATAGACTTAATTGGGGCAGAACTTGGAAAGAAAGTCGGCCCTCCCGTAGCGCCCCAGTTTGCATGTTTCACCCCGCTGGCACGCTGCTTCTTCCAGACGCTCCTCGACCCGAGGCCCCGGCTTCGCGGAGGAGCCGACGTCGCGCTGAATTACCTAGGAGGGGACTGGGTGATGGAGAAGGAGAGGGTGAGGCTGGAGGAGGAGAGGAAGAAGAGCCGTGGGAAAGGAGAAGGGAGAGGAGCAATCAGGAACATGAAAGAGATGGAGGGGAGGGGAGAGCGATAAGGAGTCAGGATAATGAGAACGTTGAATAATGAAGCAGTTTTTGTACAACTTTTACATGTGTCAGAAGATTTCAGCGCTGATACAAAGAAGACCATCACTAAAAAAGACCCTACGGCGTGAGAACATGCTCTTCTTCAAATGTAGCTCAAGGTTTTAGAGCTACAGGGGATGGCATTTGTTTAATTCATTGATTTAACATATTTAGTATAACTGGCTGCATCTTGCATATCAGTTTTAAATGACTCCGAACAAATAGCTGCACTTCTGGGGATTATGAGTGATTAGCAGTGCTGTAATGATACCATGTTGTTGTAAAAGACACCGTCTTTAGCTCACTGCATCTATATTTGTGTTGGGACTTTGCAGTGTGTTCATCATGAACTGTATATAGCCTGCAGTAGTGCTCCGTTTTAACAGCCATGAACACGTCTGCCAGCAGACTGGGAGCTGCAGGGCTTCAGAGGGAGATACATATGCACATATTCAAAGACACTTTCTGAAAGTAAATATTTATTTTCTGCATATATTTTAGCAGCACTGGCGTAGCACTGGAAACATAGCTTTAAGCTAGGGTGTGTTTTGTATATTAGCATGTTAGCACTATATAGCACTTTGTACATAACTACAAAATGAGGCTATGCCTGCTCTTATTTTGTATATGTAATGTTAATTTAATGTGTAACATTCAGCATTACATAACATTTATACTGCGATACCAAGTGTTGCCGACTCAATGTAAGTGTACACATTTTAAATACTTGTTTATTTACTATATGACAGACAAAGGCAGTCTATAAAATATGATTTCATTGCAATAAAATGATTGTTTTGGTAAAAAGGCTCCCTGATTTTATTGTGTGCTATAAAAAGTCACATCTGCCAGTGTTATGCAAACAAATCGATTTAAACATGATATTTAGTATGTTGACCTTCATAAACATGACCTGGCAAGCTCAAATCTCTATAATGTCATCGTAACATTATACACACACACACACACACACACACACACACACACACACAGACACACACACACAGTGAGGACCATCTGGAGAGCTTCCCCAGATGTTTTCAAAAATAGATCCGCTGTCGTAAATTCGACACTGCAGCCTTTCAGCGCCGCGGCTGACAGCTCTGACCCCTCACAGTGCAGCCAAGTCACACACTGAACACACCGTTTCTCATGCAATCGGCTGGAAGCTTACCGCAGAGGTGGATTTCAGTACACAGTCAACCACACTGGCTTCTGACACAGATCTGCAGACACTACTACTACATTACCAGGGGTTCAGACCAAACATAGCACTGCATTCAGATGCAATTTGGGGGCTATGTTACAGGAGTGTTACAGGAGTGCAGTGATGCACTACAAATCATAGGAAATCCGGTGATGTACTTTTAGAGCGCTGCGTAGTGAGGACCTTCGTGTCCTAAGCTGAAGTACTAAGCCAAACCACGACCTTTTCACCGCCGCCGTGTTACCGAAGCTCAACTAGTCACCTAACAGTCATTTTGGTGCCTACACTTAACCATCACGGACTGGTCAATCATATTTAGTAAGACATCCAAGTTTTTATGCATAATTTTTCACAAGATACAAAACAAACCCGTTTAGAGGAGAAGATGCAGGATAAAATGATTTTATCTGCAGAATTATTCTGTTTATATGAAACGTACCAGGTCCAGTCCCAGCCTGGTCAGATGCGTACATGAACTGATGAAGCCTCTTGGATGAGAGGTGAAACATCTTCCTAGACAAACAACCAGTCCAGTTGTTTTTGACTGAAATTGCTTTGAGGATATGAAACGTAATTCACAATTACAAATGATATATTTGCCAATACTGCACTAAGCTGTGAGCGTGGATGAATTATGCAAAATTTCAAGTCAGGTCACAACCATAAGCCTGTAGATCTAGGTATGCTAGTTAGCTGCTTAAACTCTGCACATCATGAATTTCAGGATTAGATTGAATAAAAAATCCTCAATGTAATTTCTTCAGCTTTGAACAACCCTGGCTCTCTGGCTCTGCTTTCTGCACACTTTGATAGCCAATTACATCACAGCTGACTCTTCTCATGCATATATTAGCTGCATGCTAGCTTGTGTGTTTGATTGTTTGTTTGTTTTTTGATTTGCAGTCATTCTTCTGGTCTCTGTTTCCCGGGCAGAGGCGGGGGCCGGGGGCCGGCTACTGTACGATTTGTACGCCAGAAAAACCCGTTTCAGCATTTACAGAATGAGAGGATGGGAGGTCAGGGGGAGAGCAGGAGCAGCGAGAGACTGCAGAATGCTGAACCGCTGCCCGGTGTAATAAAAAACCAGAGGAGTCATAAATAACAAGCCAAGGTGAACATGAAAATACTGCTGCAGGATCAATCCATTAGGCCTATGTAAGGGTGCAAATGCTGCCCTCACACACGGACCGCTCTAAAAATAGATCACAGATCGTTGTTGTTTGTTTTGATGATGCCGATTATCTTGGCGGCTTCAAAATAGTACTAAAAAAGGAGAGCTGCGATCTGCGATTCCTCCCTCTCAGCCCTCACTGACAGCTCTACATGCATCGTGCACAGATCATGTTTGACCAAATGTAACCCTGTAAATCCACTTTGAGTCACCGTCGTATATGAAACACCAATAAATGTTTTCTTGTGAAACCTTTTCCATGTTAGCTATAAAAAACCCTCCAACCTACACGGCCGTAAAGTTAAAGACACAGTTTGTTTCCTCAGTTCCTGGAAAGCCGACATCGTTTAGAGACACGAGGTTTTTAATCCACAGACAGTAAATAACTGACTCCTCACATACGGACGCTCGGTCGGGACCTCTTGGCGTCACTTTTTACCGCGCAGGGTCAAGTTTTATAAGACTTTTATAAGTTAAGTATGCTGCATAAGTAAGTTAAAATAAGGCAGCGTTGACTGGACAAGAAGAGTGGTCTCCATGGTGACGGTATGGGTCCACGGTGGTGTTTCAGGACACGAGGGGTTTCATCGCTTCTCAGCACTGCACGCTTGATGGGCTCGTCAAGACGGTTATCAATTCCTTTTCAATGACAAACTGAGAAAACAGGCTTCACCTAACTGGACAGACGTTTCACTGGGCTGCCTGCTCCCAGATTTCATTAGGCAAAGGATTTTAAAATATTCTCTAATATTACGAAGATAGTTCACCAGCAGGTGTTTCCAAAGCATCTGAGGTGAGAAATAAGCTGCTGAATTTTTCGGTTAGTTTAAAGGGGACCTATTATACTCGTTTTCAGGCTCATACGTGTATTTTGTGTTGCTAGAACATGTTTGCATGCTTTGTTGTTCAAAGATTGCTCATGGCTGCTGCACCTGAATTCACTCTTCTGTAGCAGCAGCTCTGTAAGACCCCCTCCCGAAAGCCCAGTCTGCTGTGATTGGTCAGCACTTCTGGGTCTCCGCTCCACTGTCCCGTTCCTTCTGCAGAAGACTGACGGCAACTGAGTGTAAAATGGGATGTTCTAGCGTCAAAAGTCACAAATAAAGCCTCCTAAACCAAACACACAACAGCTGTATGTTGCAGCAGGACTCTGATCCGAAATTAGGGAGCAGTGAACAACGCAAGCAAGCAATATTACAGCTTCGTCTGCTGTTAGCATGTAGCTACATGTAGTGAACAGCAGCACGTTCTACCGGAGCTGTGCGTGGCTGTACTTCGTGGGTGTGCCCGGCGTCCCGTGTCTGGAGCAGATGACCTCATTTGAAAAACCGCAAAGGCTCGACGTCAGATCAGACGTCACCTCAAGCGTGTCTCATGCAGATGCTAAAGGCTGCCTTCTGTGTCGTAACAGTCACTGACATATTTGAAGGGTTGTGAGTGAGAACAGGTCAAAATAACTAAAGGTATGTTTGAACACATGCACGTAAACCAGTTTAAAGGCACTTTCAAATATGTTTCACGGCTCGGTTTAGTCAAAGAGGGGCGATGCCAGAATAACAGCACTCTAATGAGGGATTTGTGGGATGTGCTCAGAGCCCCCAGACACACACACACACACACACACACACACACACACACACACACACACGAGTCCATTCACAACAGCTTTCTTCACAGTTTCTTGTCTTCCCCAGCATTGATGTAAAGCTGTAGAAGAGCCGAGGTGAAGACCGTGAAGGTGGTTTTAGTCCATGGACTCAAGGTCCTGCGGATAAGATCCTCTTTATCTACAAACGTGACCTCTTGTTAAGTCTTGGACTTTACCGTGTTTACTCAGATGACATCATCCTTACACATCCACCAAATGCGAGGAGGTGGATAGTTCACACACACCTCCACCTAAATCGTCCCGTCGAAGTGTTGGTTCAGGTTTTCCTGAAAAACCTAAAAGGAGAAAGTGACTTTTGACCTCTCAGTCCCCACTTTGCTTCGTGCTTTTCCCAGAAGCACTTTAATCACTCCGGCGTCCACTGCCAAATATTATATCACTGCTGGTTTGAGCCAACAACGAATTCTAGCTGCTGAGATAAAGAGATCATCTGTGAGGAACGAGTCCAAGTCATGTCGCAAACCACCCTGAGCCAAAACTCGTGAATTAGCGAGCTTGTTAAAGGGAGACAGTTTGACTATCGTTTCACACTTGGGAAGCAGGTCTGAGGGGCCGAGGTGGGGGGACGCTGGCCGCTGGCCTGAGAACTATCCACCTCCTCGCATTTCACCTGATACGTTGCATTAACGCTGCGTGTCTCGAGCACGCCAGGGTTGCGTAACAGGCGAGTGTGAGCTGTGAGATGCGTGGTTGTCTTGCCAAAGTGTCAGTAAGAAAGTGAGAAAAGCAAGGCTAGAAGCTGAGAGGCTGATCATAAATACATCCTTTTATCGCAGTCATAAATATATTAATACATAAAATGCAGATCTGTCACATATGTCACATTATGTGGCAGCCGCTGATATCAGTGTCCGCGGTGGAGTGATAATAAAAGTGTGCATGTTATCACACACCTGTACAGCAGCTGTTGTTCTTACTATTGTGCTGCCTTCAAGTGCTGCTGGAAAAATCTGAACTAATCGCTGTAAACTATACTATAAGAGGTTTTGTTATTATGTAGGTTCAGGTTTGTTTCCTGTCCTGGCACAGACACACACACACACACACACACAAAGACATCCTACTCCACACCTCTCCCATGTCAGATCGCAGAGCCCCTCTTTGAGCTCAGTGTTTTCACCTGAGTGTTTGAACTTTGTTGTAAAGCTCCTGCTGCTGTGATATGTGGCCTAGAGAAAGGATGGGCATGTAGGATTTAAGTTGTAAATAACAAAAAATGCAATTTGTGTTTATGCTCTTTAGGTCCATGAAAGTGAATTAATGGTCTTTCAGGAGCCCATTGCTGCTTTGTTGTGTGTGTAGGGACTCTTCTCATGCTGCTGCAGAGGTTTGCTGTTATTTTCAGCAGCATTAGTGGTTAAAAAGACGTTTGAATGCCTTCACTGTACTGCCCCGAGCTAATCACTGTTAGCCTCGTCCGGCTGTTAGCCACTCTCCTGGATTTCTCCGTTAATAGTTGTTACAGGAAAACAACTTTCTCGATGGCTTATTTGATGTTTGTAAGTGCAGAAAAATGCATAACTTTCAGCCTTAATATGAGTTAAACAGTTGAGTTGTATAAAAAATGCATCCCGTTGTCATTCATTCATTCATTCATCTTCAACCGCTTGTCCCCTATCAAGGTCGCGGGGGCTGGAGCCGATCCCAGCGGACAGTCTATCACAGGACACATAGAGACGAACAGGGACAGACAACCATTCACACCTACGGGTGATTTAGAGTCATCAATGAACCGAACACCTGCACGTCTTTGGACTGTGGGAGGAAACCGGAGAACCCGGAGAAAACCCACGCAGACACGGGGACAACATGCAAACTCCACACAGAAGGGCCCAGGCCGGGATTCAAACCTGAAACCCTCTTGCCGTGAGGTGACAGTGTAACCACCACACCACTGTGTCACCCATGAATCGTGAAATTAGCTAAAGAGACCAAAACTGTCTTTTGTACCCGGCTGTAAACATGTTTACTTTAACTGTAGAGTTGGGCATTTTAACATGGGGGTCGATGAGGATTGACTCAAGCGGCCATTCGAGAAACTGCAGTTTTGTGGACTTGACTTCATCTCTCACGGCATCACATGCAACATTTGTTGAGATATCACAATCTGGACTAACTAACTCACTCACTAACCTGCGGCTAAAAAGCACATCTGCATTATCATTTAGCACCTTATATGAAGGGAACTCTCAGTTCTGCTGGCGTCGTAGCTTCAGAGCAGCACGTGAGCGCAGACTGAAGCCTCATTTGGATCTGAAGGTGGCAAACGGATCTCCTGTCAGGGGTACATGTTGTTTCCTGACGGCGACACCTCTCTGGGCACCTGCTCCAGTTATTTTCATCACAGCCTCAAGCCAAATCAAAAATCCACTTGTCAATTTATTTTATGAAGTGCTGATGCGCGTGGCTTTGAAAGTGATGCAAAGCTAAGATTAGCCTCGGTGATATAAGAGTGTGTGTGCCTGTCTGACCCCGGCCAGACCAGACACACTGACCACACGCTCAACAGCCCGTCTTATACTGGAGTGTTGCAGAGTTTGAACCATTGAAATCTGATCCATCATCGTGACAGATTTCGCTCTCTAAAGAGGGAAACAGCATCTGAATGTGGGGAGATCAAGTGTATTAAGCCTTGAATCTCTCTGTGTGTAAGTTTGGCTGCAACGAGGATCCAAATGAATCCATCAGAACGACATGTGTGATGGTGTTATGGACGGATGTGCGGCTCGGTGTGGGTTACAGAGGAGGAGGTGACCCAGATCGAGCTCACCCAGAGGAAGAAGCACTCACATGTCTGACTGAAGTAAAAGTCACAATACTGCTCAGTGAAAATACTCAGACACATCCAGGGCTGTCACACCTTTGTTTAAATACCAAAAGACTCAAATGAGCTGAAGAGAAGTGACAAGAATGTGAGGAAGATGAATGGAGCAGCAGAGGTCTGTCAGTGTGTCCGTCCAGCTGTCTGTCGCTCTCTCTTTCTGTCCGTCAGCAGAGCTAAAAGTTACTGCTCAATGAGATCATGTCCTGACCTTCCGCAATATCTCTCCCTCCTGGGACCGACCCTCTTACCTAACCGGCTTCTTACAGTGTGTGTGTGTGTGTACTGGTGGTGGTGCCACGACAAGCGACAGTGGAGGAAGGACTTAAAGCCTTTATCCAAAAGTAACAATAACAGTGTACAAGTACAAAAGTGCAGAAGTATAAGTAAAGTGTACTTTTACTGAGGTGCAAAAAAAAGAAGTCAAAGATTATTTTTCAGCAGTTTTCCAAGCCTTTATTATGAAGGACAGACAGGAAATGGGGTGAGAGAGAGAGAGAGAGGGGGGACATGCAGCAAAGGGCCGCAGGTCGGAGTCAAACCCACGGCCGCTGCCTCGAGGACTTTCAGCCTCTTTACATGGGGCGACAGCTCTGACCACTGTTCCACTGGCCGCCCCATCAAAAGCCATGTTTAACTACTTCATGCAGTTCAGTTGCCGCTCTGAAATAGGCACAATTTCCACCAAAGTAGACCCATGTTTTGGGATTGTTATCCATAATACCCGTAATTCTCGTTGTATTTCAAGTTTTCGGAGAGAAAACTCGACTTCAGCGTCTCCTCTTTGCTCCGTTCTCAGGCTTTAGAAAATCCAGTATACTGAATATTACACGGCTCTGACCAATCACAGGTCATTTCAGAAAGGAAGTGCTCCTATTGGCTCAGGACAGAGCTGCAGGAAGAGGTCGCACTTTACTTTAGAGTCTGACTTTTGCCTTTTACCTGCTGCAGCTTCATGAACACTAGATGCACAGACATCCACTCATCTTCATCATTGATAACCCTCCTGTTGGAACCAGGAACAGTTAACACAACAACCAATGAATCAGCGTTCAATGCTTTATGATCCAGAATGTCCGTGCTCATAGTTTTGGCCTTAGTCGTCATTATATCTGTGTGTGTGTGTGTGTTGAAGGTCAGTTCATCCCCTCTCGACCTTCACATGAGCGAGTTTTACATGCAGCTGTGGTGAGTTTAAACAGGTGTCTCGGACTTTAACTCATGTAGAATATAATTAAATAGCCCTGATACTTTTATTGTCTTAAGTCTTTTCAAATTACTGTAGAAGAAGAATTCCTTATTATTACTACTAGTATTATTACTCGACACACACACACACACACACACACACACACACACACACACACACACACACACACACACACACACACACACACACACACACACACACACACACACACACACACACACACACACACACACACACACACACACACACACACACACACACACACACACACACACACACACACACACACACACACACACACACACACACACACACACACACACACACACGAGAGAGAGCGAGGGGGCTGCCAGTGACCAGCGCCCCCAGCAGTTGGGGGTTCAGTGCCTTGCTCAACAGCACCTCTGCAGTGCCCAGGAGGTGAACTAGCACCTCTCCAGCCACCAGTCCACACTCCATTCACAGGGATTCGAGCCGGCGACCCTCCGGTTCCCAGGCGAGTCACCTATGGACTGAGCTACTGCCGCCCCAGAAGCGGGTTTATTGAGAGATACTATAATCCCAGAGTTTTGGCTCCACCCTCAGGATTATTAAAACATTATTAAAGTCTAGCAGAAGAGAGATAATTCAGATTATAGCTGGAATAAATACAGTTCCTCATAAACAGTCTGAAGGCATTCATGATGTTGATGTTTGTGGTTACAGGAATAAGACCCGATGCGTCCTTTGAAAGGATTTATTGCCTCTTTTCTCATTAAATCGGACACAAATCAAAAGTGTTAGTCCAGTGATTTCACAGCCAGAGTGGAATGAGTGAGAAACTTTTTAAATACATTTCAGCCGGCATCACGAGCAATGTAAACACAACACACACACGGCGACACGTCATCAATCAGCCCTGCGTCCTAATGCCAGTTAAGTGCAGGTCATGTGAGCTGATCACAGCGAACCTTCAAAATAAAACGCAAACAAAAGGAATTCACAGTCGAGGAGACGTTTAGGACCATTCACAGGTTAAAGTCCTGTTAAATCACAGCGCAAAAATCATAATTAACATATCGTTTGCTGCCATTAAGACATTCATCAGATGAAGTAAGACAATCATTGTTTTTCCCCAGTGTACTAACAGGAACCCACACTTTCCCTCTAACTGCAGACATGATGGGAGGGATATCAATCATCTCACAGTAAGAAAAGAAATACGAGCATTTACCAAAACGTCAAACTACTCCTTTAAGTTCCAGATATTTTCTACAGATTTCCTAAAGCTGCTGTCGAACCGCGGCTTCACACTGGTGTTGAGCAGCTTCTGCATCAGGAACCGTCTTTACTTTACTTTTCCTTCCATGAAACATTCAGGATTTAGTGCGAAGGTCGTGATCAGGGCTGTTTTTGCAGGTAAACAACAGCTCCCTAAACATTTTACTGTTAAAAAAAAAAAGCCTCACGTCATTTTCACAAAAGAAAAAGCAGGTCCACTGTAACTGAACGCCTCTCCGTCTGCCGTCTCTTGAACAGAATGGTGCTTGTTACAGAAGGGGAGGTGCAGGTGCATCTAAATGGAAATCTGGGGGACATTATTAGTTTACTTCATTCATTCATTCAGTTTCAACCTCTTGTCCCTGTTGGTGTCGCAGGGGCTGGAGCCGATCCCAGCTGACGTTGGGCGTGAGGCGGGGTCCACCCTGGACAGGACGCCAGTCTATCACAGGACACATAGAGACGAACAGAGACAGACAACCATTCACACCTACGGGTGATTTAGAGTCATCAATGAACCGAACACCTGCACGTCTTTGGACTGTGGGAGGAAACCGGAGAACCCGGAGAAAACCCACGCAGACACGGGGACAACATGCAAACTCCACACAGAAGGGCCCCAGCCGGGATTCGAACCAGAGACTGTCTCGCTGTGAGGCGACAGAGCTAACCACTTCATGTTTAATGTAAAAAGTGAAGCTGGGGTTTTTATTTCCAACAAATCCCCACATTAAATATTTCATTTGATGGGTCTTAAGGGAAGTTTTCAAGGCTAAACAGGACTTTCTCATATTTAGTCCTGCGTTCATTCAATTCTACTGGATTCTGGAAAAATGGGAAAGTTAATTGGGACGAGGTGAAAATGATGATTTGGGTGACGAAGGCCTCAAGTATGTACGTTTGGATATGTTTCATTCTTTGCTAACTCGTTTTTTGTTTTGTTTTTAATGCAATAAACTTATGTAAAAATGTAAAATTACAGCAAAACAAATACATGATTTCAGTGTCACAACAAAAACAAGCTCCCAGGCAGTAAACACAAGTGTGATTTACATTGTAAACATTCAGAGATGTAACATGGCAGACAGGAATGTTAATATACCCCGTGTATATTTCTATAAACACATCTTAAGACCTTTTACCTACATCATCCTGCTTAACGTGGCTCTATGAACACATTAGTAGCTGGTTCCACGCTCAAACCTACAGTGGTGGTTTTAAACAGACATCTGAGACGTGTGGACACAAACAGACAGAGGTGAACAAGCCAAAGATGAGCGAAGCAAGGAACAGAGCATGAACGGCTCGCACACTGCAGGGCTCCAATGATCACGTATAGTTATTGTGCCCCGGAGGCGACGTATGGAGCGAAGCAGGGCTCCTCTTCAGACCACCGCGGCACACTAACACGTGTGTGTGTGTGTGATAATTGGAGCCCTGCGGTGTGTGAGCTATTCAGTCCTGGTGTTTTTGACAATGACATACTCCACGAGTCACAGTGTGAAGATGGGAACGGGTCCTTTAATCCCCGGTTCAGTCTGAAAATCCTACTTCTCTGTAAAGTAAAAACTCCTGGGCCTCATTCACCAACATCTTCCTACGTTTCCGCCTTAAATTTGTTCTTAAGATTCATGGCGTGTTTGTACCTCTGTTCTTAAAATGGTGAATCCCATTTCCTCGTTAGCGTGGGCTCGCTCATCCTAATCCTAATCCTAAACCCAGCCTCAGGTGTTGTCCCTCGTCACTTAGCTCATCTGTATTATCCAATGAAAGCGAGGAACAAATCCCCAAAATAATCTTTAAAAAATCAAATTATAAATTAAAATAATGAAAATATAATAAATGCTGAGGATATTTTAAATCCTATGATCTAATCCATGATCTCACTGTATAAATGTGTGAGACTCAAATGTGAGTGTGTGGATTTTGTTTTTCCTTGAGATCAAATCAAAGTAAGAAAACATCCGTTAACGTCAGAATCTCTGTAAAAACCGTGTGAGTGGGTTTTAAGAAGTAACAGCTTCTTAATGTGAGCACTTTACACCAGTTCTTAAATCATTACACCGGCTTCCTGTACATCAGAGAATCGATTTCAAAATCTCACGTATAAATCACTACATGGTCCAGGGCCGAGGTATATCACTGATATGCTCCCACTACATAAGCCTTCTAGAAAACTAAGATCCTCTGAGGTTGGCAGAGTAAACTCAAATCAAGGGAAAGCATCTTTCAGTCATTATGCAACAAACAGCTGGAATAAACTTCCTGAAGAAGTGAGACTTTCACTCTGACCACTTTTAAAACTAGACTGAACACTTTTATGTTCACCTCAGCTTTCTGCTAAATCTTTGCACTTTTAACGTCCGCACTGTTTTATTATTGTCTGTGTTTTTATTCTCTTTGTCTTTCTTTGATGCATTTTTTAATTCATGACATGTTGCTATGAAGCACTTTGAGTCTGCCTTGTGTATGAAAAGTGCGTTACAAATAAAGCTGCCTTGCCTTAATGACGGTCGGTAAACGAGGCCCATTGTCCTCTCTTCAGAACTTCTATTTAAATAAATTAAACTGATGCTGTCATTTCATAATTAGGCTCAATCCCATTAGAAATAATAAGGCGGGGATACAGAAAGAGTACGATGTAAGTGCCAGTTTTAGAGCGGTAAAGAAACTGTTTAACAGGTAAAGTAGCGTTCACTTGAGGGGAGCGGTGCAGCACATCATTCACAGCAGCAGGAAACAGAAAGCACTGAGCTGTAGCACTGTGCACGGCCTGCAGGGGAAGCTGTTACAGTGAGAAACATATTCAAGAGCTGAGCTAAAGCTCTGCCCAGAGAGCCATCTGCTGGGGAGGTGCTGCAGACACACACAGAGAGGAACACCTGCTGCTCAGGACGTCACACTTAGCCCTTACATATTTATGGAAATGGCTCATATCGTGTAATGGCTTTAAAAACAGATCAACGCTTCATTTCCTGTCAAGAGTGTTTGAAAGAACCACGGTTCTTTCTGAACGAAATGATGTTGGGACTTGTTTCTACAGCTCGGTGGAGTTTCACGTCCCTGCTCTGGGATCAGTGTGTGGGCGTTACGCTCAGTGTGATGCACGGGAAGCTACGGACACAGATGCAGGCGAGATGAGAGATCACAACCGACGCCGACGGCTCAAAACTGGATCCAGTTGGTGGCGTTCTGTGGTTGTGAGGGTGGAGGAGCGGAGCTGGAACACACACACACACACACACACACACACACACACACACACACACACACACACACACACACACACACACACACACACACACACACACACACACACACACACACACACACACACACACACACACACACACACACACACACACACACACACACACACACACACACACACACACACACACACACACACACACACACACACACACACACACACACACACACACACACACACACACACACACACACACACACACACACACACACACACACACACACACACACACACACACACACACACACAGGTTAGTTTTAATGTATTCTGATATCATCATATTAATGGACCATACCAGTGTTCTGCAGGTTACGAAATATGATTAAAAAACACAATAAACTATTTAAAGACTATAAATCTTACAGTTTTTTCCTGAAACATCTTACATAGTTCATTTACATTACATGGCTAAAAGTATATGGACTCATGTTGCTGCTCAGAGACGAGGGATCAGGGGTTACCCATCTTTTTACGATTACGTTGAGGTCCCACTGTGCACTGTGTATATACACACTATGTATATATTGGATTCTATGTATGTTATGTACAAAGTGTTTATTTGCTGACCCACTGCTGCTGTAACAAAAATAATTTCCCAAGCTCTCGATCTACCGGTCAGTCTTCGTTCCTACCCTCACCTATGGTCATGAAAGCTGGGTCATGACTGAAAGAACCAGGTCAAGGGTACAAGCGGCCGAAATGGGTTTCCTCAGGAGGGGGGCTGGAGTCTCCCTTAGAGAGACTCCAGCCCCCTCTTCAGCCTCTTATCCGGGGTCGGGTCTCGGGGGCAGCAGCTTTAGCAGGGGACCCCAAACTTCCCTTTCCCGGGCCACATTAACCAGCTCTAACTGGGGGATCCTGAGGCGTTCCCAGGCCAGTGTGGAGATCTAATCTCTCCACCTGGTCCTGGGTCTTCCCCGAGGCCTCCTCCCAGCTGGACGTGCCTGGAACACCTCCCTAGGGAGGCGCCCAGGGTTCATCCTTACTAGATGATCCTGAACCACCTCAACTGGCTCCTTTCAACGCAAAGGAGCAGCGGCTCTACTCCGAGTTCCTCACGAATGGCTGAACTTCTCCCCCTCTCTCTAAGGGAGACTCCAGCCCCCTCCTGAGAAAACCGAATAACGGCCGCGTGTATCCGCGACCTTGTTCTTTCCATCATGACCCAGCTTTCATGACCACAGGTGAGGTAGGAACAAAGATTGAGTCCAGAAGACAAGACCTTCTTCCTGCATTTACTTTCTTGCTCCCACCACTGATGCATCAGACCAATTAGCCGTGTGAACGTACTCATGTGGTTTGCCGTGATGCATTTTAGTTAGCTTGGATTTTTTTCTGTGTGAAAACAAACCTAAAAACATGGGAAAAAAACTCCAAGTTCACAAAACTCACCACCTGACTCGGACCAGAGCAAAGAAACTGCTGTGAAAACGCCCTTAAAATAACTTCATGTGGTGTTTAAGAACTTGACCGGCCTTCACAGTTACAATGAACTGGACCTTGGCACCCTCACTAATGCTCCTGTGGCTGAATGGGAGCAAATCCCTGCAACCCATTCCCAAAACCTTGTGTAAAGCCAGATCCCTGTGTGGGTGTCCTCATAGTGCATATAACAAAACTCACCTTGCAGTGGCGGAGAAGTCCCCCCAGAGATCTGAACCAGGGTTTGACTGAACCACAGTGTTGGAGTTACTACTGTCCAGCTCCAACAGGCAGCCTGAGCGACACAGAGAGACAAACAGAGCTCCTTTAACAGCAGCTCACGCACAGACTGACACACATTTCACTCCACTTCCTGCAGCCTGAAGCTCTAAAACGCACGACTCATTCAACATGCGACTAAATCCCACAGTGATTAAGAAAATAGGTCGCTCCTGTCGTTGCCCACACGCTGCAGAGATGTTACGCTGCTCCATTTACCCAAATTAAAACAGCTCGGAGCTGCTTTAAGTTTGACTCAGGGTGCCATTTACCTGTTGCCATGTCTCCCGTCTGGGGGACTGTGTTGTGATTGGATGAGCCTGGCGAAGGAGGAGGGGCTATCTTGCCTCCAGGTGGTGGGGGGAGGAGTCCAAACCCACCTGAGCCCTGTGGGCGGGGCTTATCCCTCTTTTTACCTTGCTAGAGACAGAGAAATGTTAAATGACGTCACTCAGATGTTTGAATCTCAACCAGCAGTTTCTTTATGTTAAAATCAGGGAAAAAAGGTATAATATGTAATATTTCTGCATTAAAATGTCATATTTTGTTGAGTTGTGCACTTCTTTAATGGTTTTCATCACGAGGGTGTGTGTGTTTTGGAGAGGAGGGACCTCTGCGGTAAATCCTCCTGAACGACGAACACTGAAGAGTCCTGACTGACATAAGGACAACAGCTCCCAGGAGTCCACGCTACCCGACCACGTCACCACGTCACCTTTGGTTACCATTTTGATTGACAGACTCAAGCTAAATGCCTTTCTTGGACGATAATAAAAAGTAACTGATAAGAGTGTTTTTAAGAGCCGTGTGATGAGAAGTCTGCACTAAATGTTGAATTATGATTCGACAGCTCAGTGGATTACAGAGGTTCCTCGAAGCTTCACATCTCCAGTCATTCTTCGTGCTTCATTTTTTAGTTTATAGGCAGCATCAAGGTATTTCTTAAACTCCTATGAAATGCAATGATTCATTTGTGACAGCTTGCAGGCTAATTCTGTTATAGAAACCACAGCAAAACTCACAATAACTTATATATGTTCTTCTTTGCCTGTAAAACTGTAAACACAAAAAGAACGAGAAGGTATGAGGATGATGAATAAGGCATTATAATGTCACTTTCTACACTTGCCAACAGTCTAACTTTGCTTTAAATTATTTTAAAATGTAGAAGAAGCCGGACACTATGAAGTTCTTACCCCTATGTTGAGTGTTATGGTTTGTCCCTCTTTAAAGCCCAAGTCCAGTTTTGGTCCTGAATCCCCGAGCTGGGCACTTTTACTCAGTTCATTCTCCTGTTTCACCCATCTGCAGGGAGTCAAAGACACACACACACACACACACATACACAAAACATCAGCACGTATACACAAATAGAACAATGCACCTCAGCAGTTTCAAGGGAAACGACAGCCTGCAGCTTTCCACGAGTACAGTCCTGTATAACTCAAAGACTGCGTCTGCTTTGGCATGGACTGCTCATGCTGCAGAGGGTTGTGGGACAGCAGGATGTCAGATTAGCCAACACTGTCAACACTATGAAAGGAAAGCAAACATACAGTAGCATCTATGTCCTGTATGCACTGCTGTGAATGTACATGCTTGTAATCAGACTCTGATCTCTGCTCACTTGAAATGGTCCTGCAAAGCCACGTTGAAATCGAAAGCGTCCCCTCGGTCCCCGAAGCCAACTCCTATGAATGCACTGCGACCTGCGGACGGGAGGTGGAGTTACAGCGACTGACGTGAACAACAGCCGACATGTATAGCTCTTCAGATGTGCATCCTGAAGAAGGGGACTGAGGGCCTTCAAACACCCTCACCGCTGTCGTCCTGTATCCGCAGAACGAAGTATCGGCTGGAGTCGCTGACCGTTTCCATCGCAGTACCGGGGTACTCTCTGATTGGCGCCTGGGCAAACAGCTCCCCTGCAGGACACCAGGAGAAATGACAAGAGATGGGGATCATCTATCTATCTATCTATCCATCTATCCATCCATCCATCAGTTACAGAGGGCTGCACTGTTTTGGGGGTACAACCTTGACAGGTAACCGGTACATCACATGACCATTTGAATTTCAGGGTTCCTACATATTTTTCAAAGTAAATTTCAAGCACTTTTACAATCATTTCAAGGTGCATTTTCATGCTTTTCCAGATTTTACAGCTGTGGTAAACTATACATTTGTATACATTACATGCAGTATATCAAGTTTACTTATTATTGCTTATTCATCACATTAAATCAGAGGTTATTGTCCTATAAACAACCAAAATCCTGTTTCGTGACAGCCTTCTACAGAGGGGTGATCAGTTTAATAGTCTTGCCTTTAGAGCTGCAACAGTTAAGGGATCTGCGTCACCAGTCGGACGGTTTTTGTCTAAATTCTATCAAACCTTCTGTTTAACCTACAAATATAAACGATGGCGTAATGTTTTGGGTTCATTTAATGGTAATAAACTAAAAAGCTATCCTTTTAACGGCCTAATTTATCTTTGTGTTTACCGGAGAGGTCAAAAGGACGCCAACACCGGTGAGTTAGCCGCGTGCTCCTCTCAGCTCTAGTCAGACACCCAGATCTCCTCGCCGTTAAGGTGATAGAATATGACAATGATAATAATTATGGTTGCAAACGTGATCAATGATACATCATCATCATGACGATACAGCGAGACATGCCACTGGTGGTGTTTTTATGGCTACAAATTGTAGAGTTTATAAGTCTAGTGATTCAGGGTATTTAAAATATAGCAGCTTTACAATGAGGTCCTACCCGTGATCTTGTCCTCCAGTTTGACGTACGCCACTTGGCCCTTAGCGGTGATCCTCAGTCGGCCGGACCAGTCCGGAGTATCTAGCTTCCAGTCAGCTGCCCTGTACACAGACAAGGTGGTAGACTTACTGTGATTAGTTCTGCCATTGTAAGATGGTATAATAACAATCTACAGTAACTCTTTGTCACAAATAATATTGACCTGAACCATTAAACTCTGTTAAAGCATTATTTTTAATAATACAACCGTGATGAGAGAATTTGTAAATCGACTTGTACTTATAAAGCACCTTTCTAGTCTTCTGTCTACTCAAGTGTTTGTCACATTCACCCGTTCACACTGATGGCAGTGGACATCCACAGACCATCTAATGTAACCATTCACACCACATTTACACACCCATGAGCAGCACGGGGAGCAATTCAGGGTTCAGTGTCTTGCCCAAGGACACTTCGACATGTGGACCAGGGGGAGGTGGGGATGGAGGACGACCCACTCTTCCACTGAGCCACAGTCGCCCCTTTGTGAGGCTATTGATTAGTGAAGTGACACTAAAAGCACTCAAATCTGAGATGTATCCTAACTTTTTCAGTAAAGACTTAATGCATATTTCATGATTAAAAGATGCAATATGGCTCAAAATAGAAGCAAAACAATTACAAAGAAATTCAAAACAACAATTGACACAAAGACCTAAAATATCTAGAAGTAGCCTTTAAAGTTAGGTGTCTGGCTCCATCCTTCGTAGACAGTGGGGGGGCTCTTACATGTCTGTGCCCAGGGGCCCATTGTCCCATCATCCGCCCATGCACAGGGACGCAAAGTTTGATTATAAAAAACAACATCAAGCAAAAACTGTCAAACCAAACAAACATGAAAGGTTATTTTGCTTTCCTCTTAATTCAACAGCGTCACTGTGAGGGAAACAGGACAACCGAGCTGTCACACAAGAGCGGGGCTGCCCTGGCAAACCGCCCGGCATGATGACACGTACCCCGGCCACACACATCACATCTGACCGCTCCACAGAGAACCAGCCGACGGTTCAAACCGTTAAATATTAACAACCATCACCGGGTGTTCACGGTTTCCTCCCCACAGAATAGCTCCCGAAGTCGTGATTTGTACCCATGTTGTGGCAGTGAGAGTGAAAATGTCCGCACCGAGCGACAGCAAACACCGTTAAACCGCGTTTCACGGCGCCGTTACCGGGCGGCGGTTGTGTCTGTACCTGTACGCCCGGTTTGAAGCCCTCGGCGGGATGCGGTAGACGTTGACATCGGGCTTCACGCACAGGATCGACTCGTACTCGCCCTCGGCCGCCATCTTGGCTCAACTGTTGTTGATGTGGAGTTGTGGTTGTGACTCATTTATTCGGTTCTGTGTGTGTGTGTGTGTGTGTGTGTGTGTGTGTGTGTGTGTGTGTGTGTGTGTGTGTGTGTGTGTGTGTGTGTGTGTGTGTGTGTGTGTGTGTGTGTGTGTGTTTGTGTGTGTGTCAGAGCCGTTATTCATGCAGGATTAAACATGACTTAAAAAAAGAATAAATGCATGAATAAATAAATTAAAGCATAATTAAATCAATAAATGAATGCATTAATATATAAATAAAAAAAATAAATAATAATAATTGCTTTACATTTATTTCTACATTTGTGTTCATTTATATTCCTTTATTTCTGTATTTCTGTTTCCATATGTTAAAGAGGTGAATGGTCCCATTTATTCATGCTTTTATTATTTATTCATTTATTTCAGAATTGACTCATTCATTTATTTATTTCTGTATTTCTGTTTCCATATGTTAAAGAGGTGAATGGTCCCATTTATTCATGCTTTTATTATTTATTCATTTATTTCAGAATTGACTCATTCATTTATTTATTTCTGTATTTATTTATATATTATTTATGCATTTATTTATTGAGACATGTTTAGTCATGGCACTTTCATGAAAGTGTTTGATATTTTTATTTTATTTAGATATTCTGTGTTTCTGTTTCCATGTGTTAAATAGGTATGCGGCCCCATTTAGTCATGCATTTATTATTAATCATTTATTTCAGCATGTTTTCATTTATTTATTTCTGTATTTATTTATATAGTATTAATGCATTTATTTATAGATACATGTTTAGTCATAAGACTTCACTCTCATGAAACTGCTTGATATTCTTATTTTATGTATATATAAATATAAATATGTATTTGTCCATATGTTAAAGAAATAGGAGGTCCCATTAATTCATGCATTCATTATGTATTCATTTATTTCAGCATGTATTCATTAATTTATTTATTCCTGTATTTATTTATGCATTTATTGATGCATTTATTTATTTATGTATTGGGACTTAAGTCATGTTTAGTCACGGCACATCACTCTCATGAAACTGCTTGCTATTTTTATTTTTATATAAATATATATATATGTCTTTGTCCATATATTAAAGAAATAGGAGGTCCCATTAATGCATGCATTTATTATCTATTCATTTATTTATTTATGTAATTATTAATGCATTTATTTATTCATTTATTTATGTATTTATTTATGTGATTATTAATGCATTTTTTTCTTTCTTTATTTATGTATTTATTTATGTAATTATTAATGCATTTTTTTCTTTATTTATGTATTTATTTATGTGATTATTAATGCATTTTTTTCTTTCTTTATTTATGTATTTATTTATGTAATTATTAATGCATTTTTTTCTTTATTTATGTATTTATTTATGTAATTATTAATGCATTTATTTATGTATGTATTTATGTAATTATTAATGCATTTATTTATTTATTTATTTATTTATGTATTTATTTATGTAATTATTAATGCATTTATTTATTTATTTATTTATGTATTTATTTATGTAATTCTTAATGCATTTTTTTCTTTATTTATGTATTTATTTATGTAATTATTAATGCATTTATTTATTTATGTATTGGGATTTAAGTGATGTTTAGTCAGGGCACTTCACTCTCATGAAACTGCTTGATATTTTTAACATATGTATACATCTACATATTTATGTTTCAGAATAAAAGACGCAGAACCGAGCAACATAAACGTGTATTTAATATAAAAATAAAAAAATAATAAAATAAAAGCTATAAGTGTCGTGAGGGGGCGTGGCCTAGCAGGTGCTGAAAACTGCGGAAGCGGAAACCGTCGTCGTGTCTCCGTCTCCTCGAAGATTCCTGAAGCTCAGGGTTAGTCTCTTATTTTCGATGTAAATACACAGATTTAACACACGGACTAAGGGAAATAATGTGCTTTATGTTGAGCTAAAAAGCAGCAGTTGTTTCTCGAAAACACAATCCTTCATTTAGTCGCTTTAGTCTCATATTTAAGCTCTTTCCCGTTGGCTTGGCAACAACGTCCGACCGTTAGCCGCGGTGACGGCAGCTGGCCGTCTTCAGTCGCTCTCCGAGGTCCTGAACACACGATGAACGCATCCTTTAAGTCACGTTACCTACAAACACGTCGACTTACAGTTGATGGGGCTCAGATGGACCATCCAGGTGCACTGTATAAAAAAGGTTTTAGCGTATTTCCTCACACCAGCCCCAGGATGCTGGCAGCTAACTAGCTTGTAGCTTAGCCATTAAGCTAGCTCAGATGAGAGTGTGTGTTTTTGTCGCAGTGATTATGACAGACTGACACACAGCAGCAGGTTTTGGCACACCTTTAGTCCACAGGAGCTTTGCAGTGACACGTTCGTGTTTGTAAGGTTGCCGTTGTCACTGAGTGCCTCAGCTCTTTTTTATGTTGACTCCTGTTTTCCTCCCTGCAGCAGCTGTAGGATCTGGTTTCTCTCATCCTGAGACGAGTCCGTGCAGTGAGTCAGGAGGAAGAGAGAGCAGCAGGATGTACGCTCACTGAGCCAGCACTCAAGCAACACACAACCCACTCTTTACAGCGTAGACTTTACAGAAGGTATGGGGGTTTGCATGTGTTTATGATACTGTATGTGTGTGTGTAAACTAGTGATATCACAATATCAAAATGATGACCTCCAATTTCTCAATACCGAAACTGGAACGATACCACGGCGGAAAACTAAAACATCTTAAAAAGTCACTCACTCACTCATCTCCAACCTCTTATCCGGGATCGGGTCGTGGAGGCAGCAGCTCAAGCAGCCTAGGACGGTCGGCAGGAGCACCCATGCCACTTTCAAACATGTCCATCTTGCTCTGTGTCTGTCTGTCACTATGAAACCAAACCCACTCTGGCTGCAGACAGTGATGAAGCACAGAGAAGCTGTCGTACAAAGTTCATACAACACTGATACTTATAAAATGTGAAATAATATTGTTTCTAACGGCTGGGCACTGCGGTACCTTTCTAGTATCGGTTTACCGTGCAACACTGTTGTAAATGTGTATAGGCCTGTGTATGTTATCATGCAGTGTTGTTCACAAGATTTCTCTGGATCAGATCGCGGTGGTTTGACTCCCCACCTCCCCTCCAGACACCATGACGTCCTCCATGCTCCGTCGACAGCTGAAGAACCTGGTCCAGAACTACTCTGAGGCAGAGGTCAAGGTAAAGAAAGCAAAGTGAAGCATGTCAGCTACATTTTGCCTCTTGCAGGAAATAAAATGTTCCATCATTGTTTTCTTTAAGTCGAGTTTAAGAGGCATTAGTTCAAGAGGATTTATGTAAAAAAAAAAATCAGTGAATGTAGGAAATTAAAAGAAAATATTTCAGTATGCACTAACTAGTAATTATTGCATACAGTTTGTGTTTTTTCATGTAAAATGATTTAATTGCAGACAATAATTACACCATTGTATCTAGTAGAGACTGAGCATATTATTGCTATTATCGTTGCATTTATATGAACTGCTGTTTGTGTGAGACATAGTGCAACCAAAGTGTGTGTGTGTGTGTGTCACGATATTGGGGGCAAGTTTTGACCCCCCGTCACGTTTTTAGGGGCATTCTGGGATTTCTGGGGTCATTTTTGCCCTTTGCCCCCCTTCATTTCTGACACTGTGTGGGGGATAACCTTAAACCTAACCTAACCAAACCTGTAGGCCACTAGATGCCAGTTATTAATATCCAGTGACACATTTTAAATGCATTGTACATCATCGTACACACTTTAAATAAATGGTGATTTAAACAGAGTTAGTTAGTTAGTAAGTTAAATACAGTTCTGGGTTTGGGAAACTTGTCGTCTGTACAGCCTGAGTCTGAAAGGATGAACTCACCACAGGGTCGGACGAGTTTAAAGCTGTTGGTGGGAGATCAATGGAAAAAGCCATTAATTTAAAGTTTCTACAGCAGTGAGCTCATATAGTTCTCTTGAGCCACAGTGAGCTATTCTTTTAAATACTAACAGTCATGTTTTTAGGGAAATACACTAATCTGATGAAACACGATCAGTAGTAACCTTGCAGAACACATCAGATGATGGCGAGGGAGACTTGCTACACTGTAACCCGTGCCACGGTTTCTACCTTTGAGCCTTTTTATCTCTGACCTTTGCACTTTATCACCTTATGTTACCTACACGCTGACATTGCTTGCTTTGCTTCTTTTGCAGGTACGAGAGGCAACGTCTAATGACCCGTGGGGCCCATCCAGCTCTCAGATGGCTGATATTTCGGATCTGACCTACAATGTGGTGGCCTGCAACGAGATCATGACGATGCTCTGGAAGCGGCTGAAAGATGACAAGAACTGGAGACACATCCACAAGGTATCAGCAACGATACACAACAAGTGGATTATGTAACAAGACCGTGGTTAAAAGACACTTGTGGACGTTATGTTAACCTTAAATGTCATTATATTTAATCACGCAGGTCATTTTCAAACACACCAAGTGTTTGTAAAGGCTGTGGCATCAGACCTCTCTGTGGTGCCTCAGTCCGATGAATGATCCAATAACCTTTTTAAAACAAGACATATGATCGTTTATTTGGTCTCAGACAATAAATATAGTCCATCTTTTTTATCACCTAGCATTTCATACAGACACCTCCTTTTGATTTGGAATAAAATGTTAGAGTATGTGATTAAAACCAGGATATTCTGCATTAGAGTGCCCTTTACATCTACAGAGACACTCAAAGTTTAAAGGATTCAAATCACAACACTGCATTGTTTACCAGTGCAGCAGTCTTTAACTGTACTAGTGCAACTGAAATGCATAGCTGTTTACTGCAGTGTAAGCACTCTCTGTTCCATCACATGCTATGATTTATTTATCTGCTCTTTAGTAAAGGCGTAAACTGCACCGCATGCCATTAAGTTACTGGTATCACCAACTCAGTTATATTACCATTGTGCCTTTGCCAGTCATGTGACTCTGCCAGTCATGTGACTCTGTATCAGCTACACTAGTGTAAACTAAAGCATTGCATGTTAGGAAGCTTTTGTTTGGATTGTTTAGCCTTTCTGACCAAATATGTGATTTTTACACAGATTCTGTTGTCATTTGTTGTTTTGTTCCATCAATTCCACAATTATATCGAAAACAAACAAGAACGGTTACACTGTTAAATATCAGTTTAGTTTTGTTCCACTGATATTACATCTTGTTCCACATGAATATGTTCATTGTCATGCTTTTTTTCCCATACCAGTCCCTGACGCTGCTGGAGTACCTGTTGAAGACCGGTGACGATCGTGTGCTTCTGAAGATGAAAGACAACATCTACATAGTCAAAGCCCTCACAGAGTATCGCTTTGTAGAAAAGGACGGCAAAGATCAGGTGACGCCTTCAGTATCCATTTAAAGGTTACGTGCTGCGCATTAGGGTTATCCATTATTGACACTACAATATTCATATCACTATATTCCTTTTAACTGACAGGCCAAGGCAATACAATAATGAAAACAGGTTCAGTCTGAGTCTGGTGTCTCAGACAAATGTAAAAATCCCTGATTCCAAAGCTTTCCAGAGTTACAGTACTTGACACGTTCAGGCTTATAAGACCTGTACCATTTAGGGGTTGCCTTTCAGGCTCAGATAGGATTTTTGCTCAAGTAGTCAGAGTCAAATTAAAGTCTAATGTCAGCATATCTGTCTCAGGGTGGAAATGTGAGAGAGAAGGCCAAGGTTGTCCTCGTTCTTATGGAGGATGATGAGAAACTAAAGGAGGAGAGGGACTTTGCCGTTAAGACGAGAGAGAAGACGTCAAAAAGTGCTGCAGGTTCTGTCCTGAAGTATCACTGTCAAATACACATTCTTTCAACTTTCAACTAAATTTGTCTCTGTCTCCGACAAAAATCTCATTCAATCGCCTTCCATCCCTTCTAATCAGCCTCATCTGCCGACGCTATCAAGGATCCCGCCTACAAGCCATGCTATGTTGCGGGGTCCTCAGGGCTTCCATCCTTAGACAACATACCCTCAGTGGCCGACTTGACGGCTTCCTTCGCTGCCCGCAAAGAGGAGCGTCTCAAACAGGAAGCTGAGAAGAAGGACATGGAGAGGAGGGTAAGCATATAGCAGTGCTCAGTAACAGCAAGTGGACACAATAGCATAAACACTACACTAGTACAATGTAATGCAGTAAGTACAATAACTCTACATGTCGTAGCTCCAAAATGACATACAGTAAAATCCATATCCCTTTGACAAAGGAAAACAAACAAAGCCATGAATAAGTGTTTGTTTTGCAATTGTAACATCCTAGGCCAAGATGAGTGAAGACGAGCTGAAATGGGAGGACGCCGGCAAAGGCAATGATACTAAAGGAGGTGCTTGGGGAGGAGAAAAAGCAGAGAAGGAGGAGGAAGAGGAGGAGGTGAAACCAGACGCATGGGGAGCCCCTAAAGCACCCAAAGAGACCACAGATGCATGGGGCACATCCACAAAGCCTGACACAGCAGCTAGCACTGATGCTTGGGGGGCGCAAATCAAAACTGATGAAGATCCATTTTTAGCACCAAAAACAGAGGAAGATTCATTTGCTGCACCAAAGAATGGAAAAGATCCTTTTGCAGCACCAAAAGAGGACCCCTTCAATGCACCCAAAGACAAGGAAGATCCATTTGCTGCTCCAAAAGATAAACCGGATCCCTTCAGTTCATCTAACAATGATCCATTCAACGCCCCAAAGGACGATCCATTCAACTCCCCAAAGGATGATCCATTCAACGCCCCAAAAGACGATCCATTCAACTCCCCAAAAGATGATGCATTCAAAGCCCCAAAGGATGATCCATTCAACGCCCCAAAAGATGATCCATTCAACTCCCCAAAAGATGACCCATTCAATGCCCCAAAGGATGATCCATTCAACTCCCCAAAAGACGATCCATTCAATGCCCCAAAGGACGATCCATTCAACGCCCCAAAAGACGATCCGTTCAACGCCCCAAAAGACGATCCATTCAATGCCCCAAAAGACGATCCATTCAACGCCCCAAAGGATGATGCATTCAACGCCCTAAAAGACGATCCATTCAACGCCCCAAAAGACGATCCATTCAACGCCCCAAAAGACGATGCATTCAAAGCCCCAAAAGACGATGCATTCAACGCCCCAAAAGATGATCCATTCAACGCCCCAAAAGATGATGCATTCAAAGCCCCAAAAGACGATCCATTCAACGCCCCAAAAGATGATGCATTCAAAGCCCCAAAAGACGATCCGTTCAACGCCCCAAAAGACGATCCATTCAACGCACCAAAAGACGATCCATTCAACGCCCCAAAAGATGACCCATTCAGTACCCAAAAAGATGATCCTTTTACTGCACCAGCGTCTACGCCCCCTAAAGAAGATCCATTCGCATCGCCTGCATCCTCAAAAGACGATCCTTTCACTGCTGTCACAACACCACCTAAAGAAGATCCTTTCTCTGCATCATCTAAACCTACAAAAGAGGTCCCCTTTGCTGCTTCAACACCACCCAAAGAAGACAATCTCTCTGCACCACCTAAAACGACAAAAGAGGACCCCTTTGCTGCTCCAACAACACCCCCTAAAGAGGACCCATTCACAGTGGCATCCAGTCCACCAAAAGATGATGCCTCAGATCCCTTCAGTGCTCCTCCAGTGAGTTCGCCCCAGGGCAGTGCGGATGCATGGGGAGCCCCTGCTAGCTCTCCACCCAGCACTGGATCAGATCCTTGGGGGACATCATCTGCACCAAAGGGTGGAGATCCCTGGGGGGACGGGACAAGCGCCTCCTCGCCCGTTGCTAATTCTGATGCGTTTGGGGATGCATCCAAACTGGACAATGACCCATGGGGGGCCCCAGGTAAGAAACTTACAAATAGATGTTTCTAAACCCAAGGTTCCCTCCGTACTCCACAGCCTTCTTTAGTGAATGGAAATGTATCAGGTGTCATCAGAACTTATCATTTGATAACATCATATATTGTGGAGGGCGCAACCCCTGTGCCGCCAGATTCATCCCACTTTATTGGGACTTTATTGTGAGGTTGGCTGTTATATCTAGCTGGAGTCTTGAAGGCACAGCGAGTCAGTACCTACCACTAACTATTAAGCATCACATGCAGCAGGTGCCGTGAGCACTTTACTGGTGAAATGGCGAGGACCCTGATTAAGAGATTGAGACAAAAGTAGTCATACCTTCCCAGTCGGGCAAAGGCTCAAAGTTATCGACCATGAGTCAATGGAAAGTTGGAGAAAGATCAAGGAAGCCATTTTTTATATGACATCAGAGACCAGAGGTTACCATCTCCCTCATCATCACCAATTGTCATGACATGACTGAGGTGCCTTGATTGGGTCACGTAATGACACGCTGGAAAGTTCCAGTTGCTGACAAAGGCGGTGTGAAATGGTTGATCTTTAAACGGCTAATAAGTGAACCTCATGTTTGTTCAAATGTTAAAATATTTGTCATATCTGTATTTCTCTATTTCCCTGTTTAGCTGCAGCTCCAGTTAGCACAGATGATGCATGGGGCTCACCTGCTCCGCCCTTAGACTCCTCCCCATCTAGTGACCCCTTTGGCGACGGAGCATCTAAAAAAGGCGATCCTTGGGGTGCACCGAGCAACGCACCAAGCAATGGGACAGGTAAATAGCACTTTACACTCTGTCCACATGCTAATTTCTGTGAGCCATCCATTATTCATGAGCGTCGTACCTCATTGTCTACTGAGATTAAATCAACTAAATCTTTATGCTACATAGTCTGCTTAAATGTTTGCTTGCTTGTATTAAACAGAAGTCTATGGCAGCTGGTCAAGCTAAAAAATGGTGACTCTAACAACTTAATTGTTTGTGTGCCTGCATCCGATGATCAGTGTTACGCTTTTCTTCTTACACTTAATGGTCATTTGCATTTGTGAGCATTTTCTTCCATTTTTTTCCATTTCACCTCCGTCTTCCCATCAGTCAGCTGGTTTGCTAACAATCCTAATCAACTAAACTTCTCTTCCGCTTTGCTCTCTCTTCTTCCCTGACCTGTCCCCCAAAGACAACACCTTTTAGAGTAGATGTGGACCTTTATTGTATTGCAGGTAAGCGAACTGCACAGGAGGAGAAGACGTACACAAAGACTGCTTTGTTTCTGGGCTCCGCGGGGGCGTCGCTTGTTGACTTGGACGATCTATTTTCTTCTAACCCGAAACCCGAACAGTGCCCCCTTGTCAACAGGCCCGTCGCCCAGACACAAGCCATCGGTAAGGACAGAGAAAAGGCTTCACTCTGGGTGAAAAGCACCATTTTTTTACAAAGGCTTCAGGTGGAATTATTTACGGTGCGCTCGATTCAAATGGATGCATGATCGGCCTCGATGACTGGGAAATCACAGAGACACACAAAATCAGTAATGCCCCTGTAAAATGTATTCCGACTATTGCTCAGCTGAAGTCCAGAGAGAGGGGTGGAGGAAGTATGAGTGACAAATATTTATCAGTAGGTTTGTATGGAAAAGCTTATTGTGATGTGTTTTTCCTCAACAGCCCTCCCCTGTGGTCTCGCTGTAAAGTGTGTAGTTGTTGTGTATGTGTGTTTGTGTGTGTGTGTGTGTGTGTGTGTGTGTGTTTGAGCATTAGTGACCTATTGAAGTAAAGTAGAGACTAGTGTATATTAACCAGCAGATATGTAACTCCTGTCACCCCTTTCTCTGCTTTGGTGCATTTTCTCTTTGCTGGAACACTTCGAACTGTATCCCTCCCTCCTTCCCCTCATCCCACCATCCTCCTGTTACTCCTCCTAATTTCCCAGGCGCTTTCAAAGCCAGGGGCATGACATCTGGCCCTGTGGTCAGATCAGGGGCTGTTGCAGGGGTGTCCCGTCCTGAAATATCAACCCCGTACTACAGTCCTTTTGGTGCCACCCTTGCTCCTTCCTTTGGTGCACCTTTTGGAGCTTCCAACCCTTCCAGGGAACCTCACCTATTTCAGCTACCGTCTCATACCATGGAAGTGTCTCACTCTGGCTTGAATATGCTTCAGGCAGCTCAGGTGGCTCCTCCGGGTTCAGGAACTGGAATGGTACAATCCGTCTCTGTGGGAGGGAGTCCAAACATGGGACTCAACATGAACCCCGCTTTTGGAGGAGTGGGGATGGTGCAGTCTGGATCCCTGGTCGGGAGTCCTTTGGCAGATCCCCTCTCAGCACGAATGGGTCGGTCCAGTTTCTTTGGAGGGAATCACCAAATGGCTCACTTGGGAGGATCCACTCCACAGGCCGGCGGGGGAGTCCCCTTCCAACCACAGTTCCTCTCAGGCAGCGGGTTGGGTGAGACGGTGAACCAAAACAACAATCCATTCCTGTTCTGACCACCTGGCATGTAATCTTTTATATCAGATACATGTATTATTAAATGACCACACATGGTAGTTTTACATGTTTTAGCCTGTTAATCAGAATATCTTATTAGCTCCGTACTGTACTTGAGACTTTTACAAAGGACTGCAGCTGCCCTTACAAAGTTTGTACTGTTGCATGCGGTAGAACTTTGCCCCCTTGCTCAGAATAACCAGAAACACATGCTGGCTTGTATATTGCATAATGCGCCCGGATGCAGTAAGACATCCTGGTATTATTGGCATAATGCATTTGACGTATCCTGTACCAGGACATGGTTAATCTTCTTCTGCCATACTAATAGTGTGTGTATTGGAACACACAGTAATTTATGACACTAATTAAGTCGTGAGTCCTGCTCCCGACTGAACCAGCGTGTGATAATAGCATTACTTTGACAAATAGGTGGGCTGAAATCAGCGGCAGCCTGGAAGGTAGGAGACGGTATAAACATTGGCTATGTCTACAACATGTCAGGCTGAAACATGCAAAACCACTTGTATGATCTTTTTAATTAAACCCATGTGCTCCCCAGTCGACACTTCCCTTGAGCTCTACACTTGTCCAATCACTATGATAGCCATGGTTTCAATGTATGCAGCAGAATGAAATGCAAACAAACCAGGTCAGTGGTTCTCAAACTTTGTACACGACGTAGCACCTCAGAAAATATCAGGATCTCTCAAGAACCAGCACAAAGACCGATGTTAAAATACAGCATCTGACATGTCTGAGTTTTAAACCAATCATTTGCTCCCTCTGCTCACTATCCTGCGATCACAGTTTAGCTCCTAACTCTACATGTGACTACATAACAGGCTGATACTGAAACAAAAATATGACAGGAAATGCTAAAATGACATTTTGTGGATCTTAAAAGTTTAAATGTTTTCTCAGTATTATATTAATAAATCAATAGATTCTTTCTCGCACCACCAGAGAGAGCTTGAGTACCACCAGTGGTACAAGTACAACAGTTTGAGAACCAGTGAACTATGTGATCCTGTACGTCTTTGGATCAAATGTATTGGATCAGCCGGTCTCAGTCCTGCTCATGCACAAGTCTCCCTCCAAAGTGTGATTGTCTGTGTGGAAATCCTGCAGAGTACCGTAGATGTGAGTGTTGACGTGTAAAACATTGACAGAACTGATGTGGGAGAGACGTCACTGTAGGTGTGTATGTGTTTGTACAAGGCGTGTGTGTGCGTGTGACCTGCATGCGTGCAGTGTGTGTGTGTGTGTGTGTGTGTGTGCCCGCCCTATATATTGTAAATACTGGAAGTAATCACAGATAAACCTTGAAATATACTGTATATTAGAGTGTTACAATCATGAGTAACTATTTATTGATTGATTTATTGCTTGATTATTTATTGATGCAACGTTGCAGCAGCGGGTCGCCCTGATGGTGTTGATCACATGCGATTGATTGGCTTCATTCTAATACGGCTGTTCAATCCACTCAGTAACCAATGGTGGCTTTCTCTTCCCTGTTTAGACCTGTAGCCGTTCTGGATCCATTGTGTAGTTGATCGAACGTGTCTCCGCTTTAACACTAGACGATAAACACAAATGCATTATTGTACGATGTTTAGCTGCAGCGTTGGCTGAATAAAAACCGAATTTGAACATATCAACCTCTTTAATGTGCATGCAGTCTGAGCAGATCCTCCTCTGTAAGAGTGTGTGTGTGTATCTGCCCCTCATCTGTTCGGTGTGTGAACTCAGTAACACACACACACACGCATCTCTGTATGTGGTTCTACAGCTGCTCCCTCGCGGCCGAAGACGTTTTGACTCCGTAAACCTGAACAGTAGCAGGATTAACTGTAGTTTATGGGGTGTTCAGTCAATCAGAGCCCCTCTGGAAGCGGACAGGACCAAAGAGTTCACTTACGTTTGAATCGTCCTTTGTGTTTCACGGGTCCGTTCAAGTCTTTCGTGTATTTTGTGACTTCTTAAAATGTGAAGTTTGGTGGAAAACTTGACTGACAGACGGCGTACCTGCGGAAGTATGGAAAGTAAATATTAGGATTACAAACTAAGTCCATAACAATCCAATTATTATGATTTCTCAAATTTAATTTTGTATGAAATACCTTTATTTTGCTGTGTATTTAAATTCAAAGCTGTGTTGTAAACTGTGACAGTAAACAGAACATTGGAGAAATAAAATGACTGTGTTAATCATAATTTAGGCCCATCTGTGGAAATTATTCTCTCAAATCAAAGTGTTTCAAACCAAAGTGTTTCCTGTTTATTGTGGATTTCTTTGAGCTGGACTTTGACTTACGATCCATGAATACTTGCCTACTGTCGCCACAAGAGGGCTGCAAATATACACCTCATCAGACAACAACAGTCCAGTTGCTCTGTATGAAACACATGAAGAGTTCATTAGTTAACAGATAAAAGATAAAAGCCATAAACAGAAAAAAGCCATTCTTCAAATGAATAAGCCAACAGCAGTTTGGTATTGGGAGCACAATGAAACACATCTTCTATCTTATAGTTAAAAACATTTGCATATTCATATATTCTGTGTTTTCAGTGAGGGAAATGTGCCTTTGAGTGTTTTAAACCATTGTATTTTGCTTTGTGATGTAAAATAACTGTATTATGGTTTTAATTTAATGTCCTAAAACACGTCTGAAGAGGATCTTTAACGTGTTTAGCGTGCTCATGCAGCCAACTGAGAATAATGGACTTGTCTTCTTCTCCGGCTCAATAGAAGCATCACTGCTGACTGTTTCTTCTGTCTGCCAAAGCATGACAACACATTGGCTATTGGGCTTCTGTGGCTCAGGGGATCGGTAGTTTGATCCCTGGTACCACCTCCTCCGAGTCCAAAACCTCAAAGTGAGGATTCCTCTGTCCGCTGCGCCCGAAGTCCTTCTTTTGGTCCCCTACGTCCTTTTTGAGCTTCTTTCATTTGTTGGTTATCTGCTCAACAGTCCAACTGAACTCTGCTGCCCCCACCTCCCTTTGGATTTCCTCCAAATCAGGTTCTGTTCCTGAAGCTCCCTCCAGTTTATTCTGGACCTCAGCCGAGGACCATACTCCTACGAGGTGGTTTGTCTCCTCCTACGACCAATGGTTTACCTTGTCCGTATTTTTCAGATATTGATATCAATGATTTGTTGTTGTCACCAGTGCTGTGTTTTTAAAAAATGGCGCTCACAGCATTTTCATTGCTGTAGTTACTCACGATAGCCCATCCTCTAAGCAAGACCTTGACCAAGACCGTCGCTGGTTCTAGACCAGCAAGGACTTAGGGGCGCTCGGGAACCCGTCTTCCAGGCCGAGAGCCGGTTCTTGGGAAGAGGAAAATCTGGGTCGTGATTAGGCACCGGCTCCGAACCGGCCCTAAAAACTGGTTGATTGAAAATGACTAAAAGTTTCCTTGGGCAAGATCCTGAACCCCAAACCGGTTCAATTAGATCCTGATAAGCACCGTGGGGCAGCTCCGCCTTCACTGTGAAGGTGCATGCGGCGTAGAGTTGTGTAGAGCGCTTTGAGTTCTCAGAAGACTGGAAAGGCGCTGTATATAAGTGCTTTGACGATTAAATTGCTTGATTTTATATATAAACAGTAAACATGTGTTGTTTCAGGCCTCTGTTCTTCTCACAGAGCCAAACAAACTCCACTGAAGCAAGAAAACCTGCTAAGTCTGAGCACGTTATTCCTGCAGCACGCTTGGTTTCCAATCAAAGACTCAACCCAGTGACTTTCTAGTCATGGGATTGCCTCGAGCCAGTTGCCACACAGCTGTGCTTGTTTGTGTTAAGACGGGTGGAAGTTTAGAGAGCAGCTTGGAGCATGAAACTATACTCATCTCAAGCAAAGCTGCTCTATACCATACTGCCAGATTAATCACTATAGGAGCGAGGTCACGGGGTTATGTGTGAGTGAGGAGGAGAGATGAAGAAAAGCAGAGAAAGAGAGAGAGCTGTGGATGAATAGACACAGCATAGAGAGCAAAGGGGAGGGAAAGTAACAGATGGACTTAACTGAGGATTAGAGAAATCTGGGTGGGTTCCTGATGGAAACTCACCCAAGACGCAGGAGGGATGGACGAGCGAGGGAGCGCGGAGGGAAAGTGAAGGAATCCCTGGTGGAGGAAACACGAGGAGCCTCCAACACGGTGAGTCCAGATGCTTTTATTTCCTTGCATGAGTGTGAGCTGATGAAAGTTGAGGGGGCACAGAAGCTGGGTTTTTCCAATCACAGACATGAGGATGAGATGCTACAGAGGATGGGAGAGGATGAAGGTGTTCTGTGTTTATTAACTGACTCTCACACACGTCTTCTGTGTCTCTATGGTGACACTGAGATCAGACCTAGAGCCGGGTGATGATTCAGCGTTATCATTTGTCTTTCAATGGAGTCGTGACAAAGGCGTATACGGAGTTAGCACGATATACAATTATGTCAACTAACACCATTGTCCATAAGCTCTCTACCCACCGAAACTATACTTAATCAGTACACATGTTTGTTCTGTGCGCTGGGATAGTACTTTGAGTTTGTGTCTCAGTTAATCTGTCAGATGTTGAGAACACAGACACGTGCACAGAGACTTTAAATTTACACATGCACAGTGAAGGAAAGAGGAAACACAACTGCCTAAGTGTTTTGGTTTCACACCAGGAGATGATTCGACGGAACAAATGAAACCCCATCTATTGAACATGACGTAATAATGTTTGATTGGAAGGGTTTGATTAAAACGGGGGTATGTGTGATCAGTGGAGTGATGGGAAGAGATAGAAGAGGCTGCAGTAACTCATGATGGCTTATTTTAAAGACAAACAGTTTTTAACTTTAATCATTACAAGCTATAAACATTATTCAAACATTCATTCATTCATTCATCTTCAACCTCTTGTCCCTGTCGAGGTCGCGGGGGGGCTGGAGCCGATCCCAGCTGACATCGGGTGTGAGGCGGGGTCCACCCTGGACAGGACGCCAGTCTATCACAGGACACATAGAGACGAACAGAGACAGACAACCATTCACACCTACGGGTGATTTAGAGTCATCAATGAACCGAACACCTGCATTATTTAAATTCTAGTGGAGATCCCAGAGTTTTCAAAGAAAGCAAATACATCAAAATGTGTTTAACATGATGTGTAGAATATACATGCAGCAAAGGGCCACAGGTTAGAGTCTAACCCGGGCTGCTGCGGCGAGGACTCAGTGGTGGGTATTCATACTAGTGATGTGCTCAGACTTCCAGGTGGGCTCAACAGTTGATCATTAATCTAAAGCTTTTATTGTGTAAGGTAAGAACAGAAGGAGTGGATCTGGTATGCACCGCCTTTGTTATGTTGAAAGGTGTAAAGTTTGGATCTTGAATTGGACGATGGAGCTTCCATGTTGTTAGTTTATCATCCTTGTGTCTTTACTTCCTGGTGCAACAGCTCAGAAAACGTAGACTCCACGGCCCCGACCACGGCTCTGACATATCAGCCTGTCTAATGAGAAACCCACGGTGCTGTCCGTAGTGCTGAAGTGGCAGGCGGGTTTGTAATTGTGGTGGCATGGTGGTGCGGTGGTTAGCACTGTCGCCTCACAGCCAGAGGGTTCCTGGTTTGAATCAGGGGCCCTTCTGTGTGGAGTTTGCATGTTGTCCCCGTGTCTGCGTGGGTTTTCTCCGGGTTCTCCGGTTTCCTCCCACAGTCCAAAGACGTGCAGGTGTTGGGTTCATTGATGACTCTAAATCACCCGTAGGTGTGAATGGTTGTCTGTCTCTGTTCGTCTCTATGTGTCCTGTGATAGACTGGCTACCTGTCCTGGGTGTACCCCGCTTCACGCCTGATGTCAGCTGGGATCGACTCCAGCTCCCCCTCGACCCCGACAGGGACAAGAGGTTGAAGATGGATGAATGGATGGAATATTGTCTAAACTATAAAGCTTTTTCTTCTGAACATAGAGAACCAACAGAGTCGTTGTGGGGGTGGTTCATAGTTGCGTTCAGCTGCAGGACGGACAGGTGTGTGTGTTTGTTTGTTTGTGTGTGGGTGAACCTGTGAGCGAGTGGAGTGTGTGCGAGGAAGCCGTGCAGCGAGGCGCAAGAGTAGAATTTATGTTGTAGCCGGAAAAAAAATGATGTTGAGGGTAAGTCCCGGTGGCTGCAGCTGTTCATGGAGCACTTCACTAGTTCTTGCTGAATGAGACGAACCATGCCACCAGATCTTTAGTCATTGTATAAAGGAATACAACAAAATCAATAGTAGAACTCAAGTGATGCATGTTCCACATAAAAACACAACACACACTGGACATTTATTAAGTTCAAATGTGAAATATAAAAGTATAGAAGTAAAGAAGTATCTCTATTGCATGTGATTTTGTTTAAAGTGCAGCATAGAGCTTATTGTGGGCAGCAGCACGGCGACGGTGACATTTCCTCCCTACACGTCACCGGCAGGAGTGAAACAAAGTGTTCCTGTCTTAATCCAGATGCATGTCTCTGTCTCCCTTCTTTACTCTTAGGTGGTCATCCAGACAAAGAGCATGAGAGTCAGTTGGCTTTAATCTCATCCACCTAACCCTGCAAGATTAACACAGATTATCAGGCCCAGAGGTAGGCTTGAGATACCGGACTAATCGTTCCTTTGTGAGCTCAATCCCCCCCCGGAGAGGCGGAGGAGCAGGTTGAAGAACGGGATGTACCCTGAGAGCACACCTGATTAGTGGCAACATCCGCGGGATAAGATTTAGACGTTTAACTCCATCCGAGAGAAGCGAAAGTCCTAAGAACAGAGAAAGGGTCTGACGGCAGTGGAAACATGGGGTAGAGCCGCAGCTCGGGGAGAGGAATGTGCGGAGCCAAACGTGCCGCCTGGCTTGTGCCGTGACATCGAGAAGAAACGAAAGTGGAGAATTTCAATCTGATGAAGGACTTTGCAGATTGTCTTTGACGGAAACAGGAGTGGGAGGGAGGCCAGAGTTCCTCCTGCGACCTCTGGCCTGCACATCTGTCTCTTTCTCTTTCTTACCCGCTGAATGTGATTAATCCCAGCACTTCATCTTTCTCCATGCCACTGTCCCCTGACCTCATCGGCTGTTCTCCTTCCTCAAGCCGCCACCCTCCCTCCATCTCTCCACCCGACCTCTGACCTTTGTTCCACTTCTCATCCTTAATCCCTCGTCTCTACCATCCTCCATGAATCAATCACCACAGCAGCCCGCCACACTTCATCTGGACTTGTCACTGCGGTGTCACGGAAAACCCCTCTCATCCTCGTCCTGATTGGTCAACACGCCCTTTAAGGCTCTTGCAGCTATATTTGAATCCGGGTCTACTTTCAAAGTGAAGCCCAAGCACGCTCTCTGGTCAAAACTCATTTCTTCATTCGAGCGTCTTTAACTCGAGGAGCAACAATGCTGGAGAACATGTCCAGACGTAACCGCTCCCTGCTGTCCCTTTCCCTCACCTCGTTGGCCCTCACCTTGTCCGTGTTGGCGTTCTGCACCTCCTACTGGTGCGAGGGAACACACAAGGTGGTGAAGCCTCTCTGCCTGTCCCCTGTCAAGCTGAAGAACTGTGGGCAGAACAACAGCCAGCCGTACACCACAGGTGAGGCCAGGAGACAAGGTCCAGTTTAACCTGCAGCACGGCTGACGCTGGTGTAGGGGAGACCGGGGCTGGTTGTCACAGTGCTCATTAGACCAAACTAGAGGAGATCAAACTTTTGATTTCGTGCTCATTTCTGGCCATTCTGTCAAACACACAACAAAAAACAATGAGGTGATGCGAAATCTGCAAGTTTTTATGAGCCAGAGTCATTTTTAATGTTTTTGGTTTTATAATAAACTTTTGTAATTTCATATTTAAACACATGTTAAAAAAGAGGAAGGTAGTAACTTATATTTGAGTTGCTTGTTAAAATCACGTGGTAGCTGGAATCAAACCTTAGTGAAGAGCCACAGCTGGGATCTCACGTGTCACATGTGACATTCATGGTTCATTTATATCAATAAACACGGTTTCACATTCATTATTTTAAACAAAAAGACAATACAAAGGGTTTTTGATGAGGATGGGATGGCAATGATTTAATTATAAGACTTACTTAGTGTCACTAGCTCCAAAAAAATGTTTTTAAAGATGCTTTTTTGGCACGTTTCAGGCCTTTTATCAGATAGGATGGACAGGAAATGGAGTGGTGGTGGTGGGGGGGGCATGAAGCAAAGGGGACGCAGGTCGGCCTCGAACTGTAAAAATAAGTTATAAAAATTAAGGGTTAACCCGTTTCAACCCGAGACCTTCAGCTTCGCTCTAATGGAGGAATGACTACTGTAAGACGCGTTGATGATGAGAATTTAATGTGAGAGGAAAACAATGTGACAACGGACCCCGGTCTCCCCTACAGGGACACGTGTTAGTGAAGAACCCGGCTGGCACTGATGTGATTGATGTGATTGATGTGGTTGTAAGCCTGTGTGTCTGATGTTAAAGGAGCGAAATAAGTCCTGATCTACTTCTGAAGGGTTTTCCACATCAATGTTCATATTTCAACATGTTGCTTCACATCAAAATACATCCTTAAAAAACAGTTTAGTGTGCCGCAGATGTCTAAATGAACTTCACACTTTTAGAAAATCTTTGTCAGGTACGACAAGAGTAAGAGCCCAGACTCTGTACAAAGATAAAATAATAAGGTAAAACTGTGATAAAGGGACAGTACGTGGCAGTGAAGTAACACCGTTATAAACCAGGTGGAAATGAAGCTCTTTATTATATTTATTATTCGATGATGTGTCGATATTTTATCAGGAGGAGGTTGGAACTGGAGTTGAAGAAGAAGAAGAAGAAGAATTACTTAATTTATCCCGCAATTTTTTCACTCTTATTATTTTTCATGTTACACACACACACGCCCTAAATACACACATGCACAAACACGACCTATATACATGCAATTAATGGAGAGATGTCAGAGCGAGGGGGCTGCCAGTGACCAGCGCCCCGAGCAGTTGGGGGTTCGGTGCCTTGCTCAACAGCACCTCGGCAGTGCCCAGGAGATGAACTAGCACCTCTCCAGCCACCAGTCCACACTCCATTCACACAGGGACTTGAACCAGCGACCCTCTGATTCCCAGCCAAGTCACCTATGGACTGAGCTACTGCCGAGTTGTGCTACTGTAGAGCGCCCTCATTCTCGCTGCTTAGATTAAACTAAAATTGTTACTTGACTTTGTTTATATTCAACTATCTTTTAATATCACAGTTATGAATGTTTTAAATGAAGTGCACCAAAAAGCTGCCGTCCTCTTTTATACCAAGCTGCAGTAAGTAAAGCTGCGTTACAAAGACAACATATTTTATGTGGAGTATAGATATTTATAGTTATGTATATATGTATATATGTATCGAAATACATAGTTACTGTATGTATAGATATGTATAGTTACTGTATGTGCTGATGAGTCACATGCATGAAACTCTATATGTCACTCTTTAAGAACACCTGTGAGGGAGTGTGCAGCATATTAATAATGTATGAATAACGTAGTTCCAGAAATAATGGATCCACTGCATGAATATTACGGCATCCACATTATTTCTACATCATATTCAAGTATTTCACACTTGACTTGACCGGCAGAGATTCACATAATCCCGGCTTTGTTGCTAATCTCAGAACTTTGTGTCTGCGACTGTGTGTTATCTGGATCCTCTGACCTGCTGTCTTCTCTGTCGGCACTAAGCCTGTTTGTCTCCATGTACGATTCAATTTTCACTGCGTAGAAAACGACAGATTACCTACAGAGCGGTGTTTCGGGGCAGGATCGCGTTACACACTGTGACCTTCTCAGGATTTGTGTCAGGGTTTCTTGGCGTGCTGCACTGAGGGAGAGATTTCATTCATTCATGTACATGTCTTCCTCTTCCTGCACCTCTCCGTACGTTTATTTCTTTTCTCCATGCAGAGACCCCCACCCCAGACCCGAGGCACCCGCCCTCCAACGTGACGCTGTCTCCGCAGCAGAGGGAGGAGCTGGCCAGGATCAAGAGGAAGCAGTTGGCCAACGCCGTCCACTACATCTGGGAGACGGGCGAGGACAAGTACATGCTGCGCTACTTCCACACGGGCTTCTGGCTCTCGTGTGAGAAGCACAACGAAGGTTTGTGTTGGGAGGGGAGAACATTCAACGTGACGACTCAGTTTGTACTCAAGGGTGTCATTGTTGGGAGCATCTGCACGAGATGATCGACGACGTAGAAAGGGAAAAACAATGTTTGTGTTCACTTTTTGGGAATGATCAGTTAAAACCCTCCTCAGTTCTCACTAAGGAGGATAAGTGCACGAGCCTGGAGGATTGTAGCGACAGAAATAAAGGGATAAATAAAGGAATTGTCTGGTTCGTACTGCGGGACAAGCTTTTTTCCCCCCATCCGTTGGTTCACTGCTGTTCTGTCTATTACGGATGAGAATATATTATTCCTGCGGTTATTAAATTGCGTTCACAGAGCAGGCTTTAGGTCTCCTGTAAACAAAAAGTAATCCCTGGCATGTATTGTCCCACTAAAGGACTTTGTGATTGGTCGATATTTCAGCGGTTTGATCTTTAATTCTTCCTCCCGCAGGAACGTGAACCACCGGGCTTAAAGCAACTCTTTCCATCACAGTTTCAGGATTTATGACGAGTAACGAGTTCTCGGCGTTTGCAGGAGATTATTCATGTCGTCTCGCCCCAAAACACTACACGTTACATTTGTAACATAACACTTTAGTGCCCTCGCTTTTGTTATGGCGGAGGATATAATACGACGGCCGACACTGGGCGAAGTAACTGCGTCCAAAACATCTCATCTCTCATCTCATCATCAGCCTCTTATCCGGGGTCGGGTCGCGGGGGCAGCAGCTTTAGCCGGGGACCCCAAACTTCCCTTTCCCGGGCCACATTAACCAGCTCTAACTGGGGGATCCTGAGGCGTTCCCAGGCCAGTGTGGAGATCTAATCTCTCCACCTGGTCCTGGGTCTTCCCCGAGGCCTCCTCCCAGCTGGACGTGCCTGGAACACCTCCCTAGGGAGGCGCCCAGGGTTCATCCTTACCAGATGCCCGAACCACCTCAACTCGGAGAAGAGCCGCTGCTCCTTTGCGTTGAAAGGAGCCAGTTGAGGTTGCGTCCAAAACACTTTTTCAAATTAGAAAATCCACGCACATTTATGGAAAACACAAACGCAAAAGCCACAATGTAATGTGCGACAATGACGCTGACGTTTCCGTGTCTGGACCAAGACTTCCTCTTCTGAGCGTCGTTGTTTAAAGTCCCTTTAGCAACCTGAGACACGAGGATGGAGTTCAGAGGCGGCGACTCAATAAGCAGATGTTAAATAATGACACAACGCTAACGAAAAGCTAAAGCTTCGTTAGACGATAGTTTACTTGCATGCGACCAAAGCATGCTCAAACATGATCGGACAATACTACTCAGACTACAAACCAGACCCAACTCTTGTCCCGTTGCTACAGATTCCACATTCATATGTTTATGACCTGAAGATGTCTCTTGTTAAACGCCATCAGGATGTCAGAGCGTGAACTCTGCTGTGATTGTTCCTCCAGGTAATGATCAGGAAGAAAAGTGTCGCAGCTTCATCGAACTGACGCCAGGAGAGACACAAGGTCGGTGACAGAAAACATATTCAAATATCACCTGTATTCCAGTTAACTTTTCCATTATTATGTATTATACATTAAGGGGTGTATTCTTTATGCACAGGCGTCCTCTGGCTCTCAGTCATCAGTGAGTTCACGTATATCGGTCTTCTGGCCATGGGCTTCCTGCTGATGTGGGTGGAATCAATCTGCCTCTGTGCCAAGAGGGAGATGAACGCCCTCAAGATCAACGCCTTCGCTGCCATGTGCACTGTCCTCTCAGGTGAGGAGGGGGGGCACTCTCTGTCTAGCTGTAAGACTAATGGGCAAATGCGTATTAGTCTGGAACCTCTCCGTTCATTTGGGATATATACGGTGCAGACCTACAACCAATCACAGCAGTCAAACGACTTATTCTCTCTTTTAACTCTATTTCTGTCTTCTGCCAGGAATGATGGGGATGGTTGCACACATGATGTACACCACAGTGTTTCAGATGACCGTGAGCATCGGGCCCAAAGACTGGAGGCCACAGACCTGGGACTACGGATGGTCTTTTGCGTCAGTTTGTTTATATTTAACCCCCCTTTCAAAAATCAGACTAAAGTTTTGGTCACAATCGATGACAGAGAGAAAGCAACTGCATTTTAAAGACATAAGAAGATTTTCTGTCAGGTTGAAACATTTCATGGTAGCGAGGCCAAAATGGAGGAAGCTATCACAGCTCATTAATTCTGATAGTGAAACAAGGCATTGGTTTCTACATCAGGTTGTGATGCTTGAAATTGTATCCACTGAACTACAGATCTCTGTCTCTTTATGTAAGTCAATGGGTCTGTTGGGGCCCAATGGCGTCTTGCGGCGAACAAAGTAGTTGCACTTCCACTGTTTTGCCGCTATGTCAAGTCGGCTTCTGTGCACTTACAAACAACACATTGCATTACCCTGTGGTCTCATGAAATAGGTCATAATGTTCTCTCAACTCTCTCCTCCCTCACCAGCATGGCCTGGCTGTCCTTCAGCTGCTGCATGGCGGCCGCCGTTGCCACGCTCAACTCCTACACCAAGACCATCATCGAGATGAAGCACCGTGCCCGTGTGAGGCTGGAGGAGGCGCGCGCTGCTGCCTGCGCCCCCTCCTACGAGGAGGTCGTTCAAGCCAGCGGTGGAGGGGTTTACTCCGTCAGTCAGCTCATTCAACTTGGCCAGCAGGGGGCACTCATGGACCCTATGTGGCCCAGAGGAGTGGGACCAGCTGTCGGCCATCTGGCGTGCGGCGCTGGGGGAGCACTGCTTGTCGGTGGAGGAGTGGGAGTGGGAGGAAATGTAGTTGGAATGGGAGGAATGGGGGCAGTAGGAGGACTTGGGGGAATGGGGGCTGATGTAGTCGGTATGGGAGGAATGGGAATGGGAGGAGTTGGTGTTGGAGGAAATGTCGTAGGAATGGGAGGAATGGGAATGGGAGGAGTTGGGGGAATGGGTTTAGGAACAATGGGAGGAGTAGGAGGATGTGAAATGGGAGGAGGGCGGCTGGTGGACCCTCAGGGGATGGTGGTGGTGGAGGGTTGCTGCGCTGAAGGATGTGAAGACTGTGAGCGGGAGATGGACGAGATAGATTACGCTCTGCAGGAGGAGAGAGAGGACTCGCTCTGCTAAAACCCCGGGAGACCGAGGACTGGGACCATATCTCGCCAGGATCGGCTCGACATTTTCACTCATTTGGGTTTTTTTTGCAGTTTCAAATCAGACTTGTAGCATGACGGTTTTACAGTTGATCATTTAAAGCTGTCATTTGATTTCTTGAGCACTACAGGGCACAAAGACTCCAAAAATAAACTGTAAGGTTGGTTTTATCGCATTTTTATGCAATTATCCCACTGGAGTCTTTGCAAACCTCTGCTCTCACGCTCCTGCAGCCGGGTTCACCGGGCTGGACTTTGGCATTTTGTTTGAGTAAACTCTAAGAGGCAGGTCAGGGTGGTGGATGGACTTTCACCCGGGGGACCAGTGCTCTTGTCCTGGAAGAACTAAGCCAAAAAACAGTCTTTTTTTTAATCCTAACCAAGTCCCTTTGATGCGTAACCCTAACAGTCACCCTTTGTTTCCTAAATGTAACCGTCGCGGTCCATTCGCGGACGCCGTTTCACAATATCGTACACATTTTTATAAGATATCGTACAAACCTGTTGATGAGAGAACACTGTGAAGATGCATCCAGCCCTGCTAGTCAACAGTTTGGGAAACACCAACACACACAATATTAGTTTTTCCTCCGTTTTGCCTTCCGTGCCTGGCCGGCTGCCTCCTTTCTAACGACCACGTGGGTCTCCGTCACAGCTTTTGGGCACAGCGGCGGCCTGCGATTGAAAGTGGCACGGACCACTGGATATCGTGGGTTTCAGAGCGTAGCGGTCGGAACGAGTCCTGAAAACTGCATTGCTATAAATGTGTGTTGATTCAGCAGGAAACTAGGAGCAACTCATTTCTGCTAATGACTTTGTTGCTAGTGTGGATTTCTGTGAAAACATGATAAATAGATATAAATATATACATATATATATATACATATAAGGTCCAAAAGGCAGTAATGTGTGGCCAAGTCAACAGAAGACTGTGTCTACTATCATTTATAAACCCTGTTAATTCTTGTAGAAATGTGTTTTGTGACATCATGCAGTCACCTGTCAGCACTGTCTCACTATATAACATTTAGAAACACACAGATCAGTAGCAGGTCTTTGCTCATGTACAGTAAATTCAGCCTTACAGGGAATTCTTCAGGGACTGCACGTGGTTTCATGACTCGTGACGTGAGATTCATATTCAGAAGGTGATAGAGACACAACTGTGACAACGACTGTGGTATATGACCGTATTTGATTTTTGTTTTTAATATGTGTTTTGTATGAATGGATGAAAAGTCATGTCCAGTATAATGTGATGAATGGAAACAGAGCACATTGTCTGATGATGTCTACACGGAAATAAAAATGCAGTAACAAGATATTTAGGTTGTGTAACAGTACTTTAAAGACCGGGGTTCCTCGCGTGAAATGGAAAGTGTGACGTTCATAGACAACTTGCAGCCTCAGACCCCCATGAGACTCCTCAGTATGAACCATAAGAAGCAGCTGCAGCAATATTTAGAACGAAATGTAAAGATTTTTGGAATAACTCCCATTTCAAGAGTCTTTACCACCCGGACAAATACGAAGAAGTAACACATTATCAGGAGTCTTCTTTTTTTACCTGCAGCCTCAGTATCTGGTTTGAGTTTGTACCCAGGTATTAAATGTTGTTTATATATATTTATGTTTATCAATGAAAAGAGACAGAGACACAAAGACAGACACACTTCCAGTAACTATAATAACATCTATAGTAATGTGAATATGACTTATATGTTATGGCAGTTAATACAACAGAACAGTAGGAACAAGCACAGCTAAGGTGATAGATTATAACAGCAGCAGGAAGCGTCATGCAGGACCACGGCAGCAGGCACCACCACCATCAGCAGAGACCTGCACGCAGGACCACGGCAGCAGGCACCACCACCATCAGTAGAGACCTGCACACAGGACCACGGCAGCAGGCACCACCACCATCAGCAGAGACCTGCACACAGGACCACGGCAGCAGGCACCACCACCATCAGCAGAGACCTGCACACAGGACCACGGCAGCAGGCACCACCACCATCAGCAGAGACCTGCACACAGGACCACGGCAGCAGGCACCACCACCATCAGCAGAGACCTGCACACAGGACCACGGCAGCAGCCACCACCACCATCAGCAGAGACCTGCACACAGGACCACGGCAGCAGGCACCACCACCATCAGCAGAGACCTGCACACAGGACCACGGCAGCAGTCACCACCACGACTGTTTTAGACAAGTATGACTGATTTAAGCATTTTTGGGCCGTTTTGATGTTTCCTTGACTTTTTTCAACAAACTATGCTATGACTGCTGCACGACACTGGCTGCCCTATGACTCATTTTAGTACTATTCTGGCGTTCCTGTCTGTTATAGTGAAGGTTTGTGTTGACACTGCTCTCTACGGGGGAATTGTTGGGTCTGTGTAAATCATAAATAAGTCATAGAGTGTGGTCTTTACCTACTCTGTAAAGTGTCCTGAGATAACTTTTGTTATGATTTGGCACTATAAATAAAACTTGTATTGAATTGAATTAAAAGTGAGAATAAAAGATTAGAGCAACAGAGAGATTTGGACATTAAGACAGATGCCTTTGAATGCTGCCTGACAGAAGATTAACGCAATAATCTCCCCAGTCAGAGGAAGACAGAGAGAGAGAGAGAGAGAGAGAGAGACTGGCGGGATATAGGCAGAGATAAACTGAGTCGTCACTTAGAGGTCACTAAGTTTGTGGAACGTAATTAAAAATGTAAAACAGTTTATGTAAGATGGGCCTCCCACGCCACTTGTCACTGAGATCATTAAGTTCAAACACAACACAACCCATGGAACACGCACGGGTTATTTCTTTGATTTAGTGGATGTTATCATGGCTCTGCCCTGTCTCCTTAAAGTTACGTTCCCATGCATCTAAACTGAATTCTTAATGACGTTTTGATGGGAACATATTTTCAACTAGTACCACAGAGTATCACAAATGTGTTTCTAGTCAGTCTACGTCTGCGAACTTTTCTAACCTCAAAGAACAACTGTTAACAAACGTCCTCCTGTGACTCCAACGACTGTCGTTCAGACTCAATAGAGCACTAACCAAGTCCAGACCTACTTCCACCAACGACTGGACCAGGACCAGAACCAGGACCTGGACCAGCACTCACAAAGTCGAAATCAATGACTCTCACTCTAACGACGGTCGTTGGCACTTGGGGCACAAAGGGTTCCAGTGACATCATCGGCCCTGTGAGAGGTTAAATACCTGGATCTCAACACCAGTTAGTTGGACCAGTCACAGCCTGGTCCTGGTCCTGGTCCTGGTCCAGTCCCAGCCTGGTCCTGGTCCTGGTCCAGGTCCAGTCCCAGCCTGGTCCTGGTCCTGGTCCTGGTCCAGTCCCAGCCTGGTCCTGGTCCTGGTCCAGTCCCAGCCTGGTCAGATGCGTACATGAACTGATGAAGCCTCTTGGATGAGAGGTGAAACGTCCTCCTAGACAAATAACCAAGTCCAGTTGCTTTTGACTGAAATTGCTTTGAGGGGAACGACGACCTGGACACATGAGAACATTCAGAGGTCTAACTGAGGAAGTTTTGTTTTTAATTCTCGTTTGCCACGTGTTTAAAACCTTTTGTCGTTTCACAGCTCGTATGTGTCGCTAATACAAGGTCAACCTCAAAAGCAAAGAAGGTGTCATGGCTCGGGCTGACGTATGTTTGTGTGCACTCTGCTCTTTTCTGAGTTTCTTACTTTCAGTGTGGAGAGCGGCAGGAGGCGGGGCTGACCCACTCAGGCAAGGGCAACGAGGCACACCTGGTTCCCATCTCCACTTAATCACCTGCTCCATAAGAAGCCGTCTCTGACTCCTGTGCCAGATAACTCTGTCTCATCAGTAGAGCTTGGTGCCACCGTTCTTACTGTCTTGGTAACTCGTTAACATTTGAAGCTTATTCTGGCACTAACTCTGTTTTTGTCCTGCCTGCCACGCGCCCGCCTCCAGCCTCCAGCTGCCTGCCTACGCGGACACCTTGTGTTCATCTCTTTTGGACACTTTCTGATATTTTTTGGACTTTGTTAATAAACCCCTGTGTTCATTCTCTCAGTCTCCCGCTTTTGGGTCCTAATCCTTGACGATCCGTAACAGAAGGTCTTTTATTTTTTCAGAGATGATTGTTTTATTTTGAAGGAACTCTACAAAATAGATTTTCTCTTGGTGGACTAGTAAAATATTACTTGAAATGAATTCTTAATCAAATAAAAAACATGTGTATTTTAATAAAAACTCAGCAGATGTCTTCCAGAAAGTGGAGCAAGAAAGTAAAGTAGGTCTTCTCCTTATGAAACAATATAAATCTTTTATATACGGACTATTTCCTGTGTTTGTCTTGAATGAATCAGGCCAACTGTGAACATCTGGACACTTCGAGAGGAGCGAAGGGTTGGGCTCTTATTTTGTAGTACCACAACACCAAAATACCTCAAAAGAGCTAAACATATTGCAGACTCTAATGAAAAAAAGAGCATTCATTGCAGGATCATTTATATGTTAGACTGCCGTTTAAACTCACAGTCTGAGCAGCGACATAGAAAGCGTGTTCTGGTTTCTCCGATAATCCTCAGACCCAACTGGGAACAAGGGAAATCGCTCCCAATCAGAACCGTGGGGAATGTGGATTATCCGTTGGACAACAGTGTTTTAAAGGTAAATCCTCTGTTTTTAGAGATTAAACTCAGACAGACAGAGGTCCTGCGCTGTGTAAACAGGTCAAAAAGCGGGTTGAGCGGAGCAGATGTTGACCAGCGTCATTTGCACCTGTGTGAACGGGGACAGGTGCTGAGAGGAGGCCAGAGACGATGCACCGCGGTTCTGAACCTGTTCTTGGACACGCTTTCAGTAAGACATGTTATGCTGGTTCACCACTTTGTCCAGACACATCAAACTGTTGGACAGATTGACGTTTTGGACAGATATTCGTGGACCCCAGAGGATGAATCTCGATTTCTTTGGTGATCATCTGATTTTTCCTCCAGTGCTACCATGAGCTTCACATGTGTGGTTTTGAGTCAAATGTCTTTACAGCTGCTGATTGGATTGTATCTTAAACTAAAAAAGTAAACATGTTTAACACTCAGCATCCTCATTAGTTTCCATACATGAACACCTTTGCAAAAGGTCCATAGACCTCAGAGTTTTTGTGCGTCTTGTCGACTGTTTTTGAATCTTTTCATCGACCAAATCTGCAGTAAACACTCCACCTCTGCATCACACCAACGTCAACCTTTCACCGCCATTGTTTTAAATGCCCGCGCATGGTCCCTCCTTCTTTTTTCTATGTCCCAACAGGCGCACATAAATTACGTCGTAGGCCTCGTGCTCATACATGTGTGCATGCTCGTGCTCGTACACGTGCGCACGCTCGTACTCTACAAAAGCCCACCTCTCTCAGACTGGCTGCAGTTATGCGCGGAGCAGGTGCACTCACACTGGTCAAATGCACTAGGCTTTAGCTGAAAAACCTGTTTTGGCCCGGTGCAGAAGGACAGTGCGAGTGCGCCCTTAGAGCGCTGCTGATCCATTAACACACCGCGGCACTTCTTAACACAATGATTTCACGCAGTAACATTATAAACTGAAAAAGAGAGAATTATGAAAAGAACACTTAATCCGACACTTAAAGTTTTATTACAATTTGATGGTTTCAATTTATTGTTGTTGTTGTTGTACATGATCAAATACACTGTATTCTCCAACGTGAATCACTTAACTACAACATCAAAAATATAATAATATATCACAGTGCCCCATGGATGAATTGAACACATCGAAAGACACAAAATGAGACAATAACGAGCCCAAGTACAGTTACACCTCGCTGCACTCGTGTTGGTCGGGGTTTTAAAAAAATAACATGTAAGTGTAAAATGAGAAGACAGAAAAACCCAACATGTTATCATAATAAAATGCATGTTTGAGTTTCTAAAATACACCTTCATAATAATATTTTCCCAAGAAATGTAAACTAAACACCAACAGTTTTCAAAAATACCGTATGTGCTTCATCTATTGCAACTTCAATGAAGCTAATCTTAGCAGAAAAAGCAAAATTTGTGCACATTTCATTTAGTCATGGGGAAGTGTATAAGGGGGTATCAGTGTCTACTTCATGGTGAACAGACAGGGACATTTATTGTATGTGGTGCATGATAAAGAAATCTGTTGGTGACACAAAAAACCCTGAAGGAGACTCTGCACCATTCTGTAATTTGAGCGATGGGGCGTTATCGTCATACCTGCTACGTGTTCACATTTGTGAAGGTGCCGTCAGGTGTCATTGTATCAGCAGAGAGAAGGGTAAAGTGGAAACAACATGACGGGAGAGGGAGACAATGAATCTGTAGAAAAGTTACTTCAAAGGTGTATACTGAATCAAACGAAGAGCGTCTTCATTGTCCAACACTCCCTGGATAAACTCTCCTTCTGCAACTCGTTCTGGAGGGAGAAAGGGAGAAGAAGTCGTTGGAATTTCATTAAATTAAGTTAAAGACGGTACCTAAGGGTACCACAGGAACTGGAGGCTGGAGCACACTGATTCAGTTGCGACCTTTTATAGTGCAGAAAGAAAGACCAGCATTTCAACACACTAAAGTACCAAAGTCAAAATCATTTTGACTGCAAATGAACCCGTTTGCTCCATTTGTTTCTTATTTGTTGTCCTGATTCAGATGCATAATGTTGAAAGAACCCTTTTTCTACCAGACTTTTTATTACTTATTACTCAACACTGGACCATAAACATGTGTTTGGACTTGTTGTATTGTATCGTATTGTACAGTCATCCAGTGAAGACAGTGCAGAAACAAGAGCACGTTTCAAATGTATTCATTAATGTCTCCATTCACACTGTTGGGTCTCACCATTATCGCCCTTTTCAAAGACCTTCCAGAGTTTCTCTGCCCGCTTCTCAGCTGTATTTTCATCTTCAGCCAAACTTGACACCTCCTCTTTAGGAATCAGCTTGAAAATCGCCTGTTAGGAAAAAGAAACATAAGAGACAAAGAAGCACTCAGCACTCTTTAAATGTTTTACTTTTTTATGATGATCAGACAAGATGGATTCCCTTCCCAGCCACTTCCCCTTTAGCCCCTCTTGCCAGTCATCACCTAATATAAAATCTGTTATTCTCAATTCAGGACTGCAAGTGGAGGGGAACCATCCCACCCAAATCCTCCTTTAATCTCAATCGTTTTGTCACATCAATGGTCTGACCCTGTGTCTGCTGACAGAAACAGTAACAAACTGACAACAAACACATTAATCAACACACTCTTTGGCTTCTCTGGCATTGTTCAGTGAGTATATGACCATGCTGTTTGTAAACTATCTGATGATTGAAAAGTTTTAAGATGAAGAAGCCACCAAAACATGCAGTAGCAGTATGTGACAGTCCCAAAATCATCCTGTATGCAGATGATACTGTTGTTTGCACTTGTCATAGTTTACTCAAATGGTTTAAATAGATTACTGAGTCCTTACATTGGTTTAATGTTTTACTTTTTCACATAATAAGATAAAATAAGATGAGAACATGTTACCTGTCCACTCTTCATTCTATATTCATAGATACATATCCTCCCATACTCTCTGTAGGCTAAGCCCTTAATTCACCCTAAACTCTTTATCAGCGTCAATCGATCAAGACTAATCATGTAACCTAACGAGGGTAATTCTATTAGATACAGCATAGCTTTCTAATGCTGCAGATAAATTATTTTGCCAGAAAAATCAGTGATATTATTGAGGGAGTGGGTGAAAAATGTGAATCTATATTTTTTTAAATCACACACGAACATGCTCCTCTGATTTCCATGTGTCTACAAATATGATACATGTAGCTTCCTTTAGCGTTCACTCCTCAGCAAATGTCAATAAATGTGTTAATCTTTTAGTTCCTGCCTTTTTACTGATGAACCTCTGATTCAATCATCCACCTAAGCCTTTCTCTTACTTTTCATTAATGGATAATCTCTCATTCAAGTCGTCAATGTCCATTCAACCTAATTTCTAATATGTTCCGTAGTATAGAGATGATCACACACCCATTTAAACCCTGTTTAACCACTGGTGATGTCAATTTGCCCATTCAATACTGAACAGGAGGGTCTAATACCAACTTATATGTGGATGAGACTGTTGTCTCTACTTCATCTTTACTCAAAGTACTCAGTGATTCCTTTACACAATTCTCTCAGGACCATTTAATGTTTTAATGTGTTAAAAGATTAAAGTATAAAGGGCGACCTGCAGCCATCACGTCAAAATCTGCCAATGTCTGACACCATTCTTTCGAAGCCTCTAACAGATACAGTACAGGACGGTCTAATATCAACTTCTAAGCAGATGACACTGTTATCTAAGCTTCATTTTTATTCAACTGTTCCTTCAAACAATTTCCTCAACATGTTGAAGCCAAACACTTGACAAACTACAATAAATGGCTGTTTGCAAGCCCACTACAACACTTCCCTTTCTCCAAAACTCACCGTACAGATTTCCGTGACCTCTGACTTGGTGATGTATCCATTCTTGTCCACGTCAAACAGCGAGAAGGCCCACTCCAGTTTACTGGTTGTCTTCCCTGTTGATGTCATGTGGAGAGCAACAATATACTCCTTGAAGTCCAGTGTGCCATCATCATTTGTGTCAAAGGAACGGAAAACGTGCTGGGCGTAAGTTTGGGCATCACTCTCTGGGAAGAACTTGCTGTAGATGCCCTGGAACTCCTCTTTTGAGATGCGTCCTGTCGGACACTGCCTCTTGAAGTTTTCATACCACTGGACGATCTCAGTCTCCGAAAACTTGGTATGGAGTTTCAGGTCCTCCAGGATCTCCTTGGATACAGCACCACTCTTGGCGTTACCCATTGTTGATGGTGTTGTAGATGTTTTAGAGGTATTTCAAAATGTGAATTTGTGGCCCTTTAGCTCTTCTAGGGCAATTAACAAACAGCGTCAACCTAGGGAGTTCCTCCTCTGTCAAAGTAGTAAACACAAGACTAATCCTGGGGTATGCTGGGCTGCAGTATCCTTCTTGATCCTGTTCCTGGTCACAGAAGCATATGCTGTGAAAAGAGCAGAAGCCACTTGGTAAGCTATCTAAGCCAATAAACCATTAGTAAAAGCAGCAAGAGGATTCACCCAGGTTAAGGCTAAGTGCTTGTTTATTGACATTTAGTGTGATACTTCAAACAGTTTTGTAATTCTCTACCGTGTTAATTGGAAAGAGTAGAGTAGAAGTAGCAGAAGTACATTTCTATAAGCCATGTAATGATTTCTTATGGCGAACAGCAGGTGATTAAGATTATCAAAGCATTCAGGTCTTTTGTTCGCAATCGCATCATCATCTAAGCCATAAAATGTTCCACAGTGCTGTGGACGGGGAGAAAAACCAATGTTATTAAAGGTAATTAATACACAAAAAACAACAAGAAAATGAATATAAACATTGATGCTTTTCATCCAAAAGTAGTTTCTTCCCTTGTCCTTTCTCTGTGTGCTTCATATCCTCACTAATATGTTGGTCCTCACGTAGATAAATACTTTTAATACTAATAGTCCAAGAAAGTCAAAAGGTCCATGCAGAGTGTTCAGTTTCTTGAGTCGTGAGGATGGTGATATCTGGTGTTGTAAAGTATAGTCCAGCTCTGTTAGTTTCCTACCTTCGTGAGCAGCTGAGGAGGGCAATCAGTGATGATCGGTCTGTGAGCAGCAGAGGATATCAGCCTCCCCTTATTGAGATAAGTCTATTAAACTGCATCACCCTGAGGTGGAGCCACTGCAGCACCCATGTGAACCCCTTAGCGTACTGAGCTTCATCTTTTTTTCCCCCAAGTAGTCAAGTTGCCAAGTCACGTCTTTCTAGATGGTGTGTGAACAAAAGAGACACAGGTACAGTTAAAAACAAGAAGCATGTCGCAGACGACCAGTGGTGGAGGAGGTAGATCTTCAGGGATCTTCTGCGATTCGGGAGAAAGACTGTTGATATTTGAACTCAACACCAAAACAAATACAACCATCGTTAGTGTTTCTTCCCTCTCACTCCCACTGCCTTTGTCTGTATAAGCCAATGGCCTTCCCCTGCCCTGTGCACAAGCACGAACGTGGCTGTTTAGCTGGAATTGTGTTGTGCGGCTTGGTCCAAGACACTTTCTCCAAGACTGTTTCTCATCTACAGAGCCAGGGCTGTGTCAGTGCACATATAGAACAGACAGCGAGCAGATCGTGAGGAGATATTTGCTGATTTTGACAAAAGCTGTATTGGATGAGAATCTCAGACTCTACCTTCAAACAAGGGACCATCTTGCGTTGGGATCGCACCAGCTGTGAGGGCAAATCGGGTTAGGGGCATAAAGCGGTGGGCCCCTTCCCTACTTTCCACACTCATCTTTGAACTCAGCCCTCATTTTGATCACAACTACAAACCTGTAAAGTTTCATAGCTGCATCTTGCACGTCTTTTGGGATCAGGGGCATAAAGTGTAGAGTGTAGTGGTGTTGGGTGGGTCAAGGATCTACTTCTGACCCCCTTGAATGAACCAGATCAAGTAAAGTGACAAAGTGAGACCTTCCCCAAGCTACCTTGGACCTTCACGCAGCAAAAGATTTAATAGTTTAAAACTAGCGAGTGGTGGCGAGTGGCTTAACGGAGTGATGACTGCTGATCCGCCATCTGCTCTGCTATAAAACACATCAACACACAACAGTGCACCTGCTTAATGGGGTGGTCCTTCTATATGTGTAAACTACCTGACTGAAGCATGGTGGGGAAAGCAGCAGGAATGAAATGTGTGAACTCTTCAGGACTTGGGGGTCGTGTCTGGAGTGGTATTTGGCCACTCTGATCTCTCCCACCTCTCTCTACCAGCTCACTTTAATACCGTATATCTCATGGTTATGAAGTAGGTTTACTGCTAATCGAGACGTGAAGCAGGAACAAAACAATACTCACATGTAAGTCTGACTCCTATTAAATAATATTACGCAGCACAGTAACAAGAAGAAGAAGAAGCTATAAGTGCATTCAGTCTGATTAAGATGACATAACTGCCTGCAGACATGCTCCACACTCGCTGCTTTAATTCCTTATCTCAGGAGTATAGAGCAGCATCTACAGCAAGCTCTCTTGGCAAACCGCTGATCTTCTTTTCTGTTTTAAATAAAACAACTTAATTCCTCTGCTGACGTGAAACCGCAGAGCCCTGCCTCCCTGTTGGCACCATCAGCCAAGACTCCCCAGGTGAATTGGATTTTGCCATCTGGCTGCTGAGGCTTTGGACAGCTCTGCCAGGAAGACATGCAAAGCCAATGTCACCTTGGGAGTAAAATAGCTTCCCCATACAAATTGTTTATAATCCAGCCAATTAAATGTACTCATTTCTCATTTCAGTATACTCAGGAGTTGCCCCGGCACATTTCCTGGGGGCCTGGCCTAAAAAAAGACTTCAGGTGAAGCTACTGAAAGACACTTTAAGGAGTTGACTGTTTTTCAGGGAAGTATATTTAGTTTAAAGTCCGTTTTTTGTTAGCTAAAGTTATTATCCCAATGAATATGTTAACTTCAATTACAGATGCACTTTGCTAATCAAGCTAGTTAGCTACTAGTAAGCTCCGTCCTCTCGTCCAAATATGGTCCCTTTCTGGCTCCCAAAAAACAAGATGGCGTCAACCTAAATGCCAAACTTAAGGCCTCAAATCGGTAGTCGACAAACCAGTGGGTGATCTCACAGTGGCTGCGTCCAGGTCCATGACCAGTGACTAATGCTAGCGCTAGTTAGCAAGTTAGCAAGTTAGCAAACTCGATAGACCAGACTTTAACGAGACAGTTTTGGTGACTTAATCAGAGATGGTTTAATCACTTACATATTCAGACTCCATGATGTTTTTTTCCATTTTAAATGGTACAGTCCATTGCTCTCGTTCTCATTCACTATTTCTACCCAACTGATCAAATAAATAATATCCCAGTTCATCACAGAAACAATGCAAAATTGCAACAGAGGTCCCCAGCTAAAGGCAAAACTGGGACAATTGTGTTTGTACTTTATCTCCCGTCTATCGTTCAGATCTTCCTTAATTTAGATTCTGGCTCCAAACACACAAGAGTCTGGATTTACTGGATTAGCCGTTTTCGACCCTTGGCTCTTGAGACAAACCTTTCCCTATTGCAATCTCACCTTTAACCCCAACCTTTTATTGAGTTCCAGGACAGAGAATCCTTTAATTGAGAGGAGAGGGGGATTAAAGTGGAGGGAAAGCAGGAGAGAGAGGGAGAGAGAGAGAGAAGCAGTAAAGGTGGTGGTGTTAGGCGGTGTAAGGAGGATTTGGCAGCGATGCAAAGCAGACGGTGAGTCGATATAGGGAATGGAAAAACAGTGTTGACCAGAACAAAGTTGATAGTATTAACGAAGCTATTTGGCCGGATTTTGGAATCTGTTCCCAGAATAAATTTAATCTAGACACCTTAATGGGCATATTGGCTCTTAAACCCTGTTGGGATGGGATTAGTGTTATGTCGGGACGAGGGGTAAAATCATTATAATTCACACAGGATTAAGATTTTCCTGTATTCAACCAGAAATGGGAGGGGTTACTGGATTTACGCACTGCCGTCACCTCCCTGTCGCCATGGGAGTACTACGCTGCTTCCTGATATCACATTAATAATATATATATATATATAAACTGTATATAGATGCATGCTCAATGGACGCACGGCCGGGATATGACGGAATATCTACATGTGTTTTACAGAGGGTCGTATTGGGACCCAACTACCTTTACCTGAGCACAAAGGGTTCCAGTGACATCATCGGCTTGTGAGAGGTTAAATACCTGGATCTCACACCAGTTAGTTGGACCAGTCCCAGCCTGGTCCTGGTCCTGGTCCAGTCCCACTCCCAGCCTGGTCCTGGTCCTGGTCCTGGTCCAGTCCCAGCCTGGTCAGATGCGTACATGAACTGATGAAGCCTCTTGGATGAGAGGTGAAACGTCTTCCTAGACAAAGAACCAAGTCCAGTTGCTAAGGATAACGACGACCTGGACACATGAGAACATTCACAGGCTTTACCTTTACCTGAGGTATTTTTTACGGACCATTTAACAGAAAGTGACAATCGCCGTAATTTTTACTGACATTCTCCGTAATAATTACTGACATGGTTCATTTGGACAGGACTAACACCTCTGACCTTACCCCACGTCCCCTTATTAAACTAATCCTGTCCAAATGGGGCTTTAGTGTTGATACTATTTGTCTGAGCAGACGGTCTGATCATAAGTGAGTCAGGAGATTATTCCTGTACGTCTGAAGAAAAAACTCTCTGAGTACAGGGCTGTTCATCCTTTGGAAACAAGTGAAGTAAACAAGATCTGGACAAAGTGACACTTTAATCTCAAACACTGAGGGGCTGGAAGTGGGGACGTTCCTTAAAGCATGGTTTGCTTTGCAACACCTTTTTCATCTCATCTCATCTCATCTTCAGCCTCTTATCTGGGGTCGGGTCGCGTGGGCAGCAGCTTTAGCAGGGGACCCCAAACTTCCCTTTCCCGGGCCACATTAACCAGCTCTAACTGGGGGATCCTGAGGCGTTCCCAGGCCAGTGTGGAGATCTAATCTCTCCACCTGGTCCTGGGTCTTCCCCGAGGCCTCCTCCCAGCTGGACGTGCCTGGAACACCTCCCTAGGGAGGCGCCCAGGGTTCATCCTTACCAGATGATCCTGAACCACCTCAACTGGCTCCTTTCAACACAAAGGAGCAGCGGCTCTACTCCGACTTCCTCACAGATGGCTGAACTGCTTTGCGAGGTTTTATATGCATTTCTATAGGTGTGTATGGAACAATCTTAGAAGAGTATAAAACATACGATGTGTGTCGATGTACAGACCCTTAGTCCTGTATGATTGATATTGATGGTTTTGACTTTACATGATTGATGTGTTTTCTAGCCTCATTTATGATCAAGTGTGAAACCCAGACATTTGCAACAATACCATGAAACTTGTGGATTTTTTGCTCAACATCACGAAACCTGAACTGCCAGCTTTATTACTTAAGTGTTTAAGTGAGAACCTGTTTCCCTGGTGAGCTGATCCTGCTTTATCTGTGTAAAACAGTCTGATCTTTACTCGTCATCATACCTGAGGAACTGCATTGGAGAGTCTCTGAGGTGAACGTCCTGACTTCACCTGCATCCATGGTACAGCGTGCTCACTATCCTCATAATCCCATTAGCAGCAGAACAGAGACCGTCTGTAGGGAAGTCCCCTCTTCAGCTGAGTTCATAAGTCATTCAGGGTGATGGGTGGACGGGCTTTACACGCTGAGGGTCACAAAGCTGTCGAGGAACCATCCCAACGTCTTCATCACTTGGAGCAAACAGGTTTTAAATGAACAAATAAGAAAGTTTTCTGTAGACCAGATTTAATCCATGGTGGGGGATTTAACATATCGGAGCATCTCAGGTAACGTCTGAGCCGTCAGACCCGAGAAAACCCATGAATCTGAAACTCATCAGACGACTTTAGGTGAAAACAGGTCGGTAAACTGGAGACAAACACACAAACAGATCATTCATTCATCCTCAACCGCTTGTCCCCGTCGGGGTCGTGGGGGGCTGGAGCCGATCCCAGCTGACATCGGGCGTGAGGCCGTGTCCACCCTGGACAGGACGCCAGTCTATCACAGGACACATAGAAACAAATAGAGACAGAAAACCATTCACACCTACGGGTGATTTAGAGTCATCAATGAACCCAACACCTGCACGTCTTTGGACTGTGGGAGGAAACCGGAGAACCCGGAGAAAACCCACACAGACACGGGGACAACATGCAAACTCCACACAGAAAGGCCCCAGCTGGGATTCAAACCAGGAACCCTCTGGCTGTGAGGCGACAGTGCTAACCACCACCTCCCTAGTGTTAAATTACACTTATGAGTCAAGGAAATGTAATAAAAGCGATTTTAATGTATATAAAAAGTCTTTATTGAAATCCAACAAGAGAACGCTGCTTTACTGAAACTTAAACATCATAAAAAATGGAAAAATTAATCATAATAAAACGTCAAAAGCTTGAGTGTGTGAATGAAATGTAACAGATTCAGTGACTCTTATTAATACTGACATAATGAAAACAGCCATCAGCAGACTTCTAAACTGAAATGTGATCAGACTTCCTGTCCGGGGCTCAGTGGTAGTTCCTGTACGTGCGGAACTTGCGGCTGAGGTTGCGAGCCAGCCGGTCGACGGCGCTGCCGATGTGTCCCAGGTCCTTCTTGGAGGTCAGACCGTCGATGTTTCCGCTGTACCACAGCACCCATCCGGCCAGAGACATCAGCACAAACAGAGCTCCTGCACACAGACCAGAGTCGTATTAGTCACTATACGCACAACAACATGTCCACAGCAGAGATGTGAGGCACGGCTCCCTGAGAGTGAAGCCAACACACCTGGATCGCCCCCTGCTGGCTGGCTGCAGGATCAGCCACAAGACCAAACTACAACATCAGTTCTCTAAGGACGCCCTCCCACTGTGCGTCCGTCCCGTGCCCCGTGCTTTAGGGCCCTTGTCCCCCCCCTCCAGGCTCGTTTGTACTCACACTACCTGGGCCTCGGAGAATGCTTCTTGCTGCCTATACGTCATCACGCCGTAACACGTCACACGCATTGATTGACGTCATGGCGATGCGTGGCTTTGTTTCCAGATCTTTCCGTAGACCTCGGAGTTTTTGTGCGTCTTGTCGACTGTTTTTGAATCTTTTCATCGACCAAATCTGCAGTAAACACTCCACCTCCGCATCACACCAACGTGAACCTTTCACCGCCATTGTTTGAAATGTCCGCGCATGGTCCGTCCTTCTTTTTTCTACGTCCCAACAGGCGCACAGGAAATGACCTCAGAACTGCCGTAGGCCTTGTGCTCGTACACGTGCACACGCTCGTGCTCGTACATGTGCAAACGTGCTTTACAAAAGCCCACCTCTCTCAAACGGGCCGTGGCCGGCAACCGTACCCCAGCTAGGCGCGGTACGGTTGCACTCACACTGGTCAAACGACCCAGACTTTACCTGTGGAACCTGTTTTGGCACGGTACGGAAGGACAGTGTGCGTGCGCCCTAAGGATGGTTTCTGACCATTAGGCAGTTCTGATCACTGGAACGACACTCTTCACTCGGGTAAAGTAGGGGGCAGTGTGCAAGCTCCAAAGCAGCGGTTTGAATCTTCCATAAAACCGAAAGAGGAAGTGATGTTGAGGCTGTGACGGAAGAAATAAACATGGCAAAAGCTACAAATGCAGCTGAGTGAGAACAGCACGTCATCTTTATCCTACCAGTATAGACCAGCAGGTCTCCGAAGTCCCGTCCTTTGACCTCCAGCGGGACGAAGACTCCCACCAGCAGAGCGGCTCCTCCCAGTAAATCCATCAACACAGCGAAGGCCAGAGCCAGTTTACAGTGGGAGAGGCCGTCACACAGGCCCATGACCGGACTGAGGCAGACGAGGAGAGAGAGGGTTAGGACCAGAACATCAGCGCGCAGTACACAACAAATATAAGAATACTTTATTATATATATATTTAAATGGTTTTATCTTACAAAGCAAAGACTCTATTAACAGAGAAAGATTAGAGTAGATGAGTCCATAATTTAATAATGTTAGTTAATGGTTATTCCACTTCAACCAACGACAACCTGCTTTCACATTCATGCATTAGTAATAATAATCTAAAGATCTCTCATCTTGTCTCGTCTCGTCTCATCTCGTCTCATCGTCTTGTAGGTAGAAACACGAGCCACTGATCTGCGTTAAGCTGCAGTGTGAAGCTGACACACACTCCGCCCGGTGCTGCCACGGTCTGCACACGTGAGGGCTACGGGGGCGGCAGTAGCTCAGTTTATAGGTGACTTGGCTGGGAACCGTAGGGTCGCTGGTTCAAGTTCCTGTGTGGACCATGTATGGAGCGTGGACTGGTGGCTGGAGAGGTGCCAGTTCATCTCCTGGGCACTGTCGAGGTGCTGTTGAGCAAGGCACCGAACCCCCAACTGCTCGGGGCGCCGGTCCCTGGCAGCCCCCTCGCTCTGATATCTCTCCATTAATTGCATGTATATAGGTCCTGTGTGTGTGTGCGTGTGTGTGTTTCGGGCCTGTGTGTGTGTGTGTGTGTGTGTGTGTGTGTAACATGAATAACAATAATAATAGAGTGAAAAAATTGAATTTCCCCGTTGCGGGACTAATAAAGGAATTCTTCTTCTTCTTCTTCTTCTTCTTCTTCTTCTTCTTCTTCTTCTTCACACAAAGAGTGTGAGGCAAAAACAAAACCGCTCTCTTCACAACACATTTGATATTTTCTGAGAAAACCTGCTTGGAGTCATGATGTGCCTGTTATTATCACTTTAAATTCTGTATTTGTGTTTCAGACATCTCTGAATTTCATCACTTTAGATCCTGTATTTGTGTTTCAGACATCTCTGAATCTCATCCCTTTAGTTCCTGTATTTGTGTTTCAGACATCTCTGAATTTCATCACTTTAGTTCCTGTATTTGTGTTTCAGACATCTCTGAATTTCATCACTTTAGATCCTGTATTTGTGTTTCAGACATCTCTGAATCTCATCCCTTTAGTTCCTGTATTTGTGTTTCAGACATCTCTGAATTTCATCACTTTAGATCCTGTATTTGTGTTTCAGACATCTCTGAATTTCATCACTTTAGATCCTGTATTTGTGTTTCAGAAATCTCTGAATTTCATCCCTTTAAAGGTAAAACACGGTGAATAATCATAATATTCCTGTTATAATCAGATTCAGTGATGACTCCATGGTGTCTGCACGTTTCTAAGCAACCAAACTAAATGTTATTTTAATTTTTATTTACAAATGTTGCAACTAAAGAGTCTCAGGTGACCGGTGTGTTTCTAAAAACGCTTCTTTTGCAGTGAAACAGAAGAAAACGCTGCGTTTTTAACTCACGTGTTGTTGTTTCGGCTCCAGATGCAGAAAAATCTCCCGTTTCTTTGCTTTTCTTCAGTTTCTCTCGAGGACTTTTTCCTTTTACCTTCACTTCCGCGTTGTTTCCGACTCACCTGCGCCCCGCCCCCTCATGTGACGCGTTTCCGGTCTGAGGTTTTCAACCTTTTTTTTCTTTTCAACAACTTTATTTAAAAAGAGAAACGACAGAAACGAAGAGTTTGTGAGGAGAACACGTGCCAGAGCGATTATGGGGTTACACATATTACTCATTTATATCTTTATATTTATACATTAACATATTTATATTTATATTTATTTATATGTATTTATATTTATTTATATTTATTTATATTTATTTATATTTATTTATATTTATTTATATTTATATATATACATATTTATATATTTTTATATATTTATATTTATATTTATATGTATTTTTATATATTTATACTTTTATATATTTATAAATTTATATATTTATACTTTTATATATTTATATATTTTTTTATATATATTTATATTTATATTTTTATATTTTTATATTTTTATATTTTTTTATTTTTACATTTATATTTATATTTATATTTATATATTGATTAAATTTCCCTTGCAGGATAAATAACAGGAATTCTTCTTCTTCTCATCTGCTGATTGGATGATCAGTTTCTATCTGTACTCTTGCTATTATAATATAATAATACTATTGTTCTATTGCACATTATTCTTGTTTATATTTCTTATAAGTTATTTTCTAACACATGTTTTCGTCCGTGTGACATTTGTTGTTGTTATTTCTGGAGTTTTGTAGCAAAAGTGAGGATCATTAAAGTATTTCTGATCTGATTTCTTATTGAAAAACATAAAAACATGGTGTTTCTTATCAAATCTACTTTTATGAATTTGACATTTTGCAAAAAAATAAAATCAGATTCATTAAAAAGTGACATTTCCCTTCTTTCTTTGGGTTACTATGGAAACCAAAGTGAAATCAAACCTGTAGTGAAAGAGTCAATAACACATTTTCTGAGTTTTTCTGTGCAATAAAGAACAAATGAAGTGTTTCTGGTGTAAATTACAGAAAGAGACGTTAATATTAAAGTCCTTCTTAAATGATTAAGTGCTTAATGTTTGTGTCAAGTCAAGTCAAGAGATCTTTATTGTCCCTGGAGGGCAATTTTCAGCACAGTCAGCAGCAAAAACAACAGTAAAATGCACAATAATGACACACACGATGACAAAGAGCCAATAATAATAATAATAAAAATTAAAAGTGATGTAACTGTGTATGATTCTGTAAGAACCTCCTCAGCCTTAGTCGGGATTAAGACCTTGTTAGGAAGCTTCCAAGTTTCTTTTCCAAACCAATACAAACTGTGAAACCACCCTAATAAACAATAATATTTGTTATTATTATTGTTATTATTATTCTGGGTTAGTGAGAAACATGTTTCCTCCTGCAGACTCATGTGATTATTTCCCTTTCAAAGTGATGAGTTTGCACTTTTGCACACAACAAATATAAAAAAACAAAAAAAAAAAGTAGTGTGAAGGCACAGCATCGTTGTGCGCATGTGCACACCTGAGCACGCGCCACCTGTTGAAGCCACTTATAATCAGGTAATTGGAGGTCGCGCGGGCGTAGAGCTGCAGCTGCGCGTGGTTCCGGGCCGTATAACAGAAGTATAACTGCGCACATTAATAAGCGCTGTATGAGTTATTACTCCGCGCCTGCCTCCCGCTGCAGCCATGAACCCGCACCCCGGCAGAGACGATGCTCGGCCGCCAGGTAACAGAGACTCTCACGGCGCCTCCACCGCCACAAACACACACACACACACACACACACACACTTTTACAGAGGCACAGGCCGGTGCTGTGCCGTGAGATGCACCCCTCCATTACAGGTGATATTCTGGATCAGAAGGCTGATGTTTCCACCTACAGGAGAAGTTTATATATACACACACAGGTGTTTATATACACAGGTATATATTTATATACATATATATGCACAGGTGACCCACATTGGTCAGAACACTGGTTACTTACAGTCTTTAAACAATTTTAGGGCATCTAGTAAGGATGAACCCTGGGCGCCTCCCTAGGGAGGTGTTCCAGGCACGTCCAGCTGGGAGGAGGCCTCGGGGAAGACCCAGGACCAGGTGGAGAGATTAGATCTCCACACTGGCCTGGGAACGCCTCAGGATCCCCCAGTTAGAGCTGGTTAATGTGGCCCGGGAAAGGGAAGTTTGGGGTCCCCTGCTAAAGCTGCTGCCCCTGAGACCCGACCCCGGATAAGAGGCTGAAGATGAGATGAGATGAGATGGGTAATAGCGAACACAAAACAACATCTTTTTGTCTGTTCTGTGCTAATAAGCTGCAGCCATAATTACTAAATGAGTTAAATGGATCTTTGGAGCAAGTTGAATGTGTTTAACTTAAATATAATCTCAGCTTTTCTTGCAAATCATAGGTTCAAATGTGTGTTTTTAATGTGGTTACCTGTGTATAAGCTACTGCTGTAGGTGGAAACAACAGCCTTCTGATCCAGAACATCACCTTTAATGTGAGGGGCTGCATTTCACACTATCTCCTTCTCGCTATAGGAGTAGCTTATATATACAAACACAGGTATATACATATATATGCACAGGTGACCCACATTGGTCAGAACACTGGTTACTTACAATCTTTAAACTATTTTAAAGAGTTAAAAATCACAAACTCTGATAATAGTGAACACAAAACAAGACCTTTTTGTGTGTTGAATGTGTTTAACTTTGTATAGCATTTCACGCTATAGGAGTAGCTTATATATACACATGTAACTCAATTAAAAGCACACATTTGAACCTATGACTTGCAAGAAAAGCTGATTATATTTAACTTAAACACATTCAACTTGCTGCAGTTGTAATTATGGCTGCAGTTTATTTCCACAGAACAGACAAAAAGGTGTTGTTTTGTGTTCGCTATTATCAGAGTTTGTGATTTCAAACTCTTTAAAATAGTTTAAAGACTGTAAGGAACCAATGTTCTGACCAATGTGGGTCACCTGTGCATATATATATATATATATATATATATACACACATATATATATATATATATATGTATCTGTGTATAAGCTACTCATGTAGGTGGAAACAACAGCCTTCTGACCCAGAATAGCACCTTTAATGGAGGGGTGCATTTCACATTCATAACTCACAGGAAGTGTTTCTGCAGCTCACCACGTCACGCTCTGCCTCTAAACTGACTCTTAAATGTCACATTACTGTGACTTTAAAGCCGTTTAAAGCCACATTTTAACGCCATTATAGCTCATTTAGGTGTTTACACTTGACTCGTTTTTTCTATGTTATGACTGTTTTACTCATGGTGTTGATTTAAATTGGATATAAAGTAAATGTTTTGTTTTTTATATATATTTTAGCCTAAATGTGTCTGAATATTGTTTTCTAGATGAATCTTTCGGTCAATAAACTGTCTTTCCATGTCTTGTTTGGTTCAAAATGCAAATATATCCACTTTAATATGACTATAACCCAAATATATCCACTTTAATATGACTATAACCCAAATATATCCACTTTAATATGACTATAACCCAAATATATCCACTTTAATATGACTATAACCCAAATATATCCACTTTAATATGACTATAACCCAAATATATCCACTTTAATATGACTATAACCCAAATATATCCACTTTAATATGACTATAACCCAAATATATCCACTTTGATATGACTATAACCCAAATATATCCACTTTAATATGACTATAACCCAAATATATCCACTTTAATATGACTATAACCCAAATATATCCACTTTGATATGACTATAACCCAAATATATCCACTTTAATATGACTATAACCCAAATATATCCACTTTAATATGACTATAACCCAAATATACTCACTTTAATATGACTATAACCCAAATATATCCACTTTAATATGACTATAACCCAAATATATCCACTTTAATGTGACTATAACCCAAATATATCCACTTTAATATGACTATAACCCAAATATATTCACTTTAATATGACTATAACCCAAATGTATCCACTTTAATATGACTATAACCCAAATATATCCACTTTAATATGACTATAACCCAAATATATTCACTTTAATATGACTATAACCCAAATGTATCCACTTTAATATGACTATAACCCAAATATATCCACTTTAATATGACTATAACCCAAATATATTCACTTTAATATGACTATAACCCAAATATATCCACTTTAATATGACTATAACCCAAATATATTCACTTTAATACGACTATAACCCAAATATATCCAGTTTAATATGACTATAACCCAAATATATCCACTTTAATACGACTATAACCCAAATATATCCACTTTAATATGACTATAACCCAAATATATCCACTTTAATATGAATATAACCCAAATATATTCACTTTAATATGACTATAACCCAAATATATCCACTTTAATATGACTATAACCCAAATATATTCACTTTAATATGACTATAACCCAAATATATTAACTTTAATATGACTATAACCCAAATATATCCACTTTAATATGACTACAACCCAAATATATCCACTTTAATACGACTATAACCCAAATATATTCACTTTAATATGACTATAACCCAAATATATCCACTTTAATATGACTATAACCCAAATATACTCACTTTAATATGACTATAACCCAAATATATTCACTTTAATATGACTATAACCCAAATATATCCACTTTAATATGACTATAACCCAAATATATCCACTTTAATATGACTATAACCCAAATATATCCACTTTAATATGACTATAACCCAAATATATCCAGTTTAATATGACTATAACCCAAATATATCCACTTTAATATGACTATAACCTAAATATATTCACTTTAATATGACTATAACCCAAATATATCCACTTTAATATGACTATAACCCAAATATATCCACTTTAATATGACTATAACCCAAATATATCCACTTTAATATGACTATAACCCAAATATATCCACTTTAATATGACTATAACCCAAATATATCCACTTTAATATGACTATAACCCAAATATATCCACTTTAATATGAATATAACCCAAATATATCCACTTTAATATGACTATAACCCAAATATATCCACTTTAATATGACTATAACCCAAATATACTCACTTTAATGTGACTATAACCCAAATATATCCACTTTAATGTGACTATAACCCAAATATACTCACTTTAATATGACTATAACCCAAATATATCCACTTTAATGACTATAACCCAAATATATCCACTTTAATATGACTATAACCCAAATATATCCACTTTAATATGACTATAACCCAAATATATCCACTTTAATATGACTATAACCCAAATATATCCACTTTAATACGACTATAACCCAAATATACTCACTTTAATACGACTATAACCCAAATATATTCACTTTAATATGACTATAACCCAAATATATCCACTTTAATATGACTATAACCCAAATATATCCACTTTAATATGACTATAACCCAAATATATCCACTTTAATATGACTATAACCCAAATATATCCACTTTAATATGACTATAACCCAAATATATCCACTTTAATATGAATATAACCCAAATATATTCACTTTAATATGACTATAACCCAAATATATTCACTTTAATATGACTATAACCCAAATATATCCAGTTTAATACGACTATAACCCAAATATACTCACTTTAATATGACTATAACCCAAATATATCCACTTTAATATGACTATAACCCAAATATATCCACTTTAATATGACTATAACCCAAATATATCCACTTTAATATGACTATAACCCAAATATATCCACTTTAATATGACTATAACCCAAATATACTCACTTTAATATGACTATAACCCAAATATATTCACTTTAATACGACTATAACCCAAATATACTCACTTTAATATGACTATAACCCAAATATATTCACTTTAATACGACTATAACCCAAATATACTCACTTTAATATGACTATAACCCAAATATATCCCCTTTATACGACTATAACCCAAATATACTCACTTTAATACGACTATAACCCAAATATATCCACTTTAATATGACTATAACCCAAATATATTCACTTTAATACGACTATAACCCAAATATATCCACTTTAATATGACTATAACCCAAATATATCAACTTTAATATGACTATAACCCAAATATATCCACTTTAATATGACTATAACCCAAATATATCCACTTTAATACGACTATAACCCAAATATACTCACTTTAATATGACTATAACCCAAATATATTCACTTTAATATGACTATAACCCAAATATATTCACTTTAATATGACTATAACCCAAATATATCCACTTTAATATGACTATAACCCAAATATATCCACTTTAATACGACTATAACCCAAATACATCCACTTTAATATGACTATAACCCAAATATATCCACTTTAATATGACTATAACCCAAATATATCCACTTTAATATGACTATAACCCAAATATATCCACTTTAATGACTATAACCCAAATATATCCACTTTAATATGACTATAACCCAAATATATCCACTTTAATATGACTATAACCCAAATATATCCACTTTAATATGACTATAACCCAAATATATCCACTTTAATATGAATATAACCCAAATATATCCACTTTAATACGACTATAACCCAAATATACTCACTTTAATACGACTATAACCCAAATATATTCACTTTAATATGACTATAACCCAAATATACTCACTTTAATACGACTATAACCCAAATATATCCACTTTAATACGACTATAACCCAAATATATCCACTTTAATACGACTATAACCCAAATATATTCACTTTAATATGACTATAACCCAAATATACTCACTTTAATACGACTATAACCCAAATATATCCACTTTAATACGACTATAACCCAAATATATCCACTTTAATATGACTATAACCCAAATATATCCACTTTAATGACTATAACCCAAATATATCCACTTTAATATGACTATAACCCAAATATATCCACTTTAATATGACTATAACCCAAATATATCCACTTTAATATGACTATAACCCAAATATATCCACTTTAATATGACTATAACCCAAATATATCCACTTTAATATGAATATAACCCAAATATATCCACTTTAATACGACTATAACCCAAATATACTCACTTTAATACGACTATAACCCAAATATATTCACTTTAATATGACTATAACCCAAATATATCCACTTTAATATGACTATAACCCAAATATATCCACTTTAATATGACTATAACCCAAATATATCCACTTTAATATGACTATAACCCAAATATATCCACTTTAATATGACTATAACCCAAATATATCCACTTTAATATGAATATAACCCAAATATATCCACTTTAATATGACTATAACCCAAATATATCCACTTTAATATGACTATAACCCAAATTTATCCACTTTAATATGACTATAACCCAAATATATTCACTTTAATATGACTATAACCCAAATATATTCACTTTAATATGACTATAACCCAAATATATCCACTTTAATATGACTATAACCCAAATATATCCACTTTAATACGACTATAACCCAAATACATCCACTTTAATATGACTATAACCCAAATATATCCACTTTAATATGACTATAACCCAAATATATCCACTTTAATATGACTATAACCCAAATATATCCACTTTAATGACTATAACCCAAATATATCCACTTTAATATGACTATAACCCAAATATATCCACTTTAATATGACTATAACCCAAATATATCCACTTTAATATGACTATAACCCAAATATATCCACTTTAATATGACTATAACCCAAATATATCCACTTTAATATGAATATAACCCAAATATATCCACTTTAATACGACTATAACCCAAATATACTCACTTTAATACGACTATAACCCAAATATATTCACTTTAATATGACTATAACCCAAATATACTCACTTTAATACGACTATAACCCAAATATATTCACTTTAATATGACTATAACCCAAATATATCCACTTTAATATGACTATAACCCAAATATACTCACTTTAATATGACTATAACCCAAATATATCCACTTTAATATGACTATAACCCAAATATATCCACTTTAATATGATTATAACCCAAATATATTCCACTTTAATATGACTATAACCCAAATATATTCACTTTAATATGACTATAACCCAAATATATTCACTTTAATATGACTATAACCCAAATATATCCACTTTAATATGACTATAACCCAAATATATCCACTTTAATATGACTATAACCCAAATATATCCACTTTAATATGACTATAACCCAAATATATTCACTTTAATATGACTATAACCCAAATATATCCACTTTAATGTGACTATAACCCAAATATATTCACTTTAATATGACTATAACCCAAATATATCAACTTCAATATGACTATAACCCAAATATATTCACTTTAATATGACTATAACCCAAATATATCCACTTTAATATGACTATAACCCAAATATATCCACTTTAATATGACTATAACCCAAATATATCCACTTTAATATGACTATAACCCAAATATATCCACTTTATTATGACTGTAACCCAAATATATCCACTTTAATATGACTATAACCCAAATATATCCACTTTAATATGACTGTAACCCAAATATATCCACTTTAATACGACTATAACCCAAATATATCCAGTTTAATATGACTATAACCCAAATATATTCACTTTAATATGACTATAACCCAAATATATTCACTTTAATATGACTATAACCCAAATATATTCACTTTAATATGACTATAACCCAAATATATTCACTTTAATATGACTATAACCCAAATATATCCACTTTAATATGACTATAACCCAAATATATCCACTTTAATATGACTATAACCCAAATATATACACTTTAATATGACTATAACCCAAATATATCCACTTTAATATGACTATAACCCAAATATATCCACTTTAATATGACTATAACCCAAATATATCCACTTTAATACGACTATAACCCAAATATATCCACTTTAATATGACTATAACCCAAATATATCCACTTTAATATGACTATAACCCAAATATATTCACTTTAATATGAATATAACCTAAATATATCCACTTTAATATGAATATAACCCAAATATATCCACTTTAATATGACTATAACCCAAATATATCCACTTTAATGACTATAACCCAAATATATCCACTTTAATGTGACTATAACTCACTTTTGCACACATCTGTTGTGAGTGTGTAGATGTTTTGGATTCATCACCATAATGTTTTGTTGTCGTTGTCAGAGCACTACATGCACCAGTCGTCGTCGTCTTCATCCTCAGGAGGAGGAGGAGGAGGAGGAGGAGGAGCAGGCTTGTATCTGGACGCCTACGAGGTCTCGTTCCCTCTGGAGGAGAACACGCACCGACCGCCTGCGTATCACCTGAGCCAGGGGCAGCAGATGATGGACGGTACGCCTCGTCTACTACTCATTGTAAAGAAGACAAAGTAGCCGAGTCCTGAGTGTCTCATGCTGAAAGAGTTTTATACTTGAACAAAAGAGTCGTCAACACAGAGTAGTGCTCAGACTCCGACTCTTAGGGCGCACTCACACTGTCCTTCTGCACCGCGCCAAAACAGGTTTTTCAGCTAAAGCCTAGTGCGTTTGACCAGTGTGAGTGCAACCGCTCCGCGCATAACTGCGGCCAGCTGGCCGTCCACGGCCCGTCTGAGAGAGGTGGGCTTTTGTAAAGCGTGTTTGCACGTGTACGAGCAAGAGCGTGCACACGAGCACGAGCACGAGGCCTACGGCGGTTCTGAGGTCATTTCCTGTGCGCCTGTTGGGACGTAGAAAAAAGAAGGAGGGACCATGCGCGGACATTTCAAACAATGGCGGTGAAAGGTTCACGTTGGTGTGATGCGGAGGTGGAGTGTTTACTGCAGATTTGGTCGATGAAAAGATTCAAAAACAGTCGACAAGACGCACAAAAACTCCGAGGTCTACGGAAAGATCTGGAAACAAAGCCACGCATCGCCATGACGTCATCAATGCGTGTGACGTGTTACGGCGTGATGACGTATAGGCAGCAAGAAGCATTCTCCGAGGCCCAGGTAGTGTGAGTACAAACGGGCCTGGAGGGGGGGACAAGGACCCTAAAGCACGGGGTGCGGTGCGGAAGGACAGTGTGAGTGCGCCCTATACTAGGAAGATGGATCGAGACAGTGAAGGGGGGTGTGTGTAAACATCCATTTGGCTGTAATGCATAAACGTGAAGATTAAGGATTCACACCAGCGGGGAAATAAAAGTGCGACCGAGTGATGAGCGTCATCCTCTAACTCTACAGCCGTGTCTGCGACCTGCCAGAGAGCGAGACACAAGACGCCGAGACGAATCATGGTTCCTCCGAGCGTTCAGGGCCGAGAACCGACCACAGCGGGCATCTAACGAATTATAGCTCTCCAATCTAATACAGAGGGATGATCCTTAAGTACACAAACTGTCTAAGGAAATGTAATTTCCCGTAGATGAAAATGTGTCTCGCTGCTGAAAGAAGTGGTCCTAAAAGGGACCGGATCTATTCGATTCGGTTCTATACTTAGATACTGTACACGTTGCATGCTAGTCTTTGAGCGGTTCTATAATGAGGAGAAAGAGAGGCGGTTTATAGATGCAACCCATGACCAGGGTATCAGAGTTTACAGGGCTGATGTGAGAGGTGTAGCACCTGTGAGATCCAGTTTTGTGCTGTAATCTTTGAGGTTACGTTTCTGATGTCTCCCTGCAGAGCCCCCGGTGCAGGAGCCACCTCACTCTCAGTACAGCCCTTTCATCCTGGTCTCTAACCTGCGGGCTCACCTGTACGTCACTCTGGAGAAGAACGCGTGGCTGCAGAAGCGCATCGAGGAGCTGGAGGAGGAACGCAACTTCCTGCGCTGTCAGCTGGACCGCTTCATCGTCAGCATGAGTGCTCCGGACGGTGAGCAGACACCAGAAATCAGGGAACATCAGGGAAAAACGCAGAAAAGTCGATGCACGATGCACGATCTGCATGTGTGCATGTGTGTGTGTGTGTGTGTGTACTATACTGCTTTAATATCAGCAGCTGAGCCACAATAGACGAGTGAGGATGATGTTTTATTCAAATATTCTTATTGTTTAGGTCTAACAAGATTAAGAATCAGTGCTATTAAATAATAAATAAATAAATAAATGAGTAAATAAATATGGGAATCAATCACGTCTGAATCAGTGTTATTAAATGCAATTAAATTCTGCAGTTACTGTTATTTCCCAGTTTGGGATCAAAGTATTTCTATTTTATAAAAAATAATAATAAATGAGTAAATAAATGAATAAGGGAGTCAATCACCTCTGAATCAATGTTATTAAATAAATAAAACAGGTTAAAAATAATAATACAAGGTAAAATACAAATCAATGCTATTAAATAAATAAAAAATAAATGAGTATATCATTAGATACGGGAAAAAATAAATACAAAAGGGTATAATATGATAAAGTTTATAACCTCTATATCAATGCTATCTAATAAATAATAAATAAATCAGGGTTAAATTAATAAATGAATAAGGAAAAAGTACAAAAAGGTAAATAGGTATGACAAGATTAAGATTATAATCTAAATATTAATGCAATAAAATAAATAAGGTAAAAAATAAAGGTAAATACAAAAGGGTATAACAAGATTAAGATTATAACCTTATATCAATTTTTTTTTTTAAATAATAAATACATAAATCAGGTAATAACAAAAATAAATTAGGTAAAAGTACAAAAGGTAAAAATATAACAAGATTAAGATTATAACCTACATATTAATGCAATAAAATAAATAAATCAGGTAAAAATAAAGAAAAATAAGACTAAATACAGAAAGGAATAACATGATTACGTGTATAACATTCATATCAATGCTCTCACATAAATAATAAATAAATGAGGGGTAAATAAAAAAGGTAAAAGTAGAAACAGGTGATAATTGTCACACTGCTGCAAAACGCTTGCTCATCATTTCCCCACACTCGGGTCACACACACACTCTCACACACACACTTTGACAGAGAGGTGCAGAGACTCCCAGCGTGTGGTGAAGGTCCAGCCTGCCAGCCCTCCCTCCCCCCCCTCCCCGATGACCACCAGGTCTGGGATGACCCTCAAACGCCTGCAGGGACCCGGCCCCCGGCCCCGCCGCAGCACCGCCATCCCCGGTGAGCGAAGCGGTGACTTTAACGCTTTTCCCTGTAGTGTCAAAGAGCACGTGGAGACGCTTCTGTTTCCCCGGCTGCAGTGAAGCAGGAGTTCCACCTGGAGGAGGACAAGTACTACACGGAGGACGAGTACATGGAGGAGGAGGACGAGGAGGAGGAGGAAGAGGACGACTCGTCCGCGGAGAAGGGCTCAAAGAAGAAGGGCGGAGGGCGAGCCCGGATGAAGATGAGGAGGATCTTCAGGATCACGCACGGGAGGGAGAGACAGAGAGGTGGGTGCGCACTACGCAAACATCTGTTTCAGCCACACACAGGTATTTGTGCCGCCGCGGTGCAGCCGAGCAGATCTAAGACCCAGAACCTCCCTTTGCTCCTCCCCAGTGAAAGACTCCGAGGGGGTTCTGATCCGTTATAAGAAGATCCTGACGACCTACCAGCGGGTGCGGAGCATGTCCCGGGCCTTCCAGATCCACGGGGTGGACAGGAACACCATGGCCTCCACCTCCCCCATCGCAGAGCTGCTGCTGGTGGCTCCAGAGAGGGTACTTTCTAATCTATACCTAAAGTTTACGCCATAAGAACATGACGGATATGTTGTTTCTAGCGCCCTCTGTGGTGGTTGGATGGAACTGCAGGTGAGCCGGTTCTGTCAGAACCTCCATCTTGTCACGTTCATTTAATTTTGCTCTTATTTAAACTTTATTGAAACACGTTCACCTCCCTACTTCAGGTCCGTCCCCTACGTGTTCAGCCCTTAAATACACACACACACACACACACACACACACACACACACACACACACTTTCCTATCACACTTCTGCCTTCACTACGAGCCTGTCTCAGAAGTTGAGGTTCCTGATTTTCGATTACACAGCGGTTTATTTACATCTATGTCTCACAGTAGGAAAACAGTGAAATGGTTTCTGCGTGCACCGTAACGAAGCGTGTGTGTGTGTGTGTGTGTTGTTCCCTCAGGTGGCCGAGGTCGGCGAGTTCGAGGCGTCCAAGGAGAAGCTGCTGGACTACGCGCGGCGCTGCTACAAGAGCATGGACGAGCAGACGCACGAGAAGGTCCAGAACATGAAGAAGACGCACAAGCTGCTGCCCATCTCCTACAGGTTCAGGAACTGAGCCGCGGCGGGGCCGATGAGGACGACGAGGAGGAGGAGGAGGGAAGGGACCTTTGTTTTGTTTTGTAAGAAGAAGAAAACGTCAGATATGTGAGGATGAGAAGACGAGACTCCATATAATAGGGTTTAATTTAGTTTTTTAGCAACAAGCTGCCGGATTTCTACTCCTCCTTTTTATTTAAGGCGCAGCTGTCGGGGTTTGTTCCCGTAGTTCGGTTGAAGGTGTGATGGAGTCACCGGATGTTGCTTTGTGCTTTACCTCAGCTGTTCACTGAAGTCACACGTTACAGTGACATAGTGTGAATTATGTGTTTTTTTCGTTTCAAAGCATCGCACTGATTTTTGAGCACCTGCAGACATTTAACGGAGCAGGTTATCAAAGTAACGGGTGAGTAAACGTGTCAAAGACTGTTAAATGTTATGTTAAATATTTAATAATCACGCAGATCCGATGATTGTTTCCTGAAATAACCGGCTTCACTTTTGTTGTTTTGTATCAAACGAGAGAGAAACGTGTGTTTGCTTTATTTAGTTTTGACATCAGCGTTTTCTGGTGTGTTAATTATTAGTTAGTAAAAGAAAAATGTTCATTTAATTCATCTTATTGTTTCTTATATGTAGCGCCTGGGTCGTATGTTCCTTTGTTATTTATGATTTGCCAGACGTGCGTGCTGATGTGTGTGTGAAGTGTGTGATGAGAAGGTTTGAAATGTCACACGACACAAGAAAGTAAAGGACTTCAAGTGTTTGACTGTTTTGTTTTATTTGACATCTCATCTTCATCCGCTTATCCGGGGTCAGGTCCCCCAAACTTCCCTTTCCCGGGCCACATTAACCAGCTCTAACTGGGGGATCCTGAGGCGTTCCCAGGCCAGTGTGGAGATCTAATCTCTCCACCTGGCCCTGGGTCTTCCCCGAGGCCTCCTCCCAGCTGGACGTGCCTGGAACACCTCCCTAGGGAGGCGCCCAGGGTTCATCCTTACCAGATGATCCTGAACCACCTCAACTGGCTCCTTTCAACACAAAGGAGCAGCGGCTCTACTCCGAGTTCCTCACGGATGCTGAACTTCTCCCCCTCTCTCTAAGGGAGACTCCAGACCCCCTCCTGAGGAAACACATTTCAGACGCTTGTACCCGCGACCTCGTTCTTATTTGACATTGAAACTAAGAATTCGTCCTTTTGAGTCTGAGAAATAATAACATTTTCCCAACACCTATAATTAAAATAAGGGCGTTAAACCACAGACGCGTACTCGCTCAGGTGTGACACTAAACTCTGTACATTTCAAGCATTTATATTCTCTGAAGTTGACTGCAACATATGTTTAAATTTGTCTAATGACACTGATTCAGAATCAGGTTTATTCTTACAAGGAATTTTCCCTGTGTTTGGTTCATACATTACACATAAATACAAATATAGGCAAAGAAATGCAACAGTCAAAAACATAAATATAAAGTAAACAATTAACTAGGAAGGTAAAAAAAAACTAGAAAAATATACTATGATAAATATTTTCCATATACAGGGATAATCATTCATCCTCCACTCAGATTTTACATATTAAGTATTTATTGATGATCAAGATCTGACGACATATGCAAGATTTTTTATATTAACACTGGTGTGCACTTTGAGTTTTCTCAGCGTGTGTTTTCCGATCTAATCTAAATTTATTCATGAAGCACATTCCAAAACAACAAAGTTGCCCAAAGTGCTGTACAGTCAGACAATAAAAACAACACAAGAAAACACTAAGACCAACTTAAAACCAACAAGACAAAAAAATAATAAAGCGTTGAGACCAAAAGGAAAGGAGAAAAGATTAAAATAGACAACTGTCTGAGCCAGAAGCCCAGGAATAACAGTGTGTTTAGCAGCAGCCTGCAGCGCCCTCCACTGGACCAGAGGACAAACGCACAGTTACAGGTTATGATTCAAGGTCTGTGACACAGTGAAGATGCAGCAGGCAGGATCCATAACATCTGATTCAGCTTCATTTACAGGATCAATAGAAAAGTTCAGATACAAAACAACCACAAAGAGACACAAACAACCACAAACAGACACAAACAACCACAAAGAGACACAAAACCACCACAAAGAGACAAAAAACAACCACAGAGATACAAAACAACCACAAAGAGACACAAAACGACCACAAAGAGACAAAAAACAACCACAGAGATACAAAACAACCACAAAGAGACACAGAACAACCACAGAACCACCACAAAGAGACAAAAAACAACCACAGAGATACAAAACAACCACAAAGAGACACAGAACAACCACAAAGAGACCAAAAACAACCACAAACAAACAAAAACAAACACAAAGAGATACGAAATTACCACAAAGAGACACAAAACAACCACAAAGAGACACAAAACAACCACAAACAAACAAAAACAAACACAAAGAGACACAAAACAACCACAAAGAGATATAAAACAACCACAAAGAGACACAAATATAAATAACAAATAAAGATAAAATACACAAAAAAACTAATTAAAATAATATATCCATGTGAAAAATATAAATTATTAGTATTACATGAACAGAAACGATAACTACTTTAAATAAGCTACTTTACTTTATTAATAAACAAATCCATAAAGGTTTTATCTAACTGCTAAAAAAGGCGGCGCTGAACTCAATTTCCCAGAACACCCTGCGGCCGACAGAGAGGAGAGGGTGTAGTGGTGAGGGGCGGGGCCTGACACCAAACTTGCCCTTTCACCTTTCCAAACTGTCCAATCAGAGCGGGGGTTATACCGGAAGTAGTAAAACAAGCTTCTCGTGACAGACAGCGATGTTTGACGAATGGGAGTACGGGAGCGTCGGCAGCGGACCAATCACAGCTAAGGTAGGCGGGACTCCTGTCCAACAGGGCATCGGAGGAGGAGGTGTTCCTGGTGGCCATCTTGGATGTGCGGAGTGATTGTTTAGCGAGAAGAATTGACATTTTTGTTTTAGAAAAATAAGCCATTAGAGTGAATCGTGACAGATTTACCGGAGCGGGACGGCCGAGGGAAGGAAGCGTAACTCGGGAAAAATCCAGGTAAATCGGTGTTTGACTCGACGGGGATGCATTTACGGGGCTTTTCTCCCCCTCTTTCTCTCCCCAAATTGTGTCTCCCACATCAAACAGCGCAGCCGGTGGGAAGAAGCTGCTGCAGCTCTGCACACACTCTCACACACACACACACACACACTCACACACACTAGCTAAAACTAACTAAAAGCAGAAACGGAGGGAACTTTAGTTTGTTTACCGAGTGTTTCCCCCGCGGACAGGCTGCCGTCGGTGCCCGCGTTGTTTATAAACATCCCGGGCGAACAAATGTTTGGCCCCTCGGTGCGACAACATGGCCCGGTTGTTTCCGTTCAGCTCGGTGTTGTTTTTACATTTAAGTGTCTTCAGTTGATGCAAACTCATCCATCAGTGTGTGTGTGTGTGTGAGTGAGTGAGTGAGTGTGTGTGTGTGTGTGTGTGTCAGCAGGACACCAGGGCCCGTGTGCAAAAGTAATGCGAATTTAAACTTTGCTTTGACATAAGTGGGGGTTTAATGTGGTCTAAATTATAAATGGATATGCTGAAATTAATGTGTATCTTATTATAAAGTGAAGCTAAGTGGGGATTGATATTAGAGATGCACAATCCTGTTTTCCGATCAGATACCGATACCCGATACCATCCGATCGTGCTGTTGCATTAATGACTGTAAACGTGTCCATGTGAGTGAAGGCATCAGGCTCGACATAAACATATAGCTAAACAATTAACACATATATAAATGTACTTTAATATTATTTATTAACAAATAAAGTGTTCATTAGCAGCAAAAATGTGAAGTGCACTGCAAACGGGTATTATAAAATGTAATATAAAACAATAACCGCTGTTGCAAACATAGAATTGATGTGATGAGATCGCTGTAACTGTATTGCTGTGTATGATATTAATAATAAATAAATGACTGGATCGGCCTCAGTCGTCTGATAGCGGATCCAGCTAATGAGTCGATATCAGCGCCGATATCCGATCCAGGTATCGGACCGGTGCATCTCTACTTTTTAGAAGAACTAACCTGTCTCACGACGGATTTCCCTATTAGTGGATGAACAATCCAACACAGGAAGACGAAGAATTACTTTCATTAGTCTCGCAAGGGAAATTCAATTTTATCACTCTGTTATTATTCATGTTACACACACACAGGCCCGAAACACACACATGCACAAACAGGACCTATATACATGCAATTAATGGAGAGATGTTAGAGCGAGGGGGCTGCCAGTGGCTCAGCGCCCTGAGCAGTTGGGAGTTTGGTGCCTTGCTCAACAGCACATCAGCAGTGCCCAGGAGATGAACTGGCATCTCTCAAGCCACCAGTCCACGCTCCATTCATGGTCCACACACAGGGACTCGAACTGGCGACCCTCCGGTTCCCAGCCGAGTCACCTATGGACTGAGCTCTAAATACTCAAAACAATCTTCAAAATGAGAAAAGGAAAGATTTAATACTAAACAAATATAATATTATCAAAATGCTACAACATGTAGAAGGAAAATAGGCAAACTTTTAAGATCCGTTTAAAATCAGTTCTGTTTCCATATCAGCCTGTTATGGTCGTGTTCGTGAGTTACGAGCTCAACGGTGACGGCGAGGGATTAATATTTTATAAAATAAAGATAGGTGATGATAAATATATTATAAATTATAAATAAATGTTCATGCATTCATCTTAAACCTCTTGTCCCTGTCGGGGTCGCGGGGGGCTGGAGCCGATCCCAGCTGACATCAGGCGTGAGGCGGGGTCCACCCTGGACAGGACGCCAGTCTATCACAGGACACATAGAGACGAACAGAGACAGACAACCATTCACACCTACGGGTGATTTAGAGTCATCAATATATAAAGTAAAGATAGGTTGTGATTAATATTTTGAAAATTATAAAAAATAAATAAGTCCAGCTCCCCTGCAGAGCTGCACCTCTGTCACCAGGGACTCAGTGTGTTGTTCACTTCAGCAAAAATGAAAATGTGAGTTTAACCTACAAATATAGATGATGGTGTCATGTTTTGAGTTAATTTAAAAGTGTAAAACTAAAGTCTAACGTCTCACCTTTGTAACCCAATACCGTTTGAACCGTTTAACTCCGTTAAAGGACGCCATCACCGGTGAATTAGCCGTGTGCTACCCTCGGCCCTGCTCACACACCCCGACCTCGCTGTAAACACAGGGCGCTGCTGGGCGTGCAAATGAACATCAATGCTGTCACCACCTCCGGGATCATACTTCAGTCCTTCAAAATAAAGTCACATGCTTCAACTTCTCCGAAATATGACGGAAAATCTCCTTACTTTCCATTTTTAGTGGATTCCACCACCTTTTCTTTCTGCGTTCTCTCATCAAAGTCACTTTTAAACACTAATTAAAAAGAAAAAGCCGTCCAAATGTATGGAAATGAACTCGTAGATTCTCAGTAAATGTGTGTAAATTAATTCTATTTGCACTTCGGTGGCAATCGCCCAGGAAAAGCCCCGCGGAAGGACGAGCGTACGAGTGGTGACAGATGCTGGTTGCCAATAAAGACCCGATCGACATCTCTCCCCATCTGTCTCCTTCCCCATCCTCCCTTCTCTCTTTGTCTTTGTGAATGTTTCTCCTGTGCATATCATTTTAAAGTCTTTTATTTTAAAACACTTGCTTATTTGCAGCGGTGTTTATTAATGTGCACTGTCCCTGTTTAAATCATAGTATTCAAACATTGTGTGTGTTTCCCGCAGTGAAAGAAGGCATGAAGACATCATCCTAGTCATCAGCCATGGCCGATAAAAGGAAACTTCAAGGTGAGATTTCATCAAACACACACAGTCGACGACTAGGGTTCGTTGCTGCGGTCTGTGGTCTGATCAGACGCCAGGTGGGCGAGGTTCACCGCAATAAAACAGGGAGCGCCACAGCCACAGGAAAGCATTTCAGAGTCGCTGTGTACTTTCTCTCTCTCCGGGACGACTGGAATGTCCCCCGATGACGTCTCTGTCGGTAAACTCCACCCACCTGTCACTTTAAGTCAGTCAAAACACAAGTCAGGAGAGCGTTTACCTCTCCGTGCTACCTGCTCGGTTAATGTGCGTTTTGTCTTGTGAGCCGAACTGGAAAAATGTACTTTTACTTTCACACACGCCGCTCGGTTGAAAGAGAAACGGAGCTTGTAAACAGAAGTCACATGCGCTCACGAGCAGCGTGTTCACCGAGCCGGTGTAAGCTGTCGTCCTGCCAGGTGAGAGGTTTCTTTAGCTTCAGCTCCAACAGGACGGATTCACCTGAGCTCTTTCAAACTTCATACCTCCTCAAGTGAGAACACATGAAGAACAAAAAGGATTGGAGCATTGGTCTGCAGTTTTTCTATCATGTGCAGATTTCCAGTATCCGTCTCTTTCTGTATCTTTATCAGACTCGTCCAAAATGCAACACTTTTAAGATGTAATATCTTGTTTTCAGCAGTTGGATTGAATTTTCTTTAACCCTCCAACAAAATGCACCATAGTTAGTTTAGAAAAGGACAAAAACTTCCATTTTCTGTGGGCTATAAAGGATCACCAGGGTTCATGTGTTCTCGCACATGACTTCTCCGGCTGAACGGCCGTCAGTTTGGAAATGAAACCTGTATCTTCGCTGAAAATCTCCTCAATCAAAAAGAAAAGATCAAGCACGAGCACCGACCAGGCTCCGTCAAACTGTGATGCATTATTACCGAGGAGGTAGACTTTCATCTAAAAATAACACACGCGCTGCAGAATCCTCACAACGAGGCTGTTCGAGGTCAAACTAGAGTTCGTTCACACAACTTAGTTCGTTCTCGACGAGGGGCCGGAACCAGAGAGTAGTTCATGACACGTTCACAACAACGATGGTAGATGCGCGTGTCGTGATACTGGAATATCCACAGAAGGAGAAATGGGCAGCACTTTGCGTTTGTTTGTTTGTCTGTTTGTCGTAAATACGCGATGCTCGAAGAATTAAAAAGGACAAAATGTACTACCAGCTCCAGTGCTCTCAGTGCATTGTGGATGGTTAAGGCCAAGTTTAGATGGAGACGCTCTAGAAAGGAAACGCAAAAAGTGGCGTTGCGTTCTCACTTTGTATTCTGCGTTCAGGCGAGCGTCTTTGGGGGGAAATCTGCGTGCATACAGTGACGCAAAAGTTTGAGAAATCCGATGTAGTGTGCACGTCAGGTGGCTAGGAGGTGCTGTGAATCGCTGCCACACAACAGCACCCAGAGCTGGTGCATGCGTAGAACCTTCCTTCTCCTTCTCTCCCTAACGGCGGAGAAGCAGGACGCCGTACAGTGTGACAGGGATCTGCAGCACGGTCTGCAGCCTCCCACCGCCTCGGCTCCGCCCAGGACACTTGAACGTCCCACTGATGGAAACAGTCCCACATGTTTGTTGTTGTTTATCTGAACTCTGCACACGGATGTTACGGAAACACGTACGCGACGTGAGCCAGCGTGAGCAGATCAGATCACACTTTTGCGTTTTTGAGTTTTTACCTCAGCGCTGGAGCCTTTTTAAGATTTCCACTTAGGGTGGTTTCACTTTTTTGCGTTTTTAAGTCCCAAAAACGTAGTCGCGTCTAAACGACACATCGTAACATCGTAACATTTATGTGTTTATTCACTCGAAACTATTTTCAACAAAGTGTACATACAGTTAACAAAGTGCCTCTTTAACGCACGAGCTGACTGCAACCTGTCCGTATCCACGTTTACCATCATCCCAACGTAAAATGACTTTTATATATCATTCAGAGAAACTGTAAACAAATAAATTACCTACGCATTAAAAAGAGGAAGTAATGTGATATAACGCTGTATGGATATTTAGTCCCACCTCGATGTTCTCCTACACCAGCTGCTGAATCCTCCCTCGTCACCCCCCCTTCCTCCATTAGCGACCGCACAGTCAGCATTAATATGACCGCAGCAGTGTTACGAGGTGACATGCATTGTTTTTAATCTGTCAGAAAGGTGTTTTCAGGCGTTCACACTGTGAGTAGGACTTTTAGCCAGTTGCATGTTACATACTGTACATTATATTCTTACAGGACTGCATTAGTTTTCTCCACCTGATAAACTGGCAGATGAGTGCGCGCAGGCTGCGTTATCTCTCATGTACTAATGTAAAGTACCTTTTATAACATGCATTTTTCACGAGGACGTCAAACACAATTTTTAAAATGCTCTGCTGTTCTGTGGAGTGTGTGTGTGTGTGTGTGTGATGTAAGAAGCAGGTTTACTCCATCACCTGGTTATAACCTCTCAAATCAGGAACATGGAATGACTTAAATATGTGTTTCCTGCTTTTTCCACCACACATCAGTTAAATCTGCTTTTTAGGAAGTGGCCCTGAGTGTGTTGGTGTTTATGTTCATTTCCACGGGCTCAGCATCGTGTCCTCTTCCTCCTCTCACCCTCTCTGTTACTCTGCTCCTCTCTCCTCCTCTCTCCTCCTCCTCTAACCTTCTCTGTTACTCTGCTCCTCTCTCCTCCTCCTCTAACCCTCTCTGTTACTCTGCTCCTCTCTCCTCCTCCTCTAACCCTCTCTGTTACTCTGCTCCTCTCTCCTCCTCCTCTAACCCTCTCTGTTACTCTGCTCCTCTCTCCTCCTCCTCTAACCCTCTCTGTTACTCTGCTCCTCTCTCCTCCTCCTCTAACCCTCTCTGTTACTCTGCTCCTCTCTCCTCCTCCTCTAACCCTCTCTGTTACTCTGCTCCTCTCTCCTCCTCCTCCTCTAACCCTCTCTGTTACTCTGCTCCTCTCTCCTCCTCCTCTAACCCTCTCTGTTACTCTGCTCCTCTCTCCTCCTCCTCTAACCCTCTCTGTTACTCTGCTCCTCTCTCCTCCTCCTCTAACCCTCTCTGTTACTCTGCTCCTCTCTCCTCCTCCTCCTCTAACCCTCTCTGTTACTCTGCTCCTCTCTCCTCCTCCTCCACTAACCCTCTCTGTTACTCTGCTCCTCTCTCCTCCTCCTCTAACCCTCTCTGTTACTCTGCTCCTCTCTCCTCTTCCTCCTCTAACCCTCTCTGTTACTCTGCTCCTCTCTCCTCCTCCTCCTCTAACCCTCTCTGTTACTCTGCTCCTCTCTCCTCCTCCTCTAACCCTCTCCGTTACTCTGCTCCTCTCTCCTCCTCCTCCTCTAACCCTCTCTGTTACTCTGCTCCTCTCTCCTCCTCCTCTAACCCTCTCCGTTACTCTGCTCCTCTCTCCTCCTCCTCCTCTAACCCTCTCTGTTACTCTGCTCCTCTCTCCTCCTCCTCCTCTAACCCTCTCTGTTACTCTGCTCCTCTCTCCTCCTCCTCCTCTAACCCTCTCTGTTACTCTGCTCCTCTCTCCTCCTCCTCCTCTAACCCTCTCCGTTACTCTGCTCCTCCTCCTCCTCCTCTAACCCTCTCTGTTACTCTGCTCCTCTCTCCTCCTCCTCTAACCCTCTCTGTTACTCTGCTCCTCTCTCCTCCTCCTCCTCTAACCCTCTCTGTTACTCTGCTCCTCTCTCCTCCTCCTCCTCCTCTAACCCTCTCTGTTACTCTGCTCCTCTCTCCTCCTCCTCTAACCCTCTCTGTTACTCTGCTCCTCTCTCCTCCTCCTCCTCTAACCCTCTCTGTTACTCTGCTCCTCTCTCCTCCTCCTCCTCTAACCCTCTCTGTTACTCTGCTCCTCTCTCCTCCTCCTCCTCTAACCCTCTCTGTTACTCTGCTCCTCTCTCCTCCTCCTCTAACCCTCTCTGTTACTCTGCTCCTCTCTCCTCCTCCTCCTCTAACCCTCTCTGTTACTCTGCTCCTCTCTCCTCCTCCTCTAACCCTCTCTATTACTCTGCTCCTCTCTCCTCCTCCTCCTCTAACCCTCTCTGTTACTCTGCTCCTCTCTCCTCCTCCTCCACTAACCCTCTCTGTTACTCTGCTCCTCTCTCCTCCTCCTCCTCTAACCCTCTCCGTTACTCTGCTCCTCTCTCCTCCTCCTCTAACCCTCTCTGTTACTCTGCTCCTCTCTCCTCCTCCTCTAACCCTCTCTGTTACTCTGCTCCTCTCTCCTCCTCCTCCTCTAACCCTCTCCGTTACTCTGCTCCTCTCTCCTCCTCCTCCTCTAACCCTCTCTGTTACTCTGCTCCTCTCTCCTCCTCCTCCTCTAACCCTCTCTGTTACTCTGCTCCTCCTCCTCCTCTAACCCTCTCCGTTACTCTGCTCCTCTCTCCTCCTCCTCCTCTAACCCTCTCTGTTACTCTGCTCCTCTCTCCTCCTCCTCCTCTAACCCTCTCCGTTACTCTGCTCCTCCTCCTCCTCTCACCCTCTCCGTTACTCTGCTCCTCTCTCCTCTTCCTCTAACCCTCTCTGTTACTCTGCTCCTCTCTCCTCCTCCTCTAACCCTCTCCGTTACTCTGCTCCTCTCTCCTCCTCCTCTAACCCTCTCTGTTACTCTGCCCCTCTCTCCTCCTCCTCCTCTAACCCTCTCTGTTACTCTGCTCCTCTCTCCTCCTCCTCTAACCCTCTCTGTTACTCTGCTCCTCTCTCCTCCTCCTCTAACCCTCTCTGTTACTCTGCTCCTCTCTCCTCCTCCTCCTCTAACCCTCTCTGTTACTCCTCTCCTCCTCCTCCTCTAACCCTCTCCGTTACTCTGCTCCTCTCTCCTCCTCCTCTAACCCTCTCTGTTACTCTGCTCCTCTCTCCTCCTCCTCCTCTAACCCTCTCTGTTACTCTGCTCCTCTCTCGTCCTCCTCCTCTAACCCTCTCTGTTACTCTGCTCCTCTCTCCTCCTCCTCTAACCCTCTCTGTTACTCTGCTCCTCTCTCCTCCTCCTCCTCTAACCCTCTCTGTTACTCTGCTCCTCTCTCCTCCTCCTCCTCTAACCCCCTCTGTTACTCTGCTCCTCTCTCCTCCTCCTCCTCTAACCCTCTCTGTTACTCTGCTCCTCTCTCCTCCTCCTCTAACCCTCTCTGTTACTCTGCTCCTCTCTCCTCCTCCTCCTCTAACCCTCTCTGTTACTCTCCTCCTCCTCCTCCTCTAACCCTCTCCGTTACTCTGCTCCTCTCTCCTCCTCCTCTAACCCTCTCCGTTACTCTGCTCCTCTCTCCTCCTCCTCTAACCCTCTCCGTTACTCTGCTCCTCTCTCCTCCTCCAGGTGAAATAGATCGATGTCTGAAAAAAGTAGCGGAGGGAGTCGAACAGTTTGAAGACATTTGGCAAAAGGTGAGTATGGATATTGTGACGGCAGCAATCGATTCTTTTTAATATCGATTTCATAAACTATCGTCTCAATTAATCGTTTTAAGAAAGTAAGGGCGTGCTCACACTGTCCTTCTGGCCGCGGCCAAACCCGGTTTTTCAGCTAAAGCCTAGTACCTTTAAGCCGTGTGAGTGCACCCGCTCCGCGCTCAACTGCGGCCAGCGGACCGTCCACGGCCCGGCTTGAAAGAGGTGGGCTTTAGCGGAGCCGTTTGCACATGTACGAGCACGAGCGTGCGCACGTGTACGAGCACGAGCATGAGGCCTACTGCGGTAGCGTTATGTCCGCCTGTTCGGACATGTAAATAGAAGGACCGACCATGCGCGGACATTTAACAACAACAACAACAATGGCGGTGAAAGGTTCACGTTGGTGTGATGCGGAGGTGGAGTGTTTACTGCAGATTTGGTCGATGAAAAGATTCAAAAACAGTCGACAAGACGCACAATAACTCCGAGGTCTACGGAAAGATCTGGAAACAAAGCCACACACACGCGATCAATGCGTGTGACGTGTTACGGCGTGATGGCGTATGGACAGCAAGAAGCATTCTCCGAGGCCCAGGTAGTGTGAGTACAAACGGGGCTGGGGCGCGGGGGGGAGAGGGAGGGGGGACAAGGAACCTAAAGCCCGGGGCGCGGTGCGGGAGGACAGTGTGAGTGCGCTCTAAGAAAGTAGTCCCAGCACTGTTTCACAATTCTTTGTCCAAATTAGAAAATGTAAAGATTTTTAAATTTCAAATGGTTTAAAGCAGATAAACACAGAAGCACCAGGAGTAAAATGTCTATATATATATATTTATATTAATGTATATATAAATATATATATAAATATGTCTTGTTCTGTCCAAAACCTAAAGATATTCAGTGATAATTGGAGAAAACTAAGAAAACCAGCATTTGAGAAACTGGTACCAGAGCCTCAAAACTAAAAAATGAATTCTCATAACTGTTGTTGATTCACATTCACAATTGAATATTTTATTTATTTATTAACGTATTTATTTGTTCTTCCTGTGGCGCATTTCAAAGCCGAGTTACATGTTTCACAAAACACAATATTATAGGATTTATGTGTAAAAATGTCAAAACACAGAGAAACAAAACAAGATTAAAAAGTATAATAAACAGAAAATGCAAAGGTTTTAAGAAGCTGTCAGACATGGAAAGATCAATCAAAAGGTAAAAGACATTAAAGAATAATAATAATTATTATTATTATAACTAAACACATGCGAGTCTGTGCAGGTGGTTAAACTGAGGGACCGACAAGCGATTAGATAAAATAATGCTGACAAAAATCAGGGTGTCACCTGTAAATTTATATGAACAGTGAAAGAGGGAAATGTTTACTCTGTTGCGTTAGTTTCATCTTTTTCCTGTCTGTTGATCACATTCACAAGTAAATATATTATTTATGTATTTATTTATATTTCAAAACCAGAGTTACATGTTTCACAAAACACAAAACTATAGGATTTATGTGTAAAAATGTCAAAACATAGAGAAATAAAACAAAACAAAACAAGATTAAAGTATCATAAACAGAAAATGCAAAGGTTTTAAGAAGCTGTCAGACATGGGAAGATCAATCAAAAGGTAAAAGACATTAAAGAATAATAATAATAATTATTATTATTATAACTAAACACATGCGAGTCTGTACAGGTGTTTAAACTGAGGGACCGACAAGCGATTAGATAAAATGTCAGAGTGTCTGTGGATGGTAAATTTATATGAACTGTGAAGGAGGGAAATGTTTATTCTGTTGCGTTAGTTTCATTTATTTCCTGATTTGCTTCTTGAGTTTTGTGAGCTGGGGCGAAGACGTCTGCAGTCACAGTAGTTATAAAGAAATCTACCGTCATCACAGAATGTGCAGCGCTCAAGATACTGATAATAAAAGGAGGTGTTGTTAGAAGAGAGCTTGACCCGGAGCTGACAGCAGCACCGGGGCTCTCAGGGCGCACTCACACTGTCCATCCGTACCGTGCCCCAGGACGTTTCACGGCTAAAGTCTAGTTCGTTTGACCAGCGTGAGTGCGAGTACGCTTGCCGGTCACGGCCCGTCTGAGAGAGGTGGGCTTTTGTAAAGCACGTTTGCACGTGTACGAGCATGAGCGTGCGCACGTGTACGAGCACAAGCACGAAAACCAAGCAGGGACCATGCGCGGACATTTCAAACAATGGCGGTGAAAGGTTCACGTTGGTGTGATGCGGAGGTGGAGTGTTTACTGCAGATTTGGTCGATGAAAAGATTCAAAAACAGTCGACAAGACGCACAAAAACTCCGAGGTCTACGGAAAGATCTGGAAACAAAGCCACGCATCGCCATGACGTCATCAATGCGTGTGACGTGTTACGGCGTGATGACGTATAGGCAGCAAGAAGCATTCTCCGAGGCCCAGGTAGTGTGAGTACAAACGGGCCTGGAGGGGGGGACAAGGACCCTAAAAGACGGGGCACGGTACGGATGGACAGTGTGAGTGCGCCCTTAAAGGGGCTGTTATCAGAAGAGCGCCCGGCCCGGAGCTGACAGCAGCACTGGGCCCTCAGAGTCGATCTGCTCTGCTAATAAAGAGGCATCAACCTGTTTTTATTGTGCTGCTCTGGTGAGTTTTAATGCCCAGCGTCTCTATAAAGTGTGTGTGACTCTGAGACGCAAATGTTGTTTTATTCATTTCACTTTAATTGTCTCCGCAGCTTATTTTCTAATCCTGTTCGTCTCGTGTTTATCTTACTCCCTAATGAACTGTGTTTCCGTCCCTGCTGCACCAAACCTCTTCTCCTCAGAGATCCCGAGAGTTAATTGAAAGCGCAAAGCTAAAACAAAGTGTGAGCAAATACTTCATCGCTTGTATAAAAATGAGGACCCGCGCTGTTGTGTTTCTGTACCAGAACTTGTTTGTTTTCTTCCCCTCACAGCTTCACAACGCAGCCAACGCGAACCAGAAGGAGAAATATGAAGCAGACCTCAAGAAAGAGATTAAAAAGCTCCAGGTGAAAACACAGAGACGATGCACACACGCCTTCACTTCCCACAGTATTCTGTCCAAACACGACACGACCCATGTTATATCTTTGTTAGTTAAAGCTGTGGGCTCTGACGGGACTTCATGGTGCGTTCAGGTGCACCCCGCAGAAACTTAAACCGTTGTTTTAAAGAACCATGATCACAAACAACTGATTCTTTGCTGTTCATTGGGATTTTCTGATGATTCCCTGACGTTCCTGAATCTTGTCGTCTCTGAAGTTCGACGTTTTCGTAGCCTTCTTTGTGTAAATCCTCCTTCTTCTTTCTGCTGTTGTCCGCAGGGCGATAGAAACATCGACACGCGCCCTTTTTGATTTGAATTGTGCGTTGAGTCTACGCCCGTCGTACGAAATGTGCTTTATAAACAAACTTAACTTGACTTTTCATTCTCCGTGAATTCACCGAACATTTAGTCGCTGTATTCACACATGAGCTCACTCAGAAATGATCTGGTCCTTGTAGTATAGAGCCGGGAGAACCTTTGTTTGATGCCCAGTCTGACTGAATCGGACATATGCGTTCTCACACACAGCCTCGCCGGGTAATATCTAGGTCCTTTAAGGTGTGCAGTGCGTGTATGAGGCAGCCAGAGTTCACCTGCTGAGGCCCCATCTGTTTCCAGTTTGGGTCCTGAAATTGGATGAAAGGACATTAATTGTTCGCTGATTTGAAAATGTTTAATCTTGTGCGTGTGTGTGCGTGTGTGTGTGTGTGTGTATGCGCTGAGTATTGAATATCACCGCGGTCAGCCAGAGGCAGAGTGTGCGTCCTCTCAGTGTTACCATGAGAACCAAACTCCAAGCCAAGCCTGTTTGCTGCGTGTAGACACCAAGTTCACCATCCATGACTGTTGAGGACGAGTCTCTGCACGTATTCACTGATGTCTCTGCATCTCTCTCCCTCCCTCCCTCTCTCTCTCTCTCTCTCTCTCCCTCTCTCCCTCTCTCCCTCTTCTTCTGGTCCCTCAGCGTCTTCGAGACCAGATCAAGACGTGGGTGGCATCCAACGAGATCAAAGACAAAAGGCAGCTAGTAGAGAATCGCAAACTCATAGAGACGGTGAGTAGCACACATCATGCTCATTGTGACACTCCCTCCAGGACCCGCGGTGACTCTGGAGGGTTGTGTTTGTTCTGAACTCTGGAAAAGTCTAAAATAATGTATTAATGACAAACTCCAGGTCTTTATAAATGACCTAAAACTATATTCTGCTTAACTCTGTCATTGACACGTCAGGTTAAAGAGGAACAGTTTACCTGAGTGCTCTGGTGAGTGTGTGTGCGAGTGTGTGTGTGCAAGTGTGAGTGTGTGTGCGAGTGCGTGTACAAGACCAGAAACAAAAAATCTTATTTTCTCAGAGATTCAAAGGTCAGTCTTGACATTGGAAACAGCAAAAACACATGTTTGTTTGCAGTATCGTTTATTTGCTGTTAGCTGAATAAAGGGCCTAAAGGGGGTTCACGTCACCGCGTTGTAACTCGCCGCCTCCAGGCGTTTCAACGTCACAGAGGACAAGCGGTTTTGACCACGGCGCCAGAGGTGTGAAGGGGTCGCACAGATTTTGCTCTGCAGCCCGGAGGAGTAAAGGCTGGAACACAAACAAATGAAGTAAACTAAAAACTAAATGAATGAAAGTGTATGAGAGCAGATATTGTTAGTTAGTAACTTTATTGTCAAAAATGTGGAATATCCACAAACAAACTCATTCTGTACACGAATCTTTCATGTTGTGGTTCAAAATTGGGATAAACTCAAACTGGTTGTTCTGTAAAAGCTTCAGTTTGTCAAACAGAGTGAAATGAAGTCTGTGCTTTGAATTCCTCTTTGTTTTTCTTATTCATCTAAGAATAAAATGGCAGAACAGATTAAAATGTTGCCAAATAACTTCTCAGATCGCCCGTTTGAATACAGAATTGCGCCCAGGAGGTGCTCATCAGGGCGCTCTTCACGGAGAACTCGTAAACGTGGGAGCTGGTCCGATATCAAACACCTGTTCTTTAGCGTCGCTCGCCCGCCCGTCGGGCTCCAGAGCCACATTATTCCTTTTGATGAGGGTTATGACTGAACGTGAGCCACCTGCTCCGCACGACGAGGCACGAGAGCGACTCGCCAGCTCCCTCTGATCTCGATGAGGAGGTTTTTTATCCCGCAGCCGTTCTTCAAAACTTCCTGTGGTTTTGTTGGAGACGTTTTGTCTGGACCAGAAAGCAGGAAATTACAACTTCCTGGGTGTTTACACAGAGATACAGATATATGACATTAGTATGACAGTCCGGAGACTCGTCCGCGGGGTCTGTAAGGCCTCAGACTTGGGTGTGAACATCACTGCTGTGGTTCGTCTGCAGGAGACGAGGCTACAGCCACCTCCAGTAACAGACAGTGTGTGGCCTATTTCTGCTCTGCAGAGTGGGCTTTAATGACTCCTCTAGTGTCAAACCAACATCTATTATCGCTGACTTCTTCTATTTTACAGCTCCATCATCGTTAAAGATTATTTAAGAGCAGACAAAAGCAAAAGAAATCTGTCGTTTACTTTATGTTCTTTGTCTTCATCTCCTTCTGCACGTTTGTCGTATCGAAGGATCCGTGACGCAGACGTTTTTTCTGTTCGTAGAATGTAAAAGATTATTAAATGTGATCCACGTGTAACAACAGATACGGCTGGTTTTATAAAGAGGTTTGTGTGTGTGTGCGTGTGTGTGTGTGCGTGTGTGTGTTTGCAGCAAATGGAGCGGTTCAAAATCGTGGAGAGAGAAACCAAGACGAAAGCGTACTCAAAAGAAGGCCTGGGTCTGGCCCAGAAGGTGGACCCGGCCCAGAAAGAGAAGGAGGAGGTCGGCACGTGGCTAACGGTGAGGAGCGCTCTCTCAGAGTGACCGGAATGCAAGTGAAGCGGGGAAATCTCTGGTTCACACACGGCTCTGATCGGTCGTTTACATCTGCAAAAACAAGAAACTGACTTCATATCATATTCATATTTTATCAAAGAGTTTAAGTCGCACCCGCGGCCAAACTATGAAAAAAACTGCGACTTATAATCCGAAAAATACAGTATGTTGTTTCCAAAAAATAATATTTCTGATTCTGTTTTCCACTGTGCAAACTCAGCCTCCCTCTCTCATTCCTTCAGCCTCCTTCCTGAAAAGCTTGCTGCTGCAATAAATATTAGACTTTGTGCAAAGTGCCTGATAGAGATTTTCAGTGTGCGATCACATTCAGATAAAGAAAAGCAGCAAATGTCAAAGATTGTAACGATTAACTGAACATAAACAGGTGAATTGTCTCGGAGCCTCGACACGCTGTTAACGCTCTGTCCCTCTCTTCCCTCCAGAACACGATAGACACGCTGAACATGCAGGTGGACCAGTTTGAGAGCGAAGTGGAGTCACTCTCAGTCCAGACGAGGAAAAAGAAAGGAGACAAAGAGGTCGGTCTGTCCTTCTCCCTCACGCATCCCTTAACTCTCTCCCTTCCTGTTTGTAGCTGACACACATGGGGTCGGTCGGCCTCTCTCCTCTGTGGTGCAGAGGTCAGATAAAGCGTCCTACATCCATCTTCTCTCTCTGCCCTGACCAAGACAACCTGCTGACCACTTCTTTCTCTTTCCCTCTAACGTCCTCTCCGGGGGTCTCATTATCAAAAAAGACCTGTTTTACCCTCCTGAGGACAGGGCAGACACGTACGGCGCTCGACCCTGCAAGAAAGATGGTTTTGACGATTCTTCGCGGCATCAACATCTTTTTTTTCTGTTTCGTATTTTCCGGACTATAAGTCGCTGCGGAGTCACACCAGCTAAAAAAATGCATAATGAAGATGAAAAATCATGTCTTTTTATGGGTCCGTGTTCTGTCAGAGAGGCGGTTGCGTCGCATGAAGCGGTAACACAAAGTGGATCATCCCGCATGAGTATTCATCGCCTTGGCAACTACCTGGGCGTGGAGGCGTAACTGCACCGTTGACTCTCTCTCCCGGCAGCACGATGTTCAAGCACCTGTGTGTGAACTTGTTCCTCTGCTGCGGCCACCGAGCTTTCAGCCCGCGATTAGCTTCTTTTTGTTTTCTTCAGTGCAGTAAGAGTATCCTCCGCTTTTCGCCCGTCCCTCAGAAGTTTCCCGCTCACTCCAAACTTTCCTTCTGCTGCTCGATTACCGCTTTGCGTTTTAAACGAACATGAAATTATATATTTTAATATAAAAGTCGCACCTGAGTACAAGTCGCAGAACCGGCCGAACCATGAAAAGGTGCGACTTCTAGTCCGAAAAATACGGTAATTGGCTCCTAAGTGAAATTTGCTCAAAGGACGTTTTTATACATTTTTCCCGGAAAGGTTTGTTTTTGTGAGTTCAACCTTTATTTATTCATACGGCGCTTTTCATACAGGAAAGTCTCGCAAAGTGCCGAGTTACAGAGATGTACAGAAAAAGAGAAACATCAAATAAACCAGGAGAAGAAAGTTAAAAGAGCCCAACCCTCCCACAGTTATGCACAGAGACACACACACATATGTATACGTTCATACACACACACAGCCACCCTGACACACAGACACACACACACTCACACCTACACAAACACTAGCTGTCACTACAGAGACATGGCCGGGCAGCGAGACCTGAGGTACAGAGGAGGCTAGAGGAGGCTACCTTTGGGGGGCAACCACACCAGGAGATGTCCCAGTCCAAGGTCACAGGGAGCACCGCCGCAGAGACCACCCCAACCCGGGCAGACAGGAGCCTCCTGTTAGCTGTGCCGTTAGCTTAGCTGTGTGACATTTCTCTTCTGGAGGATGATTCATCTCCGGTGTCACCTGCTCACTGACCAGTTTCCTCTGCCGACAATATTCAAAAGCGCGTCATCTTTTTGTTTCAGTCTGTTTCCTCGTTAACGAAAACCACGTCCAGATGTTTAACGACCTTTTACATTCATTCAAACTTTATTTAAAGGTTATTTTGAAGTGTGATTGTACGAGGTTCTTATCCACAGTTAGTGGATGACGGTCATCACGCCGCCTCTTTAACTTATAAAGATCCTTTAATGTCATTTTAGCGTGCACGAGTCATTTAACTCAGGTCCACACTTCCCTCAGTACTTAGCGCTGGACCCGCTGGGACATTAAGAGTTCATATTTAGCCTTTTAGCGTCTGTACGCACTCAGCACAGAAGCGTCCGCATGTTTCTGACATGTGCCGCCGCAACATTAATATGGATTGTGATGAAACACATTAATATGCTCCACTCCGCTGCCTCCGCTAATGCAGCCGAACACCATACATCTAAAGTGGCTCTGCCTGCGCTGTGTTTGTATAATCGCATCAGTTCAGCCGGGGACCCACAGAGTTACACGTGTTTGTGTCTAAAGTTTTATCTAAAGGAGACGTTTCACTTTTATGCTCAAGTTTAAAAAATAAACAGAAAGAAAATACAAAAGAAACAACCGAATTTGTGACGTGTGACGTGTGACGTGTGACGTGTGACGTGCTCGAGCGCTGCCGAACACGTGTGAATTAACCGTGGAGGAGAATTAAATATTGAAATCAGAAGTGGTGCTGAGCTCATGTGTTGTGATGCATGAAGCCACAAAGTGCACAACGCAGCTGTTGTTTCTCCCCACGTCTGTACATTTCATTTTAAAATTTTAAACGTGCTTTTTTCCCTTGATTTTGTTTTTCTTTTGAAATGTTTTTTTCTCGCTCTCTCAGTGAATAATTGATTGTAATGTTCTGCACTGGATTGAGGCGGCGTATGTCCTCAGCATGTTGAATATGAACATTTTTACATCAAATATTTACGATTTCAAGTTTTTGTACTCACGGTGTTAATAATTAACAGTTATCACCATCAGTTAAACAGTTAAAAGTATGTATGTTTTTAAGTTTGTTGCATGGTAAAAGAAAAAAAGGCCACATAATCATGTAAACGTCCATTTTGAGAGAATAACATTAGAGTAAATCTCTGCCTCTACTGCCGCCACATGACTCAAAACAACTTTAGTACACGTTTAAAAACTGAGGGTAAACAACGAGACAACAAGCTCCTGCACAAAGCTCGGTCCCTCTGTCTTTTCTGTTCTAGCTGCTGTGAAACTGAGCTGCGTTTTTAAATTTTGAGATCTTAAAAACGCTCCGACGGAAAAACAAGTAATCGTGAATTCATGTGGGAGTCACCTCAGCATCTGATCTCATCAGAACGCGGCCTTACTGGGAAAGTAAGGTTAATGATCGGTGAACGAGGGTCGACTGATGGTCAGCAGCAAATTCTACCACAGTGTCCCTACATTCTACTTTCTTTTCATTATTTTCTGGATGGAAAAGCATCTGAAAAAAAAAATTTAGACCATTAAAACTCAAAAGAAAACCAGACTGAACACTCTGTTTGACTCTTTACTCCATGATCCATAAATACAAATTCACTGCAGCTTTAAGGGCGCACTCACACTGTCCATCCGTCCCGTGCCCAAACAGGTTTTACGGTAAAGCCTAGTTCGTTTGACCAGTGTGAGTGCAACCGCACCGCGCCTAACTGCGGCACACTCGCCGTCCACGGCCTGTTTGGGAGAGGTGGGCTTTTGTAGAGCCCCTTTGCACATGTACGAGCACGAGCGTGCGCACGTGTACGAGCAAGAGGCATAGGGCGGTTCTGAGGTAATTTCCTGTGCGCCTGTCGGGACATAGAAAAAAGAAGGAGGGACCATCAATGCGTGTGACGTGTTACGGCGTGATGACGTATAGGCAGCAAGAAGCATTCTCCGAGGCCCAGGTAGTGTGAGTACAAACGGGCCTGGAGGGGGGGACAGGGACCCTAAAGCACGGGGCACGGGACGGACGGACGGTGGGAGTGCGCCCTAACAGGCTCTTTTCGTGTAGCTGCTCAAGAGGAACCCACATGTTGTGTTATAGCTTGGTATCATTTTATGACCTGAACATGAAACGATTTTAAACTGACGCCAGAATTGTTTTCCTTCTTTCCCCCTGGTTCCTCCCCAACCTCGCCCTCTCTTGTTGTGAAGAAGCAGGACCGGATTGAGGAGCTGAAGAAGTTCATCGAAAGGCATCGACACCACATCCGGATGCTGGAGACCATACTGAGGATGCTGGACAACGACTCGGTGCAGGTGGACGCCATCAGGAAGATCAAGGTCAGCTCACGTCTTTATAAACCACCGCCACGGACACTTTAAAGCTTTTTCCGTCTCTGAACTTGTAGATACAACTTATGTAAACCTTGTTTTTTATAATTAACTGTCACATTGAAGAATAACTGTTCTAAAGGAAATCAAAGAGCGTTGCTTTGTTGCTGAGAACCTTCATCATTTGTAATATTTCTATCGACTGAGACTCAAACATCCTCACACATTAACTCTCCCTCTTCCATTCGCTCTGTCTTCATAAAGGATGATGTGGAGTATTATCTGGACTCGTCGCAGGATCCAGACTTTGAGGAGAATGAGTTTCTGTACGACGACCTGGACCTCGACGACATCCGTGAGTAGAGAAGGACCCGGGGTCATTTCACATCATTACAAACTGGAAATATAGATGGTTTAAAGGTTAAATCTGAAGAAAAGAAACGGATATTAACAGTAAAGCCAAGAAGAGGCTTGTTGTGTGGCTCCTGGAGAAAAGAGGAGAAAACGTCACAATTTGAGAGCAAAGGTTTGTCTAACGGCTTATGCAGCCACCAGGCGAGAGGGGAGGAAAATATTGCTATTTTTCTCTCCGCTAGCGGAGGAGCAGAAAGTATTTCTACTTCTGGAGGTATTGCTACCTGTTGTTCAGAAAAATATTGCTTTTTTTCACGTCAGTAGATAATCGTACAGCTGGCAACGAGGCACCCCTGACCCAAGTTGTGCACTCTAGTCTGTGGACAGTTTAGCCTAACAACCAATATACAGTCATCTACAGGCTTCTGTGAGAAGCGAGAAGAGGTTTATGAATGACGACTCTTGCTATGTCAGCCTATTATATAGGGGGAGGGTCCCTGCTCCCCCTGACATAGGCGTCATCAATGCCAGCCAATAGGGGGCTGGCGTAGTGTTATTGTGCTTCTGATGAGGTCACGCAGGAGGCGTTCCCCATAGTGAGACACGAAACGAATGCTATGAAAGAGAACTACGACATTATCCAGATGATGGGTCATCAACTAAAACTGCTTGAATCTGTTGCTGTTCAAATGCTGTTTGTTTGTTTTTTTGTTCACAAATGATAAGTTTGCAATGTGGCGCAAAAGTGATTTTCAGACCTGGAGGTGGGCGGGCACTCATTCAGGGGTGCATGCTCATTGGCTAATGAGTTTTTGAGTGACAGCTCAGTACTACAGATGCCGTACAGTGCAGCAAGACCGTTTCTGTTTGGGGTTTAAACTTTCACCATCCTCTTGCGTACTTTACTTCCTATAAGATTAATGAAGTGTAAGTGCTGATATAAAGCTCTCCCTCTCTCTCATGTAGCTCTGTGTGATGCACTGATGCTTTGTCGTTGTGTTGTGTTACATTAGCTTTTTTCTTTACAAAGGCACAAACCAAAACGTTCACTTGCTGCACTCCTCAAAGCAATTTCAGTCAAAAGCAACTGGACTTAGAGTGAGTGGCTATCATAAGAGTTGCAATCACAGTCAACAACGGTCGTTGGCACTTGGAGCACAAAGGGTCCTAGTGACATCATCGGCCTTGTGAGAGGTTAAATACCTGGATCTCACACCAGTTAGTTGGTCCTGGTCCTGGTCCTGGTCCTGGTCCAGTCCCAGCCTGGTCCTGGTCCTGGTCCTGGTCCTGGTCCTGGTCAGATGCGTACATGAACTGATGAAGCCTCTTGGATGAGAGGTGAAACGTCTTCCTAGACAAATAACCAAGTCCAGTTGCTTTTGACAGAAATTGCTTTGATGAGAACGACGACCTGGACACATGAGAACATTCACAGACTTGCTGCACTGTTCAGGGCTGATCTGTCACTCAAAAACGGGGTACGCACCCTCTGCTCGACAGGTCTTCACATCACCTTTGCTCCACATTTCACTGCGATATTTGGAGAACTTATCATCTGTGAGCAAAACGACAACATTTAAGACTTGTAGCAGCAGATTCAAGCAACTGTAGCTCCAAAATATCCAAGAAAAAAATTAAAAACAGCGTAAAAACAAACTGATTTTGTGGAAGCTGGGCCCATGAGCTTTCACACCACAAGGAAAAAAACAGACTATCTGGTGTAACACCGTTAAAATGGACCAAACAGCTCAGGGGTGAAAGCACCCAAAGATACAGAACATACAGGCTGAGTCTCCTAAACGTATAAGACAATAAAAGTCACCAAACTAATGGCTAATACTAAGAAATGACCACGTTAACGCTTTGAATCGTTGAACACTTCTCCCTCTGTGTCTCTGCTCTCCTGCAGCTCAGACGCTGGTCGCCACCTCCCCGCCGGGAAACTCAAACTTGGAGGACGAGATCTTCCAGCACTCCAGCAGCACGCCCACCTCCACCACCTCATCTTCACCCATCCCCCCCTCGCCTGCCACTTGCACTACGGTGAGAAAACCAACAACAAAGTTTCACCTCGCATGTAAATTGTTTGCAAACTTATGAGATTGAGAAATATCGATTACTGCTTTTCCACCAAAGAACAAACCTGTGTGGTTATTTATCTCATCTTTGACCTTTTTGAAGATATCACTAATAGTGGTAATGATGTAATATCGGTGATATCTGCAAATTATACAGATTTGTTGCGTTAATGTCGAGTGAAGTCAGGTCAATATATCAAATGTAAACGTAAAATAATTGCCTTTGTATGTGCTTTTGTAGTGCCCTGCCATCTGCTCTCATTGTTCCGCTCTGCTGTCATTATATCATCTGTTCTTCCTCTCCGCCCACGCGCAGCACGCAGTGAGAGTAGTTATTATAGGTCTGATGTGTCTGAATAGAAGGCGTGGTATTGTTAAATGCCGCTGACATGAAGTCGGCATGAAAGGGAACGTAAAGGATGAGACGTGAGCCGCGGTGATTCCTGGGAAATGTGAAGTTCAGTCGGTGTTGTTTAACCTTTTAATCATCCAAGTGAAGATCCTAAGAAAACGTTTGTGATTTCACTTTTTATGCCGTAGATTTGGACTAAAGAGGTCTTTTTTAGACACAAGCTCCTTTAAAAAATGTCCCCCCACTGACCATCACCTTTGGGTTTCTCTGTGGCCTGACGTCGTTCTTCATTCGTGTTTTTCAGGAGAATTCAGAAGACGACAAGAAGCGCGGACGTTCAACAGACAGTGAAGTCGGTCAGGTGAGTAAAGGCACTGAAAGTTAGCGTCCCCTCTTTGTCTCTTGTGCTGCGTTTGCACAGCGCGGTACATCTCAGCTCTCCTTCACTTGCTCCTTTATGGTTTTTCTGTCAGCAAAATTGTGAAAAGTACTTTTTTTTGGTGCCGCCTCGGTCGAGGTTCGGAGGTTGAACTGAGACTAGAAGGTGGAGTGAAAACGCTGCAGACCCCTGACTGATCAGAGAACACAGCCTGCACATTTAGGGATGGGCGTGACTAATCAATCCTTTTTTTCCAACTCTTATTTTGAGAGAACTTTATTTATTTTTTTACGCTACCGTGCAGAGCTGATTTTTTTCTAGCTGAACTTTAGTCATATATTTATAAACCACCTCATTTCACTACAGACACCTGAATAAATGTGTTGTTGGAGCTAAACAGGACCAGATAAGATGAGGACTAGAGGAGCCTCGGAGGTGAAGAGTGTGTCTGGCACTGCGGGGCTGTTGAAAGTGTGTGTAGGTGTGTGTGTGTGTGACAGAAGGATGGAGCTTTAGGGAGAGCTTTAGGCACTCGAAGTGACAGACGGGCTCCATATCTGTGTTGTTTTTCAGGAGCATATTTAAAAACTGGTTCCACACATTCAGTGCGTATTTAACGTATTGAGGGCGCTGATGTGACGCAACAGTCGGACGCTCACTGGCTGTCAGGACACGGAGGATGCGTTTTAAAAGTTTTATTTCCCTCTTCGAGTAATTCATGTGATCACTCGATCTGGGAAAACATTACTCGTGCCCATCCGTACCACCAATTCATTCATTCATCTTCAACCTCCCTGTCGGGGTCGTGGGGGGCTGGAGCCGATCCCAGCTGACATCGGGTGTGAGGCGGGGTCCACCCTGGACAGGACGCCAGTCTATCACAGGACACATAGAGACAAACAGAGACAGACAAACAGAGACAGACAAACAGAGACAGATAACACACCTATGGGCAATTTTTTTTAATTTTAGAGTCATCAATTCACAATTTTTTCTATGGCAACCCGCAAAATGTGAACATGACTGTAAACCGTGTAATTGAGGAGGTGCGGACACTGACATTGTGGTTTGACACTGTGAAAACATGAGCTCTTGCTAAAAGACAAACTTCTGACTTCTCTTTCAGTCACCTGTGAAAAACGGAAACCCCTCTTCCTCGTTATCCTCTTCGTCCTCCTCCTCCTCCTCTTCCTCATCCTCCTCCTCCTCTTGTTCTTCCTCAATCTCGGGACTGACCTCATCCTCACTCGTCTCTATGGCGACCATCACGGGCGGAGGCCTCAGCGGCTCCGGGGTCAACAGCCATCACAGCGGCTTGGGGGGTCTCCTCTCCAACACTTCCGCCGGCAGCTACAGCAACGCCACCCAGCAGCCGCCGCACCTGTCGGCGCAGCAACATCAGGCCAAAAACTTAGTGAGCTCCCCGCCCTCTGCGCCGATCTCCATCCCCATCACCTCCACCAACAGCCACATGATCTCTGCTGCCTCCTCTCCCCCCAACGCCATCACACAGGGGCTCTTCACTTCAAACTCCCAGTCCCAGTCTCTGTCGGGGCCCACGGCGACCTCCAATAGCCTTGGCCTCAGCCTGGGGCTCTCGCTGGGGAAAGGCGGGATGTCCGGTATATCCGGTATGTCCAGTATGTCCGGTATATCCGGTATGTCTGGTATGTCCGGTATGTCTGGTATGTCCAGTATGTCCGGTATGTCCAGTATGTCCGGTATGTCCAGTATGTCCGGCTCCATCACCACCAGCCCGATGTCCGGGAGCCTTGGCCTGTCGGGGATGCCGGCATCCCTGAGCAGCATGGCGAGCCTCCTGTCCGGTTCCACCCCAGCACCCTACGCTCAGGCAGCTTCGTCAGGAGCGATCGGCTCTGGCCTACCAGGCTCACTGGGCGGCATCGGCATCAGCCCCACGACGACCAACAGCGCTGTGGGCTCCATCGGCAGTGGAAGCATCACAGTCGGCGGGCCGACGTCCACGACAGGGGGTCTGCTGGGCCCGGCCCCGGGGTTAACCAGCGTCGGCTCTGGGATTCTGGGTTTGGGTTCTGGTCAGTCGGGGGTGCAGGGGTCTTCCCTGGTGTCCCTGAGCCCAGTAGGAGGTTTAGCTCCAGGTAGCGGAGTGGGAGTCATCGGAAGCAACGGAGGCAGCTCGGGATCAGCAGGCAGCGGCGTGGTGGGAGGGAACCTGTCGCTCTCCGTCAGGCCGCCGAGCCAGCAGAAGCAGAACGGTAGCACGAGTGAGTATCTGAGCGGCAACAGCGGAGCAGAAGATCAATGCACAAGGCTCTCACTCATTCATTTATTCAGTGTCTTTCTTCACAGGTTACAGCGCCGTGGTAGCAGACAGCACAACAGACTCCGCCCTCACCAGTGCCAGCCAATCACAAAGCAGCCAACCCTCGTCTTTGACCTCCACAGCCAATCAGCCGTGAGTAGAAAATATCTGGGGTGGGGCTGTTGTTGAGTTTGTACAAAATTGTCACTGTTTTTATTTATTTATTTAGTTTTGACCTGGAAAACAGTAATTTCCCAGTAATGTCCTAGGGCTGGACGGTATGGACAGTAGGGGTTTGACTCTACCGTGTAGCAGGCGCAGCAGCTCTGACGTAACCGCGCAGATCCGCGGCCCGTAAGCGAGTATTCGCTGCCCGTTCGAATACAAGCCTCTGTGAAAAAGTAATTCATGGCCGATGTTGACTGCTTTCATCTCTCACATCTCAACGCAACTACCTCAGCGCGTAAATACCGGCGCACTGGGAGTCTGGCTCCAAGCGCTTCTCATTGGTGCACGGCCACAACACTCCACATACTCCCGCTGTATATCCATCGCTCCTCTCCACACCTGTTGCTCTTGCAATCGTTTCAGTCTGGTGGAATCCGTGGTTACATCACCACCGCAATGTCTCGTTCTACTTTAAAAAAACTAAAGGTTGACACTGAAAACCGTCAGTTCAACAGCGAAGGGACATTGAAGTATTTGTAGCTGTAAAGTAACAGAAGTTATCAGATTAATGTAGTGGAGTGAAAAGTAGAATATTTCCACTGAATTGAGGTGGAGTAGAAGTATAAAATACACACGTAAGAGCCTTAAACTTGTACCGTATTTTCCGCGCTATAGGGCGCACCGCATTATAAGGCGCATAGAACAGACGCTACAGTGGAGGCTGGGGTTACGTTCTGCATCCTTTAGATGGAGCTGTGCTAAAGGGAACGTCAACAAAACAGTCAGGGGAGGTCGTCTTGTTGCTTCCTCCACTTCGGCACCATTGATTGGTTCATGTTAAACTCTCTGGCTGCTGCTCTATTCCCGTGTTCTACTGCGTGACTAATGGCCTTGAGTGTAAACTCTGCGTCGTACGCGTGTCTCTTAACAGGAGCCATTTTGGGCTCTTTACACAAACACACACATGGAAATGAAACGGCACGCTTCGCGCAGTCGTATATCTCAACATGCACCGCGCGTTACTTCTTCTACGGGGAAAAATAGAGTCGGAGGCTGCTCACCGTAGTTAGAGACCTGTTGTGGCTCAATGTTGGTCCTTATATAAGCGCACCGGATTATTAAGGCGCACTTTTGAGACATATGAAGGTTTTTAGGTGCGCCTTATAGTGCGGAAAATACGATACTTTAAGATAAATACACCGTGATATAATAGCGTTACCGTCTATGCTTCAAATTACACCACGATATACATTTTAGGCCGTACCGTACAGCCCTAGTGTTTGATGCCTGTTCACTGAACGTGTCCTGTCATTTCACTGCAAAGTTGACCCTCTCTGTGTCTCCTTATTTAGTCCCCCCTTTCTCCCATTCTGTCCCTCTGTCCCCAGTAAGGACACCGGTTCCAGTTTACTGGGATCGATCTGTTTGTCGTCCAGCTCCCCGTCACCCGCCTTCTACAGCGAGGCCAAGATGGTGAGCGGCGGCGGCAGCCTGCTGAACGGGCCGCTGTCCTACTCGCAGTCCTCAGACAGCATCAAGGTGAGAAGGTTACGACACACGCACGCACGCACGCATGCACGCTCGCACACACACACACACACACACACACACACACACACACACACACCTTCCTGTGATTTATCACCCTTCTGCAGAAACTGTCAAAGCAGCTTAGTGCAATAATCACTGTACTGTATATAACACTTTAATACACTTTATTTATTAGTATATAGAGTTTGTTGGAAGATGATGTCCTGTAAATGTAGGTGGATTTTGATTGGGTGTCAACGTTTCTGTCGTTATATCGTTGCGTTAAGGACGAAGAACAGTTTTCTGATTCTCGGTGTGGACGGCCCTTTACTGTTATCTTGGAACAGGTTTTTTAAGGGATTTGAGAATTAGTAGAAACGATGTTTTGCACGTTGTTCTGTTTACAAAGATCCAGTAAATTAATCTCCACAGGCTTTTAATTTGCATGCAAACACTCTCCAAACTGCTTCCACTATGATTTGACTCATTGTGCCAACAGTGAGATCCATGTGGGGATTATTACTGTGGTTGTTATTGTCTAATCGTGAGAATCATGGAAGAACAGCAGTGAAGTGATTAAACCGAGCGGACTGAACACGTGTTTGTTCTGCAGCTTCTGTCTCCTTCAGTCGACCTCTGTGAGGAAACGTCACGTGTGTAACGCCTCATTACAGCGGCAGGAAACACACTCAGTGTTCACCAAAATCACATCGTTTCACTCCTGAGAAAGTTGTTTTCCAATCACACACTTACAACAAGTTACTGAAGGTGTGGCTGTGGAGAACTTTACTGACAAAGCAAAAGGGTGCAGCATCAGTGTGGAGCATCATAGCAGCAAAGATTGATGTTATTCTGTGCAGAATGAATTACCAAAACATAAAACTTAATGGTCTTAAAGTGAGATCTTTAGCACAGTAAATGGAAAGAGTCTTGTCTTCTCATGTGTGGAGAAAGAAGATCAGAGAGCAGAGCAGCCTGAGTTATTAATAACTAACAGAAACATTGTAATATTTCTCTCCCTCTCTCAAACTCGGAAGCACCGGCGCAGAGCTGCAGTCCTTCCCTCTGCTGACAGTTGTGCTGCTATAACGTTTGAAGTTGTATAAAGTTTGTTTGTTGGGTCGAGCGGTCGATTAATGGTGCAGATCAGCTCACACACACACACACATGTGCGCGCCAGACGCAGGCGCCTCTTTTGCTCCTGGGGCGGCTCTACGACACCTTCGCTCGGTCTGTGTGACTGGACAAAAAGATGGCGTTCCCTCATATTTCTGTGTGAAAACGCAGCGGTTTTCATTGTGGCATTGAAACAGGAAAGGCCCTCCCACACGCAGGTCGAAACACAATATCGTCCAATATCTCATTGTCTTGCTGTCGGCTTCGGGCTGTATGGTGTATTTTATCGCTCCTCAGCTGCGTCTGTTGTTACATCAGGAGCATCTTTGAGGGGACGGGGGACGGGGGGTAAACAAACAACAAAAACAAAAAGGGATTTCCATGACAACATCATCACTGGTGCGAGTTCCTCCGCAGGGGCAGGTACGATAACCGTGAGCGCACAGTCCGCTAGAATCTGTTTTCCCATGAGTCTCCTTGTCTGTCCACATCAGCCCCAGGAGCCTCTGAGCAGCCTGAAGTCCATGGCCGAGCGAGCAGCACTCAGCTCAGGGATGGAGGGAGACGTGCCCTCCCTGCACCTCACCCCAGGTAACACACACACACACACACACACACACCAACACACCCGCACATTCGCACCTTAATAAAAGGAGATGGGTGGTTGCTACAGAGCAGAAATAGAAAGGCTGTAGTTTAATGGAACAAAATGTCATCTCACCTCCCACTCGCAGCCTCCTCTGAACAAAAACTGCTGATGATATTATCAGCCCTGACTCAACTTCTCTCTCTTTGTCTCCCTGACTTCAAATCCCGACTCCCTCCCCCCTCCCGCACATCCTCTCTCACTCCCCTACATCCTCGATTTCCTCCACCCTCTCCCTTCCATCTCCCCTCTGTCGCTCCTCTACCCTTTGACTTTTAAAGTCTCTGTCTCCTGTTTCTCTTCAGACATCTTTCCCAGCAGCACTACGGCCCCCTCGGGCCCGCCCTCAGCACCTCAGCTCTCGCTGTCAGAGGTCAGCATCCCCCCCTCATTGGGGGTCTGCCCTTTGGGGCCGGTTCCCCTGTCCAAAGACCAGCTCTACCAACAGGCCATGGAGGAGGCGGCGTGGACGCACATGCCCCACCCGTCCGACTCCGAGAGGATCAGGTGCGGTCAAATATTTACATTTTTAAAGCAAACGCGTAATAAAATCACAAGGTAGATGATAAACCTTCATGCAGCACAGTTGGAAAAATCATTCTTTGTACTTCCTTCAGTGTTTTGTTTGTTAGCAGCAACAGAAGATTGTTTTCATTGTTGTTTCTCACTCATTCATCGGTTTGTTGTTTGGTATAAAAGGTCAAGAAATGGTGGAAACTGTTGATCAGTGTTTCTCAAAGCACAGAGATGATGTCCACAAATGTCTCGATTTGTCCACAACTCAAAGATTTTACGTTTACTGTCGTAGAGCAGAAACAAAACAGAAAATATTCCCATTAACGTAGAGCACTGCACAGTCTGAATGAAGCTTATTTTATACAATTTTTATTACAATTAAAAGACAAATGTGTTAGAATTTGATTGAAAATTCAATAAATCCAAATAGAGCTGCAACAATTAGTCTTTGATTGACAGAAAAATAATTTTTGTTAATCAATAAGTTGTTAATGTAATGTTTTATCTGCGTAAACAGACTTTTCTAAATCCTTTCTAAAGCAAAGATGTAGAAGAACTTTTCTAAAAGTCAGGAATAATTAGGATATAAGGACTAAGGTGGACGTCACACCACAGTCTGTATTCTGTATTTAGTGTTTAATAGAAGCACCAGTGTTGTGGCGTTCCTACACACACAATCAGAGAACGCATCACACTGTAGCTACAGTGCGGTCTGCCCACACAGCTGCAATTGACATTTAAATCCAAGCACTCCAACCCTCTTGTCCAACAGTGGCTGTTGTGTTTTACAGTCAGAGAGCGACACGCACACACACATGCACACACACACACACACACACAAACACAGAACCTGCAGGGATTTCGTCATCCGAGGTTAAAACCAGATCATGACGTCGACAGTCGAATGAAATAAACACTCGACAGGAAAATCTTTGTTTCACGTGTTCCATAGAAACAGAACTGATGTCCAGCGCACATGAACTGTTGTTTATATTGCTTGTTTATAAGTTATCCCATCACATGAAGAGGCATCCGATACTTTAACTCACCACTTCTCAAACGTCCTGCTGGTTAGTGGGACACAATGATTACCTCTGGTACCCACTAAACTCACAGCCCGGTGGAAACTGAACAGATAAACTGGGTTTGTCACAGATCTAAAAATCTACGGTTCGGATGGAAAAGTGCATCCGTGAGGAACTCGGAGTAGAGCCGCTGCTCCTTTGCTTTGAAAGGAGCCAGTTGAGGTGGTTCAGGATCATCTGGTAAGGATGAACCCTGGGCGCCTCCCTAGGGAGGTGTTCCAGGCACGTCCAGCTGGGAGGAGGCCTCAGGGAAGACCCAGGACCAGGTGGAGAGATTAGATCTCCACACTGGCCTGGGAACGCCTCAGGATCCCCCAGTTAGAGCTGGTTAATGTGGCCCGGGAAAGGGAAGTTTGGGGTCCCCTGCTAAAGCTGCTGCCCCCACGACCCGACCCCGGATAAGAGGCTGAAGATGAGATGAGATGAGACAACCTCCGTGAAATGACTCGCTCATCAGAATTTGATCCATTTGGTCCGATGACACTTTGAAAAAGTCTAGAAGAGCCGCACGATCTCCATCAGTCTGAATATCACTGATTACACTCACATACATTCATTAACACGAAGTGTTGGTTTGATTGATGCCGTATGTGCTCTCGTCTTTTCACTTGTGTTATAATTCCTCCTGTTGCTTCTTTGCATTGCTTCTGTCCCTATAACGCCCCCTGTGTGTGGTTGTTACAGGCAGTACCTGATGAGGAACCCGTGCCCCACCCTGCCTTTCCACCACCAGGTGCCACCGCCCCACTCCGACACTGTAGAGTTCTACCAGAGGCTTTCCACAGAAACCCTCTTCTTCATCTTTTACTACCTGGAGGTAAGCTGTGCAGTTTACACACACGTTTCCTCGATCATGTTTCAGAGTTTGAAGATAGAAAATGATGCAAAACAGCAGTTTAATCCCCAAATAACTCATGAAATGTGTTTGAGGATTTCTTGAAATCTGCGCCTGAACCTCAAACTGTATTTCCTGGACGTGTTCTTTCTAATTAAAGTCTTGTTTTGTCGTTTCTGCTTCTCTTCTCTGAAGGGCACTAAGGCCCAGTATCTGGCAGCCAAAGCCCTGAAGAAGCAGTCATGGAGGTTCCACACAAAGTACATGATGTGGTTTCAGAGGCACGAAGAACCCAAAACCATTACGGACGAGTTTGAGCAGGTCAGCGTCACATCTTTGACCTCGAGTGGAGAGAGAAAGAGCATGCACACACACACAATCACCCTTTCCTGCCGCTGTTTCCAGTCAGTTTCCAGTCATCTCTGTGCGTTGTGAAAAGATCATAACAGGCTCTCAAAACATCGATGTTAGACAAGTAACCCAGTGCAGACATTTTGGAATTTAGCCGTGCACATAAACTGCATTACCAAGCAATCACGGTGCAGGATGGACAGCAGTTAGTGCAGACTTGATATTCAAGGTGATGGATAAAAGCAACAATGTACCATGTGGATTTTAAGGTGCAAGAGAGAGAAAGGTGCATGTCAGTGATAAGTCACTTTGAATAATGTGAGTTTATTCCCTGAGTGTTGTTGTGCAGCGTTGTAGAGTCTGACGGCAGCAGGTAGGAATGATTCCCTGTGCCGTCTTTAAGGCAGCGAGGTTGTATGAGTCTGCTGCTGCTCTGAAGCTCCTCCAGGGTTAAATAAATGGTTTGGTCTTTAGCAAAGCACAAAGCTATTCAGTTTAATATAATATCAACCAAAGAAAAGAAGGAAATCTCCATCTTTGAGAGGCTGAAATGAGCTTTTTCTGCCACTTTTGCATGAAAAACTAATGTGACGATTGCTCAAAATAGTTGCTGATTACTTGTCGATCGACTAAAAGTTGCAGTTTTAGATGAAAGTCTGCTAAAGAGGTTTGAATTCTGCGGTCAAGGTAGAGTTTGTTTTGACATATGCAAGCGAGGACCTATGAAACGGCTCTGGCAGTCCTCCTGCAATAACTGTAACTCAATAACTTTAAACGATTTTAAGCAGCAATTTCCTGCATTCTGGTGAATTTTTAACTTTCCTGCATCGATTTATGGCGGGAACGTCTTTAATTTTATCAAAGTAAAAGTCCTCGGCTACATTCCTGTTTTTGTTGAGCGCCTTAAATATTCAGGGAAGAACGTAACGACTGCAGTAATGAAGTGAAATTAGAAAAAACCACAGTACAGTAGTCATCATGTCTGCTTTAACCCAAAAATATCCTCTTGTGCTTGGCTTTTAGTACAAGGATCCTGTTTCTCAGCCCATGTTTGATTAAAGTTTGCACATTTTTAAGACTAAACTGTCAAAATATAAACGTCTCGCTGCGGATCAGAAGGTGCATTTTTCCCCCACAGTATGAAAATGATCATCTCATTCTCTGCTGCGGAGTTACTGAGCAGTCGAATCATTTATCATTTCGCCGCGTATGTTTGTGGCCAAGCCAGACAAAGCATGCTGGGAGATGCTCATAAAAGATGCGTTTGTACACACGTTAAAGGCCCTGACGCGCCAGACCCACAGTCGGGCTGTAAGCGAGCAACTGTCGCTCTAGCTCTCGCAGCGTGTCCACGCACCGTTGTCGACTTTTGGGCCGAACCGATGGCAACCCAGCGGAGCGCGTCGGTGAGAGAGATCACTCCGACAGTTCGGATTAAGCAACTAGAAAACGGCACCGACGACTAAAGTCAAGAGGTGGTGCGATGGAAAACTGACTTCAGGTGAGATGATTTTATCAGCAGAAACAGTTCGTGGTTGTTTGTGTTATCGTTTACTCTCCTGTATAGTAAATATCACATGTTCTTTCAACGTCCGGTCGTGTCGTTAATGTGCGTCTTGAGTCCGTCCTGTCGGTCTTCACGTGCGCTGCCGCAACAGTCGGTTTTCGTTGCCACTTGTTCTGTCGGGTCGGTGTGTCCGGGCCTTTAAGAGCTTTTCTCCTAGAGCAGGTTTAATTGTCCGAACCACCTCAACTGGCTCCTTTCAACTCCTTTGCGTTGAAAGGAGCCAGTTGAGGTGGTTCAGGATCATCTGGTAAGGATGAACCCTGGGCGCCTCCCTAGGGAGGTGTTCCAGGCACGTCCAGCTGGGAGGAGGCCTCGGGGAAGACCCAGGACCAGGTTGAGAGATTAGATCTCCACACTGGCCTGGGAACACCTCAGGATCCCCCAGTTAGAGCTGGTTAATGTGGCCCGGGAAAGGGAAGTTTGGGGTCCCCTGCTAAAGCTGCTGCCCCCGAGACCCGACCCCGGATAAGAGGCTGAAGATGAGATGAGATGAGGTTTAATTGTCGTCCTTTTGTCTATAAATCACCTTCTGCATTTGAATTCCTCTCCAGGGAACGTACATTTACTTTGACTATGAGAAATGGGGCCAGCGGAAGAAGGAGGGCTTCACGTTCGAGTACCGGTACCTCGAGGACCGAGACCTCCAGTGACCTGCTGAGAGGAAGACGGACAGACGTACGAGGAAGTGAGAGAGGGACAGACGGATGAAGAACAAACGAATAAAGAAGGGTGCTCCGCCTGCTGACATTCCTGGATTTGACCTCAGCTCGACGGGGAGATGTTCGGGATGGAGAGGGGCCTCCCTCTGACCCTCCAACCCTGCCTCATCACCCTCACCACAGCTGTTATTACTCCTCCCACCCTGTCATTCCTCCTCCTCCTCCTCCTCCTTTCCATCATCAGGTCTTTTATTTCCATATTTTCCTGAACTGGAACTCTCTTTGAAACAACAAGACTCTCACAGCGTATAATCAGTCTATCGTGTGCTTTTCCCCTCTGTGTTAACTTCTTCTGTTGGCTTTAAAAACGTGTGCTTATATACGCCCCCCCCCTTTAAGAACCAAAGATGATTGGTTAACCGTAAAGTACAAGCTTTTGTCTTCTCTTAAACAGACAAAGAGGTAAAACCCACGCTACAACACGTCCGCAGCAGCAGGGCAGGATTCACGCGCGACTTTCAGTTTTTCTCACTCCAGACAGAAGCCGAGGCGGCGATCAGAGGGGGTTTGAACTCACGCGAGATCAGTACAGGAACTTAACGACCCTGAACCCGTAACTGAACCCGTAACTGAACCCGTAACTGAACCCGTAACTGAACCCGTAACTGAACCCGTAACTGAACCCGTAACTGAACCCGTAACATCTCTGCACAAACCTTCGGATGTGCGCCCTAGCTGCCAGTTTATCAAGAGTCCCACTGGAGCTAATGAACTCGCCACTGAATGAACGTTTTTGAAAAAGTCGAAAACGCTTCAAACCCCATGACAAACATTTTTATGCGTTGTCTAATTTTTTTTGCTGAGGTGCGACAGACGATGGAAAATGTGCTGCAAGTATGAACTTTCTTTTGCATTCACGTTCGATGACTTTTTAAAAAGTCTGCGCCCTTAAAGTGATAAAAGAGGTGCAGCAGGAGGTCGAGGCCGGCTCCAGATCTGCTCTCCGGCGTCGCTCGGGCGTCGGGTCTCGACTTCTCTCTGCTCCACCTCTGCTTCTTTTCCTTAGTTCCTAAGTTTCTTCTTACTTTGCTGCTGGATTTAGTTAATACCACCGGTGTGTGTGTGTTACAAACACACTCCTTCCCCCTCCAGAGTATCTGAACTTTAACGGCGCCTCCTGAGCAGCGCAGACGTTTAGCTTCGAGAACTCGCCCTCCAAAAGCGGCGATCCTGCGGCGACAGCTACACCGTAACGCCACGGGTCGTTAAGTTCTTGTAATGGTACGTTTCCACAACGGCAAGGTTGTTTTTGTTTTCTCACGCTCGATGGGCGCGTCACCAACTGTCATTTAAGTCTCAGGCTACACTCGCCTACCACCACGATCGGACGCTTCCCTTGTCGGCGCCCAGATTTAAAAACCGACCGACGTGGCGGCTCATTTGGAAACTTCTCCTGATATTTCAAAAATAAGACACGTCATACCAGAAATAAGTAGCAGACTCCATCTTCATGTTTAGATCGTCCACAGTTTGAAAGATTTCCATGAGTTTCCAGAGGCGGCGAGTCTTTCTGGACGCCGTCGGCATTTTCCCTAAAACATCCCAGAGCTCAACTTTATGCAAATGGGGAGCGGGCACCTCGACGCCTGGAGACTGACGTCGACACTGAATGGGAAGCGGGGGAAATGGCGTTCCTCGTATACACGTTTACCATCTGTGTAAGATTTGTTTGGAGACGACAAAACTCACTAAACAAAGTTTGGTGCGAGAATCAGGTCAAAAAAACGCGACGAGCCTTTCGCTCCGGCGTCCCCGCTGGCTGGCGATTGTGACCTTTTTTGTAGCTAAAAACCGCTCTCCCGCCCTCCTGGTGCTGCCGCAACAAGGGCTTGTCGAGCTTCATCACCTCGAGCCTCGCAAACCGACCCTCCAACCAGCGAACCTGCCTCGACCGTCGTAGACGTGACACCGACACACCTGCCGTTCACCACCAGAGGAGAACACACACACCACCACCACCACCAGCCACATGTGGGTAAAAGTTGTCCGTAGGTGGCACCGCACCGCACCGCAGGCTTCTCTCGCTCTTAATCCTCTCAGAGTTTGTATTCTCCCGGAGCGGCTCGTTTTGTGAATCCTCCGGCCGCTGCGGTGTAAAAATATCCTGCCCTGCCTCCTCCCATCGAGCCACGGTGGAGGAGTGTGAGAACACAGCCGGAGAAGTGTTGGTAGTAACTGTCTTCTACCCGGTGGGCAGTGTTATGTCACAGCACTCTGAGAGGAAAGGGATCAGAAGTGATACGTCAGGGTTACATTAAGACTTCTGCGTTCACCCATCCTTCTTTAATTCACCCAGGTTGCAATTTCACAAAACCTAAACCTCGTGTTTTCTCGTCATGCGTGAAGTTTTGGTTTTATTTGTGCGAGCGATCTCTGCCTCCACTTCCTCCGACACAATGAAGGTCATTTTGGGAAATACGGATAGTTGCTGTAGGAAGGTGGAAGAGAAGATCGACACTACTCACGCGAAGCTGCAGCCAGTTAGCTTAGCTTAGCATAAAGACTGGAAACATGGGGAACAGCTAGCCTGGTTCTATCCAAAGATAACTAATTAACACGTTCAATGTTGTCAGCGTAGAAATAAGAAGTTGCGGTTTTACGGAGGGTGACGTTCGGGATAATTTCTTCGTTGGAAGCATCGACTTCCTGGGAAATCGTTCACGTAAAGCCGCAAAGAATAGTTTGTACGTTTAGTTTTCCCGCTCTGTTTCCAATCAAACAAAGTTTCAGATTCATTTCCTCTGGGTCCGGTCATCGATTCATCGCTTCATCCGTTCATCTCCGCGGTTGCTTTTGGATGCGTTAAAATCCCGTCTCCAGACTCAAACTCGCGTCACGCCGCTGCAGACGTTAATCTGTAAACAGGTGACGAGTGTAGACGTCGTTTGTAGCCCGAGAAGTGTCGACCAATCATGTTTGAGCGCGCAATCACAACCTCAATCATTTGCTTTGTGTTATCGTTTAATCTGCTCGTCACCGTCACAGTCGCCGTCACAGTCACCGTCTCTCACCGCGTCGGCGAACTTATCGTCCCGCAGAAATCCTTTTGCGTCTCAAAACCTGCACAAATAAAATCCGAACTATCCGCACGACGAGACGCACACGAGGAAATGTTGCCGTCAGTATTTTCTGGGGGGGTTGAGCTGATGCTTGAACACAAAGAGCTCCAGCAGCGATCGTTGTGAGCGTCGTGGGTGTTGGATGCTACCAGCAGCTGGATGGACAGTGTGTTAGTCTCCCACCCGCCTCCCTCCCTCCCTCCTCTTCTCTTCTCTCCGTGCTGAAGAGCACAAACAGAGCAACACCAGCACTGCTGCCCACGTCTCCTCTGTCCTCCAGCTTCATGTTTACACGCTGCAGGTTCCCACCGGGCACACAGTAAACACACACACACACACACACACTGCCCAGTTCTCACTACCAACGAGTCGTGAACTCCGCTGCCGACACACAGCCTCTTTTTTTTTTCCCTTATTGTTTTTGTTTTATCACCCAAACATTCACTTTTCTCACTCGCTCCCTCTCTTCCGTGTCCCTCCCTCCTCCTCCTCCATCACCTCCACCACCTCCTCCACCTCCTCCTCCTCCTCTCTTCACGCCAGGTAGATGTTTCCTTTATTTCTCAGGAAGTATTTGATAGATCATTTTATGAGGAAATGTATCCGCCAGCAGCTCCCGTCGCCACCGCAGCACAACAACAACAACAACAGCAGCAGCTAAATAACCTCCCCGACAGATTCGTACCAACACTTAAATTTGAACCAGTCATTTGGGGAAGTCGCTCTCTCGACCGGCCCGTGGCCCCTTTGCCGTTTCACCCAAAAGGCTTTTTTTTTTGTTTTGAAAATGCAAAATATTATCCTCCAATGTTTGGAGCAGCACCTGGAAGAGAGACCATCTTTACGTTTCGTGTTCGTTTGGATGTTTGTTTGTTGTTTTCAAACCCGGAGGAGAACGAGGAGCCCTGTTCTGTTTCTCTAAAGATCAGGAACTTCTCAAGAGGAGTGTGAGGTGTTTTTATAGCCAAACACACACACACACACACACACACCCACACACACACACAAGCTGTACACTTACCCACTTGACTGACAGTCCTGCTTTTAACCTTTTGGGTTTACTTTGACAAGCGGAGGGGACGAGAGGTGGATCCCAGAGCCCAAATGTGAATCTCTCTCTGCCCCTTTGACTCAAGTGTTGTATAGACTCTCATTCTTCAAACCTCTCCTTTTGTTTTTTTGTTTTTTTGTTGTTGTCGTGAGACAGCATGGAATTATGACACTTGCAAAGTGGCGCTGAAAAAGTAAATAATGACATAACCATGAATAAAGGATTGTAAAATATTAATAAAAGAAGTACTTTTCAGAAAAACTGGAGTGGTGCCGTGGTTTTGTGTTCGGTTTTAAAAACGTTTACATAAACAAACACAAACAGACGGACGGGGTTAATGTCAAGTTCATCCGTAAAAAAGAATCAGACACGGCTCATTTATTGTTTTATAAGGTTTTATTACGAAGGACAGACAGGAAATGGGGTGAGGAGAGAGGGGGAGACCTGCTCAGAGCCCAGTTTTAAAAATAAACAGACAGATGGCACCACCACCATCAGCAGAGACCTGCACACAGGACCACGGCAGCAGGCACCACCACCATCAGCAGAGACCTGCACACAGGACCACGGCAGCAGGCACCACCACCATCAGCAGAGACCTGCACACAGGACCACGGCAGCAGGCACCAACACCATCAGCAGAGACCTGCACACAGGACCACGGCAGCAGGCACCACCACCATCAGCAGAGACCTACACACAGGACCACGGCAGCAGGCACCACCACCATCAGCAGAGACCTGCACACAGGGCCACGGCAGCAGGCACCACCACCATCAGCAGAGACCTGGGAGACGACAAAGCACAAACAACTCCGGGAAGAAGTTGAGTTAGTAACATGCATTGATGAGACATGAATGATACAGACAGAGAGGAGAGAAGCTCAGAGGATCAGGAGCAGTGTTACCCCCCTGCAGACTCGGCCTGTAGCAGCAGAACTACGCAGAACAACATCAGTTTAACAATAACAACATAGCTAAGGGCTAAAGCTTTCTCTTTTCATCACTCATAACTCAAAGAACCGTCAACGGCCGTTAAAAAAGTCTCATTTCCTCCATGTTTGTGGAAAAAAAGGTATAAATCAGGTTATGAATGCTTTAAGAACAAAGCCCTCTGTAAAAACCTTCCAACTTGAACTAATCTCACTTTAATTTCTGCCATTTTCCTCAAGAATCCCAGTTTCTACCTTGATTCCTAACCAATCAATTATTACTGCACCCACCGTCTTCGTCCCAGCGCTCCCAGCTCTGACTGCGCCCTGCACCTGTCACTGCCCGGGCAGAGGAGCGCGTTCTCACCGTAACCCTTCGTCCCTGTAAGTGTGACTGCATTACGCGCTGCTGTAAGGAACAATAAAGCTTTAATGAAGCTTTAGTGGGAGGACGCGGGGGACGCTGCGGACCGCTCGCTCTCTGGGAAACACATTAAATAAATGAGCAGCAGCTGCGTTTGGTTCAAGGGCGCTTTTGATTCAGGTCGTCTGCGTCTTTTCTGCACACGATGACCCGTCAGCAGAGTCGGGGAATGAGTAACAAAGGACGTTCTGTTTACATTTACATGAATATTACACAGAACTTGAATGTGACTGGAGTGTTTTCAGTTTGTGCAACTTTGTGTTTTTACTCCCAAAGATTATTTTTCCATTGGTTTAGATTAAGATTATAGTTTATATTCTGTTTATTAAGTCACGTTTGTTCCATGATGCGTACTCCAGGTAGGGAATGAGTCCCGACCCCAAGTGAAGGACTTCAAGTACCTGGGGATCTGGTTCACGAGTGAGGGGACGATGGAGCGTGAGTTTGGCCGGAGAATCTGAGCAGCAGGGGCGGAGCTGCAGTCGCTCTACCGCACCGTTGTGACCAAAAGAGAGCTGAGGAAGGCAAAGCTCTGGATCTACCGGTCAATCTTGGTTCCTACCCTCACCTGTGGTCATGAAAGCTGGGTCAGGACCCAAAGAACCAGGTCGCTGGTACAAGCGGCCGAGATGTGTTTCCTCAGGAGGGGGTCTGGAGTGTCCCTTAGAGAGAGGGGGAGAAGTTCAGCATCCGTGAGGAACTCGGAGTAGAGCCGCTGCTCCTTTGTGTTGAAAGGAGCCAGTTGAGGTGGTTCAGGATCATCTGGTAAGGATGAACCCTGGGCGCCTCCCTAGGGAGGTGTTCCAGGCACGTCCAGCTGGGAGGAGGCCTCGGGGAAGACCCAGGACCAGGTGGAGAGATTAGATCTCCACACTGGCCTGGGAACGCCTCGGGATCCCCCAGTTAGAGCTGGTTAATGTGGCCCAGGAAAGGGAAGTTTGGGGTCCCCTGCTAAAGCTGCTGCCCCCGAGACCCGACCCCGGATAAGAGGCTGAAGATGAGATGAGATGTTTCATGATGGACTCGTTTTCTATCATCCTTCATTAAAGAGCTGTCACTCTTCCTCACACGTTCACACGTTTTTTTTTTTCCCAGAACACACTGCAGCTTCCTCTGTCGCCCGCTGAGCGTCTCCTTCACAGCAGCTGGGAGTGAACGCTGTTGCCAAAGGGCACCTCGGTGCTGTGCTCTCACCCCCGGGCCTCAAACCGCCCCACTTATTTACACCACGGCTGCTTTGATGTGCCGGAGCGACGCTTGTTTACTCCTCGCACAGTTTGGCCTCGTGTAAACCTGGGACATATGGAGATGTTGGCGCCATATGGCCGTGTCTTTGCTGCGGAGAGTCTCGCTCGCCTTCTCTCTCTGGGTGACTGGCTGCATGTACGCCGCATCATAACATGACTTACCACGGGTCAGCGCCTGCAGATGTTTGACTTTCTGCTTTTTTTGGAGGTGTGTGTGTGTGTGTGTGTGTGTGTGTGTGTGTGTGTGTGTGTGTGTGTGTGTGTGTGTGTGTGTGTGTGTGTGTGTGTGTGTGTGTGTGTGTGTGTGTGTGTGTGTGTGTGTGTGTGTGTGTGTGTGTGTGTGTGTGTGTGTGTGTGTGTGTGTGTGTGTGTGTGTGTGTGTGAGAATGGGTTCAAGTGGTCGATAAGCAGGAGTGTGTGTGAAATTGTGTGTGTGCTTGTAAGAACACTGCTTGTAGAGTCACTGAGGCTCCATCCACACGCCTGCGTTTTCATTCTAAAACGGCGTTTTGCGTCCTGGGCATCCATTGTGCATGAGTATACCGCGGTAACGGCAGTAACGGCGGTAACGGCAGTAACGGCGGTAACGGCGGTAAATGACTTAAGTGTGTTTGTTGTTGTTATCTGATGAAACCAACAGGAAACAACACCAAATGTTTGTGCTGAAAATAAAACAGCATCTGTGGTTTCGCACATTTTGGAGATACAGAGTTTTTCTCTGGGCACCGTTACGTGTGTGTGTGTGTGTGTGTGTGTGTGTGTGTGTGTGTGTGTGTGTGTGTGTGTGTGTGTGTGTGTGTGTGTGTGTGTGTGTGTGTGTGTGTGTGTGTGTGTGTGTGTGTGTGTGTGTGTGTGTGTGTGTGTGTGTGTGTGTGTGTGTGTGTGTGTGTGTGTGTGTGTGTGTGTGTGTGTGTGTGTGTGTGTGCGTGTGTGTGCGTGTGTGTGTGTGTGTGTGTGTATGAGTGACGCACTCTCTGCTGGCCAGAGGACACTTTGACTCATCCCTGTCTGTTGACTGTACTGAGGTCTGGCAGGTCCATCACTGAGAGCAGCATTCATCCTCCCTCCATCCTCCCTTCATCCTCCCTCCATCCTCCCTTCACCCTCCCTCCATCCTCCCTTCATCCTTCCTCCATCCTCCTTCCATCCTCCCTCTATCCTCCCTCTATCCTCCCTTCATCCTCCTTTCATCCTCCCTCCATCCTCCCTCCATCCCCCCGTCATCCTCCCTCACCCTCCCTCCATCCTCCCTCCATCCTCCCTTCATCCTCCCTCCACCCTCCCTCCATCCTCCCTCTATCCTCCCTCCATCCTCGCTTCATCCTCCCTCCATCCTCCCTTCATCCTCCCTCCATCCTCCCTTCATCCTCCCTCCATCCTCCCTCTATCCTCCTTCCATCCTTCCTCCATCCTCCCTCTATCCTCCCTCTATCCTCCCTCTATCCTCCTTCCATCCTTCCTCCATCCTCCCTTCATCCTCCCTCCATCCTCCCTCTATCCTCCCTCCATCCTCCCTCCATCCTCCTTTCATCCTCCTTTCATCCTCCCTCCATCCTCCCTTCATCCTCCCTTCATCCTCCCTCCATCCTCCCTCCATCCTCCCTTCATCCTCCCTTCATCCTCCCTCCATCCTCCCTCCATCCTCCCTCCATCCTTTCTTCATCCTCCCCCATCCTACCTTCATCCTCCCTTCATCCTCCCTCCATCCTCCCTTCAACCTCCCTCCATCCTCCCTCCATCCTCCTTTCATCCTCCCTCTATCCTCCCTCTATCCTCCCTCCATCCTCCCTCCATCCTCCTTTCATCCTCACTCTATCCTCCCTCCATCCTCCCTCCATCCTCCCTTCAACCTCCCTCCATCCTCCCTCCATCCTCCTTTCATCCTCCCTCTATCCTCCCTCTATCCTCCCTCCATCCTCCCTTCAACCTCCCTCCATCCCCCCTCTATCCTCCCTCCATCCTCCTTTCATCCTCCCTCCATCCTCCCTCCATCCTCCCTCCATCCTCCCTCCATCCTCCCTTCATCCTCCCTCCATCCTCCCTCCATCCTCCCTTCAACCTCCCTTCATCCTCCCTCCATCCTCCCTCCATCCTACCTTCATCCTCCCTTCATCCTCCTTTCATCCTCCCTCTATCCTCCTTCCATCCTCCCTCCATCCTCCCTTCAACCTCCCTTCATCCTCCCTCCATCCCCCCTCCATCCTCCCTCCATCCTCCCTCCATCCTCCCTTCATCCTCCCTTCATCCTCCTTCCATCCTCCCTCCATCCTCCTTTCATCCTCCTTTCATCCTCCCTCTATCCTCCCTCCATCCTCCTTTCATCCTCCCTCCATCCTCCCTTCATCCTCCCTTCATCCTCCCTCCATCCTCCCTCCATCCTCCCTTCATCCTCCCTTCATCCTCCCTCCATCCTCCCTCCATCCTCCCTCCATCCTCCCTTCATCCTCCCTCCATCCTACCTTCATCCTCCCTTCATCCTCCCTCCATCCTCCCTTCAACCTCCCTCCATCCTCCCTCCATCCTCCTTTCATCCTCCCTCTATCCTCCCTCTATCCTCCCTCCATCCTCCCTCCATCCTCCTTTCATCCTCACTCTATCCTCCCTCCATCCTCCCTCCACCCCCCCGTCATCCTCCCTCTATCCTCCCTCTATCCTCCCTCCATCCTTTCTTCATCCTCCCTCCATCCTCCCTCCATCCTCCCTCCATCCTTTCTTCATCCTCCCTCCATCCTACCTTCATCCTCCCTTCATCCTCCCTCCATCCTCCCTTCAACCTCCCTCCATCCTCCCTCCATCCTCCTTTCATCCTCCCTCCATCCTCCCTTCATCCTCCCTCCATCCTCCCTCCATCCTCCCTTCATCCTCCCTCCATCCTCCCTTCATCCTCCCTCCATCCTCCCTCCATCCTCCCTTCATCCTCCCTCCATCCTCCCTTCATCCTCCCTCCATCCTCCCTCTATCCTCCTTTCATCCTCCCTCCATCCTCCCTTCAACCTCCCTCCATCCTCCCTCCATCCTCCTTTCATCCTCCCTCTATCCTCCCTCCATCCTTCCTCCATCCTCCCTCCATCCTCCTTTCATCCTCCCTCCATCCTCCCTTCATCCTCCTTCGATCCTCCCTTCATCCTCCCTCCATCCTCCCTTCAACCTCCCTTCATCCTCCCTCCATCCTCCCTCCATCCTCCCTTCATCCTCCCTTCATCCCTCTTTCATCCTCCCTTCATCCTCCCTTCATCCTCCCTCCATCCTCCCTCTATCCTCCCTCCATCCTCCCTCTATCCTCCCTCCATCCTCCCTTCATCCTCCCTCCATCCTCCCGTCATCCTCCCTCTATCCTCCCTCCATCCTCCCTTCAACCTCCCTTCATCCTCCCTCTATCCTCCCTCCACCCCCCCCCTCATCCTCCCTCCACCCTCCCTCCATCCTCCCCCCATCCTCCCTCCATCCTCCCTCAATCCTGCCCAGAGGAAGTGATGTAAAGGCTGAACATAATGAGAGAAAGAGGAGAAAACAAGGAAACAGAGTGCTAATTGTCTTCCTCCCTTTCTTTCCGCTTCGTGAAACAGAAGTGTCGAAGGTACTGCGCGTGAAGAAGCACGTGATGCTGTGTTGTCTCACGCACGTCTGAAGACTTCCCTTTACCTCCTGATATTCAAGAGTGTGTCTCCGGTGCACACCTTACTGCGCGCTAAAGGACGCGCCATCTTTGCTTTGACCTACATTCCTCCGCCTTGACGCTCATCCGTTCATACATGTTACTATAGAGATGAGCGCTGGAGGTGGTGCTGCTGAAGCAGACGTTGGAAAGCGCCCGGAGAAAGTTTCCCAGCCCCGCGCTCGCACTCTGAGCTGCCGGAGGCCCTGTGCATGCAGCTGTTTACTGCGAACAACCAGAGATCCTCTCAGCGGCCTCTCTCTGAGGTTTGAATGCAGGAGGACGAGGACGAGGCGGAGGTGGAGGGGGATAGAAGTCTAAGATCCAGTCGAGGGTCAGTCTGCTCCACAGCAGCTCGTACTGTGTGATTCGTCTCTGACCTCTGATTGGAGGGTGACATGCAAACAGCCTGCAGGGGAAACTAAACTATGATTCAGTCACAGAGCATCACGTCAGAGCAGGACAGCAGCGACAGCAACAAGCTGTCCCACGATCAACAGTCTCCTGACGCTCCAGTAGCACCACTCCCTGAGGGCGCACGCACACTGTCCTTCCGCACCGTGCCCCGGGCTTTAGGGTACTTGTCCCCCCCCTCCCTCTACCACCGCGCCCCAGGCCCGTTTGTACTCACACTACCTGGGCCTCGGAGAATGCTTCTTGCTGCCTATACGTCATCACGCCGTAACACGTCACACGCATTGATGACGTCATGGCGATGCGTGGCTTTGTTTACAAATCTTTCCGTAGACCTCAGAGTTTTTGTGCGTCTTGTCGAATGTTTTTGAATCTTTTCATCGACCAAATCTGCAGTAAACACTCCACCTCCACATCACACCAACGTGAACCTTTCACCGCCATTGTTTGAAATGTCCGCGCATGGTCCCTCCTTCTTTTTTCTATCTCCCAACAGGCGCACAGGAAATGACCTCAGAACCGCCGTAGGCCTTGTGCTCGTACACGTGCGCACGCTCGTGCTCGTGCTCGTACACGTGCAAACCAGTCTACAAAAGCCCACCTCTGTCAGACGGGCCGTGGACGGCCAACTGACCGCAGTTATGCGTGGAGCGGTTGCACTCACACTGGTCAAACGCACTAGGCTTTACCCGTAAAACCCGGTTTTGGCCCGGTGCGGAAGGACAGTGTGAGTGCACCCTGAGTGTCCCTTCTACATAAACCTATAAAAAGTAAGGTGTCACATGAACCTGTTCCCAAAACACAGGCCTTTATATCAGGGGGCCCGTGTTCCTGTCCCGGACGACAGCCGAACCTCGACCTCTATCCAATCATCATCGTCACCTTCTGTCGTCTAAACGTACGTGATCACAGCGCCCTGATGTTTCCGACCTCTGAGACACACACGCTCGCTGCCATCATTATAAAACACACGTGCTCCGACAACATGAGCACAAAAGCAAAGAACATTATGGAACATGAGTCACCTGAAGACCTCGGCTGACATAATGGTTTGTTTTGATTCTTCCATGTTTCGTGAAACAATGGCTCATGAGGTTATTGTTGTTGTTTTTATTGTGGATATAATTTATATTTTAGCATTTATGGAATGAACTCTTGCAGGTTTCCCTTTGGTTTATGTTGAAACGCGGCAAATTCCAACGCTCATTATTGTGTTGTGTTGTGTTGTGTTGCGTTGTGTCCTGTCATGTTACGGTATGTTGTGTCGTGTTGTGTTATCTTTTGATCATGGTTGACCCTTTTTATGATAAGAAGATTAGATTAGATTATATAAACACTCTGGATGATGGTCACAGGTTGTTTTCAGTTGCTATCAAAGTGTAATTACAGCACAAAATCCTCCAGTGGTCTTTTTCAGCTCTTACAAACATTAAATAAACCATCGAGACGTTTGTTTTTGTGTAACAACTATTAACAAAGAAATCCAGGAGAGTCGCTAACAGTCGGATGTTGCTAACACTTATTAGCTCGGGGCAGTCCGGTGAAGGCGTTAAAAAGTCTTTTTTAAAATAACAGCAAACCTCTGCAGCAGCATGAGAAGAGTCCCTACACACACAACAAAGCACCAACAGCGTAGTTAGTGAACCCAGAGTTTATTAAAAGAGTGTTTTAAAGACTTACCTGCTGGCGCCTGTACCAGCTCCTCTCATAGTAAAGTCCATTACAGTGGATTACCAAAGTCAGTCCCAAAGGAAGGAGCCCATTGCTGCTTTGTTGTGTGTGTAGGGACTCTTCTCATGCTGCTGCAGAGGTTTGATGTTATTTTGAGCAGCATTAGTGGTTAAAAAAGACCTTTGAATGCCTTCACTGGGCTGCCCTGAGCTAATCAGTGTTAGCCACGTCCGGCTGTTAGCGACTCTCCAGGATTTCTACTCTAATAGTTGTTACATGAACAATGGCTTATTTGATGTACGACCATGGGATGATTTTGCGCCAGAATTACACTTTAAACTACGCTACAGAATTTTAGCTTAGTTTGCCTCGGCGGCTGCGGCGAACAATTGCAATCTGTGCGTGGCGATGCCTGTTTCATAATCATATTAATTTACTTGTTAATGCTCGGCTGAACTCGTTGTTGAGTCCAGCACATCAGTGTACTGTGTGGATGCGTGTTAACTCCCCAGGACAGCATCAGTGTTATCGTAACCACACTGTAACCATGTCTTGGTGATCAACAGTTTCCGAGCAGCGACTTCCTTCAGTCTTGGTTGCCAGGCAACTCTCAGAGATGCTGCACATGATAACTGTTGTTTTTACATCTGTGTTTGTCTACAGATTAAACAGATACAATGTGTGGATTAATGAACATTAGGCTGCCTTTACATAGGGAAATTCGCAACACTGCATGAAACATGATTTCAATGCAACTTGACATAAAGAATCGGGCCCGTGCGACACCATTTAAGAGTTTAATTTGTTCGTATCATGTCAGTTTTTGTGTGCGGGTAGAAACGTCATGATTGATATTTAATAACCGTGTAATATGGGCTCCGTGTTGTCCAGATCACATCCTCGTATATCTTTAGACCTCTCCAGCAGACGACTCTCTCTCCCACACTCACCAACAGCAGCGAGCGCACAAAGCCTCTGGGGACTTTTCCTGGTTTCCTGTTCAGGGGATGGAGGGGAGGGAGGGGATGGGGGGGGATGGGGGGAGAAAAGCCAGAGAAAACGAATCAGGTGTCCGCTAACGCCGCGTCGCCGGCTGCCTGAGACCCCGGAGTTTGACCTTCCTCGTCTAATCAGAACAGTGAGAATCCCTCCTCATCCTCTGCTCATGGGCGGACTGAATCCCCAAGGGGATCATTAAAGGTTCATTTCTTCAAGGAGTACCTCACAGCACGCTGCCCCCTCTGAATCATATCTGCTCGGCCATATCTTCCTCCTCCACATGCTCTAATTTTGCTCTTGGAAAAAAAAAAAGCTCTCTCTGTTGAGCTTTTTTATTTTTTCTGTTGTTGGATTTTCATCCACAGAAACGTCTTTTTCGACCACAAGTCTTTTGTGACGACGATCCATAACTGATGCTAACGCTGTGGTTGTTGCGTGCCCTGTAACATGCTCCTGTAACATGCTCCTGTAACATGCTCCGGGCCAGACAAACACCCGGACCTGGCAGTTGTAGCTCCACTCAATGCTGAATCATTTGTTTCTGATGACCTGCTTTAAAATAAGACCTGATGCTGATGACACCCCATTTCCTCCGATGGTCACACAAAGCAAAACAAAACCACAGATCTTTGAGAATAATGGACTGTTCAGTCTGACGGGTCAGGGCCGAAAGAACGAGGTCGCGGGTACAAGCGTCTGAAATGTGTTTCCTCAGGAGGGGGGCTGGAGTCTCCCTTAGAGAGAGGGGGAGAAGTTCAGCATCCGTGAGGAACTCGGAGTAGAGCCGCTGCTCCTTTGTGTTGAAAGGAGCCAGTTGAGGTGGTTCAGGATCATCTGGTAAGGATGAACCCTGGGCGCCTCATTGTTTTCTGTGTAGGGACTCTTCTCATGCTGCTGCAGAGGTTTGCTGTTATTTTCAGCAGTATTAGTGGTTAAAAAAGACCTTTGAATGCCTTCACCGTGCTGCCCCGAGCTAATCACGGACCCGGGTGTTAGCGACTCTCCGGGATTTCTCCGTTAATAGTTCATACACAAAAAAATGGCTTATTTTATGTATATAAGTATGGGAAAAGACGCCGGACTTCAACAAACAAACAAACAAAAATGTCACTATGGGTCATAATAAGCTGCTTTATAATTAACTAATAATGTAATTTCTTTTGGTGAGGATCTGCGATAATTACCCCTCATGATTTCCAATCCATTTTAAGGACATTTAGACAATATCATTTTTAATGAATGAAAAGTTTTCATGACTCTCTCGTCTTAGGATCCAAAAATGTTATGTTTTCTGTAATCTGAGCAGCTTTTCCCACCATTAAAGACGAACACATGGACTTTAAGAGTTCGTTTCTCTCCGGCGGCCGTGTTGTTGTGTTCCCTCTGGAGGAAACTGGCACAAACACTCAGCGTTCAGAGATGAGCTGACCTTAAAAGATTTCCAATCGCTTTGAATTTGAAGGTTTCCAGACACTCGGCTTTGTTTCTGTGCGATAAACCCATGAACATAGAGTCCTTTTAGAGAACGTGACCAGTGAAAGCCTCACGGTTAATCATTCATAATTAATCATAAATGATTTACGCTGACAACTGGAACCAAATCTGCGGAGATGCTTTTTTTTTAAACGACTGAAATCAAACCTCTGACACACACACACACACACACACACACACACACACACACACACATGGAAACCCCTCCGCATGTTTAATTCAGTGTGCTGCACAGAATCGATCTCCAGCCGTGCATTGATTGGAGTTTAGTGAAGGTATCGATCTGTTGACACTTGAAGCTCTTGTTGTGGAGATGCACTGCAGGCAAGCTTCAGCTGCACCACTGGGAAACGTTCAAACAAACACCTGCAGGGACCTTCTGACTTCACGGTTAAATTCATGTCAATGTTCCATCAGCGTTCACGTGTTTTTGAGCCGTGATACGTGTAAAATAAAGTGAGCTATATCTCTCTAGGTCGTCCTCAGACGAGCCGTCCATCGTTGTCTCCAGTCATCCCGATCCTCCATACATCTTTCCAGTTCGCTGCTACTCTGGGCTCCTGCGTCCCTCTTGAGTACGTCCACGTATGTTAGTGTGGGGCGTCCTCTTGACCGGCGCCCGCATGTCGGTTCCCACAGCACCAGCTTGCAGGCTGACGGTTCTGTGTGTCTTTGGCGGTGCCCTGCAAGTCTCATATGTACATTAAAGGATCAGCAGCAGAGTTGTCTTTAGTGAGGGAACAGCTGGCAAACGGTTGGGTCGACGTGCGCCAACTCCTCTGGCTATGACGCAGAGACCAACGTGTAGCTTCTCCATCTGCGGTTCCTCCGCAGAGTTCCTGCTGAACTCAGGTCAGAGCCGCTCTGAAACCTACAGACTTGGCACGAGATAGAAAAGTGCATGAAAGTGGAGGATAACTTGAAGAGTCCAACTGAGGTTCGATACAAAAGGTCAGACCTGAAGAGCACGAACGGTAAACGATGCAGTGGAGATTGAACCCGTTAACACGGAGTTCGTCCACTTCTCAGGCGGAATATGAATCTTCCCAAATGCTCACTTGTTCTGTCATTTCCTCATGGGTATTATTTCAAACGGTTCATTGTATACTATGTTTAATTAGCGTGATTTTTAATGCCAAAAATCCAAAGTATTCAGGGTGAAAATCCCCTAAAACAGAGACCACAGGACACAAATGTTCCCACCATGAAGACGTTCTTTGGGCTGTGGAGTAATGCCTAAGCCTGGGTGTAATGGAGTTGATCTTGGAGTTGAACACATTCAGAGACACCAGACTTTGGAGTTTAAGCTCTGACTGCAAAATGTTCCGCGTACTTGGAGCAGAAAATCTAAAAGCTTTCTTCCCCATTTCTGTTCTCACCTTAGGAACCGCAAAATGCTAAAACTCCTGAGAGTGGAGACTGTCGGCCCTGTTAGTTAAGATCAGTAGGGAAGGTAAATAAGATGGAGTCATCTCAAGAGTAGCCTTGTAAATTCAATTCAATTCAATTTTATTTATAGTGCCAAACCCCAACAATTCCCCCGTAGAGTACGGTGGCGTTGAAAACCTTCACTATAACAGACAGGAACGTCAGACAGACCCAGCTCTGTGGAGGACGCACATCTGTCTGCACCGGCAATGGCCGAGCCTGCACACATACAACGACGGCCAACTTACACATGAAAGTGGCCAGAAAAAATGGGCTTCGTATCCACATTACTGCGGGAAAATCCGATCTGTATCCATGTGCTCATCATGTGACTGTAGCCTGAGACTTCTGGTCCCCTTAAAGCGATCAAAACCTCCTGGTTGCTCGTTCTTCTCCCACCTAACGTCGCACTTATGTTTAAAAACTCTTCCTACATCCTTGGTTGAACTCGTTCCACTGCAAGAGGAGCTCGGGGACACATTGTGCCTTTACATAAAGAATTAATTTGCATAAACATGAATAAATGAAACGTTCAAAGTGAATCCAGTTTCACATTAGCCGGAGAACCTTTGTCATAATCAAAGGGGACAACATCACACAGGGTATATCTGGTCCAACCGGAGCCTGTAGTCCGAGTTCACCTGATGTTTGGCTGCTAAAATGACGATTGTGTGATTGATGTCATGAGAAGATTTCTACTTTCAGGTCTGACGGGCGCCAAAAAGGTGCTCAGCTCAGATTTCCCAGTATGTGCTTTCATCATCTCTGTGCAGCTCCAACCAACAGTGTGAAGGGGGATACAATCAACACCTCTCTCACAGCACCGCGGAGAAGGTGTTGATTGTGAAGAGAGGAAGTTAAATTGAGTTACCGTATTTTTCGGATTATAAGTCGCAGTTTTTTTCGTAGTTTGTCCGCGGGGGTGCGACTTAAACTCTGGAGCGACTTATGTGTGAAATTATTAACACATTACCGTAAAATATCAAATAATAGCCCGGGCTATTATTTATCTCAGTCACGTAAGAGACTAGGCGTATATCAGCAATCGTCACACACACACACACACACACACACACACACACACACACACACACACACACACATGTCAACCAATCAGAATTGGGCGGGGGCGGGTCATGGCAGAAGTGCGTTGTGGAAAAAAAAGATGCTAGCTGCTACTTCCGTACCGTTGAGTTGGCGGAGTTGTTCAGAAGTGACAGCGAGGAAGAAGAGTTCAGTGGATTCAGTGATTAGCCTCACGCCCGATGTCAGCTGGGATCGGCTGCAGCCCCCCCGCGACCCCGAACCCGGGATAAGCAGTTGAAGATGAATGAATGAATGCTCAACATGTTCAGACTGAGCCAATGAACCATATTGACAAGATAAACTGAATATTAACCAAATGTGTGGGTCTGGGTAAAAAATTTGATTTTACTGAAAACTATTAAAATGGATTTATAGCGTTTTGGAAAAGAGCTCCTCGTATGTTCTGTTCCTTCTTTATTCTGCATTTTCGGCCGGTGAGACTTTTAATCCGGAGCGACTTTTAATCCGAACAATAAGGTATTTAAACCGAGACCTACGAATCAGGATGAAGCTTCGTGGGGGACATCCCGTTCACCCCGGACCTTTAAGAAGAAGAAGAAGAAGAATTCCTTTATTCGCGATGGGGAAATTCAATTTTCACTCTATTTTTTCATGTTACACACACACACACACACACACACACACACACACACACACACACACACACAGGCCCGAAATATACACACACACACACACAGGCCCGACATACACACACACACACAGGCCCGACATACACACACACACGTGCACAGACAGGGCCTATACATGCAATTAATGGAGAGATGTTAGAGCGAGGGGGCTGCCAGTGATCGGCGCCCCAAGCAGTTGGGGGTTCGGTGCCTTGCTCAACAGCACCTCGGCAGTGCCCAGGAGATGAGCTGGCACCTCTCCAGCCACCAGTCCACGCTCCATTCATGGTCCACACAGAGACTTGAGCCAGCGACCCTCCGGTTCCCAGCCAAGTCACCTATGGACTGAGCTACTGCCGCCCAAAGGAACAGCCAGGCACAGCTGGGATTTGAACCCAGGATCTCCTGTTTACTACACAGGCCCGTTGACCAGCTAAGACACAGCACCACCCCACGTGGCATTGAAGTCTCAGCAGTGGAGAGGCAGGAGCACTGACAGGAACACTCTGCTTTATTTACTGCCTGCTGACCTGCGAGGTCGTTCATGTGCTCTGTTATTTTCCACCGACGTGCTCGTGTGCATAACATAAAACCGACAGGCACGCCGCTGCTGCTGCTGCTGCTGCGATGTGAACACGGCGTGCACTTTTGTCTCTCGCGCTGCGGCTAATGTTGCTTCTGCAGGGTGAGGATGCTGCTGCCTGTAGCTTTTCGCATACCTATTCATTACTGAGGAATATGAGCGAGGGCTGGAGGCAGAGCGAGCGCCGTAGAGATTTGCATATTACATTTTCTCTCTTGGCGTCGGAGTCGGCGGCGAGCGATGGAGGCTAAAGGGCCTGAGCCGCAGAGGCCGGGACAAGAACAGGGAACAAGCCTCTGCTAATTTACTGGCAACGGGGAAAAAATCATAATTAACACGTTAGATGTAGAGGCTGTGGTTGTCAGGGTAACTGATGACACCGCATTATCACTTGGCGCTCCTGCATCCCCCACCCTCCCTCCTTCCTCCCGTTCATCAGGCAGCCATTGAGCGGCTCCGGGCAGGGAGGAGGGGTGAGGAAGAGGGAGGGCAACCCCATCTAAACTCATATTAAACCCCCATACATTCACAGAAGACAGTTCACAGACCTTTGTTAGTCTGCTATTAATCCTGGAGAGTCAGTTGCCGTAGTAGATGGTGACACACTACAGTGGGGAGCGGTGGGAATCAGAGGTTGTTGCATAAATGGCTGCGTTCTTTGTTCTCAGGACCACTTTTCATGTCTTTGGAGTAAAACCAAATGTTTTAAATGTCTTTTTTCAACATGTTCCATTCACCTCCATTGTAACAACGGAGAAGATCTGAACTCAACTGAAACTATAATCCTGTGTGTCCTGCACGTCTCATCGATGCTAACGTTGTGCTACACAACGAGCTCAATGTTACGTTTTCATCTGAATATTACAATAAAACGGGCGACACGGTGCTGTGGTGGTTAGCACTTTCGCCTCACAGCGAGAAGGTTCCTGGTTTGAATCCCGGCTGGGGCCCCTCTGTGTGGAGTTTGCATGTTGTCCCCGTGTCTGCGTGGGTTTTCTCCGGGTTCTCCGGTTTCCCCCCACAGTCCAAAGACGTGCAGGTGTTCGGTTCATTGATGACTCTAAATCACCCGTAGGTGTGAATGGTTGTCTGTCTCTGTTCGTCTCTATGTGTCCTGTGATAGACTGGCGTCCTGTCCAGGGTGGACCCCGCCTCACGCCCGATGTCAGCTGGGATCGGCTCCAGCCCCCCGCGACCTCGACAGGGACAAGAGGTGGAAGATGAATGAATGAATGAATATTGCAATAAAACGTTGAAGTCCTCTTGCAGACGTGTTTTAGAGTATATAAAAATACTCTGCTATGATTATCATCAAACAGAGTTTTCACACCAAAAAAGTGAGAAAAACACTCTGAAAAGTGTGTGTTTGTTGTGTGTATGTTTGTGTGTGTGTTGTGTGTGTGTTGTGTGTGTGTCTGAGCCCAGGAAGAATGGGGATCCCAAGAAGAAAGAAAGAATAAATAATATTTTAAATAAATGAGACTCCTTAGCAACAATGACTACTAATCAGAATCAGTTTTAATGGCCAAGTATGCACACACACACACACACACACACACACACACACACACACACACACACACACACACACACACACACACACACACACACACATGGTAGACATATAAAAGTACACATAAGTAAAACAAAATAATACAAAATAAATTGGGACAAATATACAATCCAGATGGCAAAAGTAAAAAAGACAGGCACATATGGATATATACAATATACATATAAATGTGTGTGTGTGTGCGTGTGTGTGTGTGTGTGTGTGTGTGTGTGTGTGTGTGTGTGTGTGTAGGGTCTTATATACAATCATACAGATATAAAACAAATGCACAGAGTGAACATACTACAGGTGGAGGCAGATGTAAGAGGCAACAATAATTGACGCTCTGCGCATTAATATTTACATTACCGGGCAGCGGCCACAGGTGCGCGTTTACCGGGAACTTACGCTTCCGAACGCGCCTCAGCCAATCAGAGCCGACGGCGAGGACTCCCCCGCTCCGTGATTGGCTGATCATTCCCAGTACTTGAGGAATGCACGGGAACGTAGGGCTAGTGCCATATTGTCCAATCAATGACTTGGCCACGAGAGCGCAGCGGACCTGTATGAAAGCAGCGCGTGTGTGTGTGAGTGTGTGAGAGAGAGAGAGTGTGTGTGTATGTGTGTGTGTCGGAGTCGGACAGGCAGAGGGAGCAGCGTCAGCGCCGCGTTTGGATTCACCGCGACGATCCGAACGGACACACCGGGGACGTTACACTCGCGCGTCTCTCTCTCTTTTTCTAAGCGCGCTGGGTTTCTACTCTTCCTTTGTGTTTTTTTCTTTTGTACCGGAGGGGCGCGAGGCTTCACTGCGGCTCATCCGCTCTCCTCGCGCAGACCTGGGATTTACAATGAAGCATGTAGGTGCCACATTTCCTCTCCCGGCCCAGGGATCACAAGAAGACGACGGCGAAGGAAGAAAGCAGGTAAAAAAAAAACCCGTGCGTAACCGTGCGTAACTCCAAACATTGTCCCGTTTGTTCCGCAGGGAAAAGACATCTGTGAGTGTCGCGTGCTCATCGTGACATCACCCAGACTCTGATCTTTTAGTGTTATCTCTAATTTCATATATACATGTGAACTTAGAGGCGTCAGTGATGCCACAGTCTCACTGCCAGGGCGCATGTGTGCCGCTGCGATGTTTGCGCTTCACCGTAGAGCCTCCATTGATTTATTGAAGGGGGGGAAAAACTGTCATCTCCACGGCATTTTAGTTCCGATTCACCCGAGACACTGTCTTCATCTCGGTTCCTTCTTCCTCTTCTTAAAAAAAGAAGATGAACTGGTGACGGGTGCCGCATCTGTAGGCTCAGCATCCTCCGCGGAGCCCCTGCGTAAAAGAAAAACAGGTATTTTTGTGTTTGTTTGTCGGTGTTTTCGTTGAGTCCGTGGTGTCGCGGTGTGTTAGAGAGGCGAGGACGTGTTTTTCTTTATTTCAACGTGAGGCTGTTGTCTCATCCGCTGCCAGGCATACGTACAACACAGTGAACGCCTCGGCATAATGCAACAAAACCCTCCCATTTTGTGTCTCGCTGTGATGCCCCTGAATGCAGCAGCAGCGGCATCACCCCGACGTGCACTCCGTCAGCCAGCGGCTTCAAACAATGGGTAATTGTGCGTTTCCGCGTGCATGTGTGTGAGTTTGTGTCCATGGTTGCTACATTAGAGTCGTGGAGGAAAAAGACAGATCACACACATGCACAGACACACACACACACACACACTCTCTCTCTCACTCACACACACACACACACACACACACACACACACACACACACACACACACACACACACAGAGTGCCATGGCTGTGAGCATAATTGCCTCATGAATGCTAATGCATCATGCTAATGCAGAGAAACACTGCAAACTCTCTGCTGCACTGCTGCTGCCTCATGGGCTCACAGGTGCTCAGGCAGGCCTTACCTAACTTACTGTGTGCATGTGTGTGTGTGTGTGTGTGTGTGTGTATGTTAGGGCATCCATGCGTGTAGGTGTGTGTGTGTGTGTGTGGATGATATCACCCTGCTGTGTATGGTTGCAGGGCCGTGTGTGGTGGAGGATGTGTGTTTTAAGCAGGATGTTTCAGGGCCGCACACCTACACCTGCCTCACAGGGTCAGCAGAGTGAGGCTGCGTTAGAGGATGAGTGCTTCCCATCCTCCATAATCGACACACTTTGAATCGGCCCGTTTGGCCACATCCACAAAAAACAACCAACCTGATGTGATACTTGGCTTTCAGCAAAGTGACTCACTGAGAATTAAAATGCGACCTGAAACACTTTGAATCTGTGAAAATGGTGAAAGCGGTCCAGGGTAACGTCTCCAAACGGCTCGTCACGTCCCACTCACGCTCCGAAACTCACGGATACCAACACGAAACAGACTAAAGATGCAAGTAAGGGTTATTTTCATTAGTGGTGATGTTTTTGGTTAATTTGCTGATTGTTTGCACCATCAGAGAAGTCTTTTTTAGTGCTCATTTAGTGCGAGCAGCAGTCAAAAACCAAAATATTGTGAATTTGCAGAGATATAAAACAGAGAAGCATCAAATCCTCACAGTTTAGAGGCTGAAACCAGGTCATACTTTGCATTTTGTCTTGATAAATAGAATATAAGTATCAGTATTTAGTATATTTGCTTCTTAGCAATGTTTTAAACCACACTTTACATGATTGACAGTTCAGTTATAGTGAAGTGTTTATGTCCTTATTTCTAAACCTCTTCCGTTTAACTTGTTTTCTCTTAAAGTCGTCCTTCTTCATCCTCAAAAATCTAAATTCTCTCACTGCAGCGTCTTAAAGGTGGATGTTTCCCGGCCTCTTCACCTCTGACAGTAAACTCAATGTCTGTCTTTGAGTTGTGGACAAAACAGAACATTAGAAGACGTCCTCACTGTTTTTAAACCATTATCTGACATTTTAAAGACAAAACAACTAATTAATAATGAAGAAATAAGATTAAAAGTACTCATTACATAAAAAATCGACTTAATACATATAGGTAAGGTAAGATTTCTGTGTCATCTCCTCTAAATCAACATGAACATGGGGTAACGGCCCTTTGGAGGCGAGCAGGAGTGAGCGCTCTGTCCCCCCACAGACGCCTCGACGGAGCAGACCGCAGTGCAGCCGCAGGACGTGCTGCGTTCAAGTGAGGGGCATGGCTGCGGTTACACATACGTCCCAACCCTACAGCTGAATGATCACACTTTTCCGAGCTGTTTGTGTTTCTGTGTACGCCTACCTTTAAGAGGGAAATCAACAAGTTCACGCCCACTCTCTGGGGGCTGTTGAAAGGCATGCTGGGAAACGCAGGGAAACACTGACTGAAGTGGAAGCGGACGGGAAAGAGCATTGCACATCACACGTTGGTGATCTGAGAGAGTATCGGGGGAGGGGTTGTGACTTAAAACCCCAAAGTATCCAACGCTTTGGTGTTTACTTTGGGCGATATTTGTCTCTGTGTCTTTTAAAGGCAGTGTAGTCGATGACTTGAAGGCGTTCTCGCATGATGGGTGACTTCACTCATGGTCCCCGGGCCCGGTGTGCTCCTTCCTGATGTGGTGGAGGAGGTGGACCGTCTGCAGCTTCACCATCCATCACGGTTGTCTTATGAGTCAGCGGTGATTAATCCGATAGGTGGTGGTCAGGCTTTCAGTGCGCCCCGGAGAACGGGCTGCGTACGTAGACAAACGGCCTTGACTTCACCCCCCGCGCGTTGGGGGATTTCACCGGCGGCTCAGGTGTTCGCGTCATCACCGGGGGGGGGGGGACGTGGGTACAAACGGCTGACAGACAACCTTCAGGAACAAACACGAGAGTATTTGTACTGCACAGCGACTCCTCTTCCTGGAACTCCCCCCGCCGCATGCGCCGATGTGAGAGAGACGCAGGTGGAAGAAGCCTGATTCAACATCTGTGCATGCGTCTTCGCGGTGACGAAACCTTTGCTCACCTGTGTCTGACGTGAGATGTGCAGCGTTTCGTTAAACCGTTCGTGTCAGACGCTTGTTTTTAATTAAAAGTTTCCGTTTGATCGGTGACACACAGTATGGCTGACCTGGTTGGGCTCCATGCTGGCTGCTCCTGCGTCAGCTGGGAGTGTATCCAGTCCAGTGGTTATACTGGAGCACGTTCAGAGCCCGCATGGATGGACTGAAGCTATTTAGAGTCACTCACGCGCAAAGACAAAGTAGAACAAACAGAGGTTTTCCTGGATTTGAAGTGAATCTGTAGTGTTTGTGTTTTTGCACGAACCTCAGTACGGAGCAGAGAAACAAGCTTTAATCCCCCACAGATGCAGAACATGTGGGTTTATATCCCTCCTGTGATGTGATCTGATATTCTGTGAATGAGAGAAAGCGTCCCCGCTGTATTAAATCATGATAACCTGGTTGTGGTTTGACGGATCGGCTGAGCAGAAGGGATGGGCAGATACCGATCTGATAGTAATTACTGTGCGCTTCACTGGGCGGAAGAGACCGGGGTCGATCTTTCTCTGTATGAAGCAACGACAAGTTTGGATGTTTTTTGTGTTTGGAGGCGTCTTCAAGAAACTTCCCAATACAGAGGACACTCAGGAGGTAGAGCAGGTCGTCCAATAAGGGCGGGTCGGCGAATGTCCACGTGTTCGAAGTGTCCTTAAAATAAGACGCTGAACCTCAAATTACCTCCAAACGCCTTGCATGAGAGCTTGCTGCCTGTGTGTGTGTGTGTGTGTGTGCGTGTGTGTGTGTGTGATCATGCACCATAAACAGATGTTTAGTCAACCAATCAGCTCACAGCACAGAACATTTAATTGGTCACATTGTTAATTATAAACGGGCCGCCGGGAAGCGCCAAATCTGCTCTGATTGGCCGGCGTGTCCGGGTCTCCTGCATCAGCCAGGAAGTGCTGACGGCTCCTTTAACCCTCCTGTTCTCCTAAGGGTCAATTTGACCCCATTTAGTGTTTAAAATCTCTAAATAACGACGTCTTTTTTGTTTTTTTTTGCTTTATATTTATGACTTTTCCTCATTTTATGGGGACGACTCATAAAAAACCTATAATAATCATGATTATATATATTTTTTATTGTTATCGTACATGTACTTGTCACATCGGTGATCCTTTGGGTCAGTTTGATCATCTGGATGATTTAATCATTATTATTGTTTATTTTACAATTCAAATCTTATATGAGGTCAAATTCATGCTGCTGTCCTTGATAACGGACGTTACTTTCATTCCAGATGTTACAAATAACACAAAATAGCACTTAAAATAACAGACTTACTTTAAAACACACACACAGAAATCCCTCCATGCAGTTTAACATCAGTGATATTTTTCATTTTGTTAAATAAAAACATAAAGTACCCGACTTCAGTCACAGTCTGAGTCACACATTGATTATGATCATTTTACAGATGTTTAAACTGCTACGGTCGAATCGAGCCCTAGAATAAATGGTGTTAGTCAAATTTGAGGGCAACAGGAGGGTTAAAGAACAGTTACTGAAAACAAAGCTGTGTGCATGACCAATACCACCATGTGCGTACTCAGCTATTCATTCTTATACTCTAATATATTTTATACATCTTTAAATAGCTTTTTAAATTGCTGTTTTAAATGTACTTGTATTGTAAATGGTAAATGGACATGAACACAAACAATGCTGAACCGAGGCCGGGCAGATTCCTTCGTGGTCCGACAGTGAAGTTGAGTTACTTCTCACTGTCATCAATTTAAAATCAGCAAAATTCAGGATAATGTGGTAGTTGTTGTAAATGGACTTGTACTTATAAAGCGCCTTTCTAGTCTTCTGTCGACTCAAGGCGCTTTCACAGTGTTTGTCACATTCACCCGTTCACACACACATTCACACTGATGGCAGTGGACATCTTCATACCATCTAATCTGACCATTCACACCACAGATACACACCCATGAGCAGCACGGGGAGCAATTCGGGGTTCAGTGTCTTGCCCAAGGACACTTCGACATGTGGACCAGGAGAGCTGGAGGTCGAACCGCCACGACCCACTCTTCCACTGAGCCACAGCCGCCCCCACAATGCACCAAAGGAGTTGCACTACAATACAATGATAATAAAGGCTATTCTATAATATTCTATTCTACCTCAACCTGCTGCAACAACTAGAAATCCAGACAAACAGTTATAACGTACAGTGGTCATACGGTCATTAATGAAGACAAACAGGAAGTGTTAAATATGACAGTATTAAGGGAGTGGTGAGTGGTGACGGAGCTCCCCAGTGACGTCAGGCTGGAGCGCAGACTTCGTCTTTTGGTTGTAATTTTGTTTTAAGTTGAAGAATTCCTTGTAAACGAGGGTCAACATGTCCCAGGACGCTGTCTCTGATTGGCTGCAGGTGTCATCCATCCGCACCGTGATTGCATGTATATGTTAAAACGTTAAACTGATGGAAACCAAAGAGCAAAACACTGGGTAGCAATTTCCAGTTGCCCATGGCAACCTGCTCCTGAGTGACGATTCATCATCACATATATTATAGATTACGTAGACGGTCACTTCACCCGTGTCTCTGCTTGGTTCTCCTCCCTCATGAACAGTGTTTGAGTAAATTTACCAGCTCTTAGGAAACAGGAGAGACATTATTTTTATGACTGTTAAGAATAAAGTCACCCCATATTGTGCGTTCAGCTTTAAGTCATTTAGTTTCACACACACAGTGCAGCAAATATACACGCAATGGCATAATCTGGTGTCTTCCTTGGATCAGTGGAAGAGTGGGAGAGTGGGTCGTCCTCCATTTGAGAGATCGGAGGTTCGATCCCCCGGTCCAAATGTCGAAGTGTTCTTTGGCAAGACACTGAACCCTGAGTTGCTCCCCGTGCTGCACATGGGTGTGTAAATGTGGTGTGAATGTCCAGGGTCCATGGTGTACCCCGCCTCACGCCCGATGTCAGCTGGGATGCACATAGAGGTGTGTTCTTACACTCACCTTCAGTCCTTTTCTGTGTAGGGACTCTTCTCATGCTGCTGCAGAGGTTTGCTGTTATTTTCAGCAGCGTTAGTGGTTAAAAAGTCTTCTCTTTTCCTGGGACGACTGTTTGGCAGGAGCGATTGTTGTTACAGGGATTGTTTGTTGACTTGTGTTTGTCGTTTGTGCGTGCCAGTGTCACACTCAGCAAAGCAGAGCAGCCACCAAGTGCCTCGGTTCAAACCCAAACTATTTACCAAGCGGTTAGTCATCGTCACTCTCAGGCCTGGAGGTGTGTACGGCCGCGCTGAGAGCTGAAAACGCTCCTCGCTGGACCGACACCTTCCAGTTGGCGGAGGGAGCTGCTGCCACCCCCCCACCCCCATCCAACCAACAGTCACATCCACTGCCGCACATACATGACAGAGAAACACGATGTTTCATTCACGCCGTCTGAAGCTGCCACGATGAAAAGTGACACCACTGTTTCCATGGAAGGGGAATAATTATCGCCTGGATCACGTTGACTAATTACACAGCTGATAAGCTTTAGAGGGAAACACTCAAAGTGGTTTTCACAGGCGGACTGACAAATAACTAAATAAATCTGTCGTCACTCACGGCGGCTGTCACTATCTGCTTCACAGCTATGATGACAGCATATGGTGTAATGAACTCTGGGAGTGAATGATGCAATCAATAACAGCATTTACAAATCACACGCAGTGGTTCACCTCGTCAGTGTTGATTCAACCTCCGCTGATCGATTACACATTTATTGGTCATAGTAACTTCATAGAAGACGTAATGTTTGCCTGTTTGGTTCATTGGATGCGTTGTATTTTGTCGCAGCATCACTTCCAACAGTGGAGTAGTTCAGGTTTGAGGTCGAGTTCACTTTTTAGGAGGAACTTCTGTCGCCAAGGATAAAATCCAACATCACAGTGTTTCTGTTGGCTAGTTGTCTCATCTCATCTTCAACCGCTGATCCGGGGTCGGGTCGCGGGGGCAGCAGCTTTAGCAGGGGACCCCAAACTCTCCTTTCCCGGGCCACATTAACGAGCTCTAACTGGGGGATCCCGAGGCGTTCCCAGGTCAGTGTGGAGATCTAATCTCTCCACCTGGTCCTGGGTCTTCCCCGAGGCCTCCTCCCAGCTGGACGTGCCTGGAACACCTCCCTATGGAGGCGCCCAGGGTTCATCCTTACCAGATGATCCTGAACCACCTCAACTGGCTCCTTTCAACGCAAAGGAGCAGCGGCTCTACTCCGAGTTCCTCACGGATGCTGAACTTCTCCCCCTCTCTCTAAGGGAGACTCCAGCCCCCCTCCTGAGGAAACACATTTCGGCCGCTTGTACCCGCGACCTCGTCGTGGTCTCACCAAATATTTACACAATGATAGTATTGATAAATAATAATCTGTAATGACTCGGCAGGTAAAGGCAAATCATGGAACAGCCAGGACAGTCTGGTAAGTTCAGAAAACCCCTTTAATGTAATTCAGTCGACTTGTATCTGGTTTCACTCCGTTTCTGTCTTCGCTTTGACACTTCCTGCCTTCTCACTGATCCGGTCTGAGGGGTAAAATAATTCAGTCTTTCCAAGTGTTATCGGACCAAATGGATCAGAGTCTTCTTTTTCTTGCGGCGCTCAAAATGGAGAAAATAGTAGTGACGGAGACGGCGACGGCGGAACCTGTGACATAAGCACAAGTTTAACTAACTCAGTTGTGATTGGCCACAGAGTGCTGACAACAGTGTGAGTCCGCCCCATGGCGAAAATGCAGTTTGATGTTACAAGTGAGTGTCAAAGGTCTGGACCCAGGCAGGTGATGCCGTCTTGAAAACCAGGAAAAGAGGAGCAAGAACGTTTTGATTACAAACTTAGCATGGAGTTTGACGTTTAACATTTAACAGACCAGAACGGTTTGATAAAAGAGTCTGTCGTGTTGCATTATGGGAAGTGTAGGACCATGGGATTGAAAGTAAGGATATCGCCTCCTTTTCATTGCTTTCAACCTTTCTTTTAAAGAAATGCTGTGTTTGAATCCTGGCTGGGGCCCTTCTGTGTGGAGTTTGCATGTTCTCCCCGTGTCTGCGTGGGTTTTCTCCGGGTTCTCCGGTTTCCTCCCACAGTCCAAAGACGTGCAGGTGTTCGGTTCATTGATGACTCTAAATCACCCGTAGATGTGAATGGTTGTCTGTCTCTGTTCGTCTCTATGTGTCCTGTGATAGACCGGCGTATACGTGTACTTGTACCCCGCCTCACACCCGATGTCAGCTGGGATCGGCTCCAGCCCCCGCGACCCCGACAAGCGGTTGAATATGGATAGATGGATGAATGAATGAATGAATACTGAATCATTTCAATACTTGCTTAACACCTGCTGGTCTCACTCCTGTTGCATGTGTGTGAATGGGGATGCAGTCTGCAGTCTGAGGGGCAGTATGATGATCGGGTTCAATGCAGGGGTTTAAATCCAGTTGCAGCCTTTTACTTTAGACTCACTCTCTCCTAGTGGATGTTACGCATACACCAACTGTAGCCAGACGATAAATGAACCCTTTTATTGAATAACAGCAGAGGCATTGTGGTCCGGTGATGAGTTCTGCTGTTGGTTGTTTTTAGTGACTTTAAAGAACTTGTATTTAACCTAAAAACACTTGTCAGCAACAACACAAGCATGATTTGCAGGATTATACAGCGACAGCAGTAGAGCTGACTGTGGGTAATAAAAACAGAAAGTTTTTGTGCAGCTACACTCAAGGCTACAGAGGAAAGGCTGTAAAACGATCTGCTCTGGGCTGCAGTCGAGTCAGTCGACCTCTTTTAAAATAAGTTTGTCTTCTGCTCAGACTGCCTTAAACGATCCTGCAAGTCTCCTGATTTCCTAATGCATCAGTGGTGTCTGTCCTCAGGAACTGGGGCAGGATGTTATGCAGGGAGAGGCGACCTGAAAGTAGGCCAGTGGGACCAGAGGTCCTAAAAAAGCAGCTGTGAATGGACTTTGTGACTGAGAAGGAGAGAAAGTAAACAAGGCTTCGGAGGGCGTGAACACACCTGTCGCAGGTCGCCGCGCTTATTGCTGAAGTGAAAATGTTGCAGGTTTTTTACGACGGAAGCAGAAAAACAAGAGTGTGCGTATTCTTACTAGCTTACCATGATGTAACGACTAAGCATTTACTGTTGTGGAGGGAGTGCGTGCAGGTCATGAGAGTTTACGGATACTCGGAGGATTCACAACCCACGACAGGGATGCCTTCAGGAACTGAGTCATGATCACCAGAGCTTCTAGTCGGGTCTTACCCAACTCAAGGTCTCTCTGAATCGATCCTTATGTGCGTCTGAAGCAGCTTTAAATGATCAAATATAAGGTGAGCGGCGCACTACGGAGGCAGGTTTTAGCCGGCTTTTCCTTCATGATGCAGGAATATCTATTCATTTCCCATCCTGTCTTTTGTGAACACGGTGTATTTTTGAGCATCGGATCATGTGTCGCCTTAGGGGCCGTCCGTACGAATGCGGGTATTTTTGTAACCGTGTGCTCCTCTGCACGGTTTGGCCTTTCATCCACGTGTCACCGCAGTTGTGGGCTCCTGAAACCCGAGTTTAGGGTAAACTCTCCAAAAAAAGTCCGGCTTTAGCGGTCACGCGTGGAAGGAAAACCGTCATTCCTGTCCGCATTGTTTGACGTCACACTGTGCGACGGTGAACAGCCAGTTGTATCCATGGAGACCTGTGGAGCGCTCGAGATGTGACCAGCTGACGGAGTTGCTGTTATGGAAGACCTCGCCGAAATACTGCCGCTATTGAGCAACTTATCAGCACTTTGTGTGTGTCTCGTACACGGCTATGGATCAGTGGTAGAGTGGAAGAGTGGGTCGTCCTCCATTTGAGAGATCAGAGGTTCGATCCCCAGCTCCCCCGGTCCACATGTCGAAGTGTCCTTGGGCAAGACACTGAACCCGGGATTGCTCCCCGTGCTGCTCACGGTTGTGTGAATGTGGTGTGAATGGTCAGATTAGATGGTCTGTTGATGTCCACTGGCATCAGTGTGTAACAGTGTGAACGGGTGAATGTGACAAACACTGTGAAAGCGCCTTGAGTCGTCAGATGACTAGAAAGGCGCTTTAGTCCATTTACAGCAACTACCACATTATCCTGAATTTTGCTGATATAAATTCATGACAGTGAGAAGTAACTCAACTTCACTGTCGGACCACACGAAGGAATCTGCCCGGCCTCTGCTCGCCATAGTTGTTTTCCCGGTATGAGTTTTTCGAGCCTTGTGATTGGCTAAAATGGACTTCCTGTTAGGAGTGCTATCGCCACCTAGGGCTTTGGCATGCACGTGACATTATTTGAGGCGGATTTTGAGGTTTCATGTGGACACAGTTGGTGTGAACTGGATTTCTTTATTTTAACCAGTGGCCATAAAAGCTCTGTTTCCTGTGGATGAGGCCTTGGGTGAATGTGCTGTGTCACGCTGTCCCAGATACTCAGAATCTTCTTGCTGATGGTCTCATTTGCGTATGAAGGTCACGTAGAGGCATCCGCATTAAAGTCAGGCCGTTTCATAACCGGTTAAAAAGTTGCTTTAAACTCCGCGGTGCCGCTTCAACCCACCCAACACCAGATTACTCAACTCTGAAATCAATCGATATGACATTATGTGGTGTGGTTCTGATGAGAGTTAATGGAAGCTCGGGCCTCCTGTAATACTCCTCGCTCCCACACTATCATCTGAAAACTAGGCTGCATTAATGGATTTTTATTTTGAAAACCAGTTTTTATTCCGCCAACACATGCATCACTGTGTCGGGACCAAGGGCAGTGCACTGACCTTTACGGGCAGAGTTCACAGCAGCTCCGCCCGCGGACCATATTAGAATACAGAGCCATACTGTTGCTGCTGCTGCTACATGCCCTTATGCACTGGCACATTTCCCAGCATGCTTCACAGAGGGAGGGAGGGAGCGGCGAGAGATGAGAGGACGGAGAGAAGGGTTGAGAACGGGGTTAAAGAAGAGAAAGAGAGGAAACAGGGGCAGTGGAGGAGGAGGTTCACGTAGAAACAAACGCACCACCGTGACACGAGGGAAGCCGACTCTCTTTGCGTGATGTTACAATACAAAAGTAGGAACCACGGGAACAAACGTCTTTTATTTTTCTCCTCTTTGTTGTTGTTGTTCTTGCTTTCTCTCTTTTCAGTGCTGCAGTGTTATTCTGAGAGGGACGCTTCAGCCCACGCACCGGCAGAGAGGGAGGGAGGGAGGGAGGGAGGGAGTGAATGGAGGGATGGAGAGATGGAGAGATGGAGAGATGGTGTGCATGTGTTATCGGGAGGGGCGGCGCTGCTGCTGCTGCGCTAACTCACCGCCTGTCGGGGGGGCTTCATGTGTTTCCTGCAAGAGAGAGTGAGGCAGGCATGAAGCAGCGAGACCGACTCCTGCGAGCACGGAGACACGTTTGTAATAACGGGGGCCGGCTATACGTTGGAAATCGATATGTTTTCATTATTGATACATAACACAAAATGGCACATGTATGCATAATGGATGAAATAATCAATTTCACACACTCTTTTAGGGCTGCAGCTAACGATTGTCTTCATTATGGATTAACCTGTCAGGCGTGTGTGTGTGTATCTAAGTCATTTCATATCTCAATAATGGTTATATATGACCATATCACATGTTTCCACTCATTAATATAAGAAGCAGCCACACGGTGAAGCCTAGTTTGAGTATTTTTCTTATTTTATTAAGAAGTTTAGTACAAAATTACAATAATGTGCAGCGATCAGGACGTAAAGAGTCGTCGTAAAGTGCTTAAATATTGCCGTAACGCACTTGGGCAGCTGTTTTTTTAACATTACAATAGAAACGATAAAGAAAAACAAATACAGCAGACATTTTATATGGTTTTGATGCTATTCAGTGCTCCTCTTATTCATAATTTATGAATTTTTTGGTGTATAAAATGTCAGATAATAGTGAAAAGTGCATTCATTCATTCATCTTCAACCTCTTGTCCCTGTCGGGGTCGCGGGGGGGCTGGAGCCGATCCCAGCTGACATTGGGCGTGAGGCGGGGTCCACCCTGGACAGGACGCCAGTCTATCACAGGACACATAGAGACGAACAGAGACAGACAACCATTCACACCTACGGGTGATTTAGAGTCATCAATGAACCGAACACCTGCACGTCTTTGGACTGTGGGAGGAAACCGGAGAACCCGGAGAAAACCCACGCAGACACGGGGACAACATGCAAACTCCACACAGAAGGGCCCCAGCTGGGATTCGCACCTGGAACCTTCTCGCTGTGAGGCGACAGTGCTAACCACCACACCACCGTGTAGCCCCGTGAAAAGTGCACTAATACATGAAAACATTTTAAGGTTATTTAAGACAGAGATGCGTCCCATGCAGTTGGAGGAGCTGGAAACAGTGTGAAAAATGTGTCCTGATGATAAATTACAAAATCAATAAATGGTTATTCATCTATTATCTTCAGCCGCTTACCCACCCCCCCCCCCCCCCCTCCCCCCGGCGTCGCAGAATAATTGGTTTTATCTAAATTGTCATTGATTCATCTCCATTAATTGGTTGATTCTGTTTGATAAATAACCACAAATAACTGTGTAAAATGATACAATATGATAAAAGTACGACAATACCGTCCCACAGTTTACACATCACAACAGAAAATGAAGCGTCACCTGGTTGTGACGCGCGGCGTAAACAAATAACTCGAGTAAAGCTTCACCCTGAGTGTGTCTCCGCTGAGAACCGTATTTTCCACATTATAAGGCGCATAGAACAGACGCTACAGTGGAGGCTGGGGTTACGTTCTGCATCCATTAGATGGAGCTGCTCTAAAGGGAACGTCAACACAACACAGTCAGGGGAGGTCGTCTTGTTGCTTCCTTCACTTCCGCACCATTGATTGGTTCATGTTAAACTCTCTGGCTGCTGCTCTATTCCCGTGTTCTACTGCGTGACTAATGGCCTTGAGTGTAAACTCTGCGTCGTAAGCGTGTCTCTTAACAGGAGCCATTTTGGGCTCTTTACACAAACACACACATGGAAATGAAACGGCACGCTTCACGCAGTCGTATATCTCAGCATGCACCGCGCGTTACTTCTTCTACGGGGGAAAATAGAGTCGGCGGCTGCTCACCGTAGTTGGAGACCTGTTGTGGCTCAATATTGGTCCATATATAAGGAGCACCGGATTATAAGGAGCACTGTCGGCTTTTGAGACATTTGAAGGATTTTAGGTGCAACTTATAGTGCGGAAAATACGGTATGTGTTTCCACGCCTGAGAGCGTTCAGTGACGGCGTAGCCCGCGTTCTCGCTCCGTACATGCCTCCTGAACCGCAGGTTGCCAGGTTGACTATGAGTGTGGCACACTGTGGCAGCGAGTCGGCAGACTGGCACCACGTCCCCGAACGTTTGAATCACTCAGGGAAGCATCGCTCATGCGTGTAGGTTTTGTAACACACAGCTCTTAAAAGAACTGCGTCCTGAAGTCCACTTCTCTGGGATCACTGCAGTTTGTGTGAATTACTTTACTCAGTAATGAAGTGCAGTTTTATTCACATGAAATATTAATGTGGTTTTTTTCTTTCCCTATTTTAAAAATGCTGTGTTGGCGGTGTTGTAATTAGTTGTTGTAATCTGCGGTTTAATCTGTTGGTTGTTTTCTTGATCAGTTGTTTGGGAAACACTGATTCACATTCTCTGACATTTCGTCGATGGAGTCTGAGACGACGTCCCTCAAATGTCAGGTTTTTTCAACACACCTCAAAGAAATTCAGTTTCCTGAGGAACAGAATAGAAATACTTTACTGATCCCAACGCTGAAACCATTAAATTAACATTTAAGAAGCTGCAGAGCGACACGGTGAAGTGGTGGTCAGCACAAGAGGGTTCCTGGTTCGAATCCCGGCTGAGGCCCTTCTGTGTGGAGTTTGCATGTTGTCCCCGTGTCTGCGTGGGTTTTCTCCGGGTTCTCCGGTTTCCTCCCACAGTCCAAAGACGTGCAGGTGTTCGGTTCATTGATGACTCTAAATCACCCGTAGGTGTGAATGGTTGTCTGTCTCTGTTCGTCTCTATGTGCCCTGTGATAGACTGGCGTCCTGTCCAGGGTGGACCCCGCCTCACGCCCAATGTCAGCTGCGATCGGCTCCAGCCCCCGCAACATCAATGTGGCTAACAGTGATTAGCTCGGGGCAGTACGCTGAAGTCATTCAAAGGTCTTTTTTAACCACTAATGCTGCTGAAAAATAACAGCAAACCTCTGCAGCAGCATGAGAAGAGTCCCTACACACAAAACAAAGCACCAACAACGTAGTTAGTGAAGCCAGAGTTTATTAAAAGAGTGTTTTAAAGACTTACCTACTGGCCCCTGTACCAGCTCCTCTCATAGTAAAGTCCATTACAGTGGATTACCAAAGTCAGTCCCAAAGGAAGGAGCCGATTGGTGCTTTGTTTTGTGTGTAGGGACTCTTCTCATGCTGCTGCAGAGGTTTTAATGCCTTCCGCGTTTGTTCCCCCGAGCTAATCAGTGTTAGCCACGTCCGGCTGTTAGCGACTCTACTGGATTTCTTTGTTAATAGTTGATTTAAAAACTGTCTTGATGGTTTATTTGTTGTAGGTAGGTGCTGAAAAAGACCATGGGATGATTTTGTGCCGGAATTACCCTTTAATAAATCGCGATACATACCCTTGCTTACAGTATCTTAGTGTCTGCTCAGTGTATCTCCATATTCGTGCCAATACACAGCCCTGACATCTATAGTGTCCCACACAGTGTAGTGCAGCCCGGTGTTGGCAGATCCTGCTGGCAGGGAGGCCGAGCAGCAGGCGTACGGGCAGCAGCACAAATCCATACGTGTGTGAAGCGCACACACAGCACGACAAATGGCCACGCTCAGCAGGACGACTGAGGGGAAGAGTGAGAGCAGAACGGGTTTATGTCGGCGCAGACGCACAGGCACGGCCGCCGGAGTGGATGCAGGCGAGCAGAGGACGACGTGCTGGACACACGGGGTACAGAAGTGTCTGGGTCATAATAAAGGTCTTAATTTGCTGCTGTAACAGCTCAGTCCCCTTTAATACAGGGCTCTGTGTCTGGTGGCAATATTTAAGAAGTGTATGGAAACTAAGGGCGCCCTCCCACTGTGCCTCCGTCCCGTGCCCCGTGCTTTAGGGTCCTTGTCCCCCCCCTCCAGGCCCGTTTGTACTCACACTACCTGGGCCTCGGAGAATGCTTCTTGCTGCCTATACGTCATCACGCCGTAACACGTCACACGCATTGATGACGTCATGGCGATGCGTGGCTTTGTTTCCAGATCTTTCCGTAGACCTCAGAGTTTTTGTGCGTCTTGTCGACTGTTTTTGAATCTTTTCATCGACCAAATCTGCAGTAAACACTCCACCTCCGCATCACACCAACGTGAACCTTTCACCGCCATTGTTGTTGTTGTTAAATGTCCGCGCATGGCCCCTCCTTCTATTTTCTATGTCCCAACAGGGGCACATAAAATGACGTGAGAGCCGCGTAGGCCTCATGCTCGTGCTGGTACAATTGCAAACGTGCTTTACAAAAGCCCACTTCTCTCAGACGGGCCGTGGACGGCCACCTAGACGCGGAGCGGTTGCACTCACACTGGTCAAACGAGCTAGGCTTTACCCATAAAACCTGTTTTCGATACAAGGAATCAAAGGTGCTCAGAAGGCTGCTTTCTTAATCACATAACTTTGTTAAAGACTATTTAACTCTATATACAATAATGTATAACTTTTACAATTAGTTAAAGAAATAAACAGGAAATACAGAATAAATAAAAGTAAAGAAAAAAGCTGAATAAACACAGTGTCAGTCAATTATGGAGCATTTAAAAGGTAATAATAAATAAATAAATAGCTAAATAAACATTTTCAGTGTTAAATAAATAATTTAAAAAAAGTAAATATATAGTTAAATAAACTTGTTCAGTATCAGTTCATTTCTGACCATTTAAATTATAAATGAATACAAATAAAATAAATGTCTAAATCACTCTGAGCATCGTTCTGCATCTCTCCGTGATTTGTTCTGTAACACAGACACTGATACTGACAGACATGTGTGTGTGTGTGTGTGTGTGTGGTTCTCCGCGGACACGTCGGTCTGGCTCTGAGGTTTGACCCACATGCACAGAGAGGACCATCCTTTAATTACACACTGATAATGACAGACGTGTGTGTGTGTGTGTGTGTGTGTGTGTGCAGGTGGTTCTCCGCAGACGCCTCGGTCTGGCTCTGAGGTTTGACCCACATGCACAGAGAGAGGACCATCCTTTAATTACACAGTGACAATGAGATACAGACCCCGTTACTGTGACCTCCGGGAGCCCAGTGTTGTCCTGAGTGCAGCTGTAAATGCGTTCACGTCCACTGTGCACCCTGGTCCGGTGTTCATGCGTCTGTGCGGTTCAGTGTTAAACTCATTAGTGGGTGAAATTACATCTTCACTGAGTGTTTCCTCAAACACCGCGCCCATGAATAAAACATGAACAGACTGGAGTGTGTGTGAGCGCACGTCTCTTCATTCATCTCTCCTGAGTGACGTGCAGTCATCGCCTCTAAATCCGGTGCGAGTGCAGCTGTTTGTCAGCGGGGGGTTCTTAATTACGACCTCTGAGGAAGCGGCTCTGAAAGGCCTCGGAGGGTCGAGGCTCGCTGGTGTGAAGCCGGGCTGTCAGGGCGGCAGAGGACGACGGGGCTATTTGGGTTTACCGGGATTCAGGAAATGGTTCCCGTCGACTCCTCGACCCTGAAAGCAGAACATCCTGTTCTCTCGTGTTCATCTCCTCCACTTACACCGACCGTGTTCCCGTAGAAGAAGAAGAAAACGCCCTTTCTGTTCTCCACCTCTTTCTCCCTTTGCCTTTCTTTCTGATGTCTTGTTGCTGCGGTTTCTGTCAGTGGCAGGTAAAGTTGTGGCTCCAGGGACTGATGTGTTTCTCTTTGTAAAGAGCCCGAGATCATTGCAGCTTTGATCATGATAATGGTCCGTCCCGTGCCCCGTGCTTTAGGGTCCTTGTCCCCCCCTCCAGGCCCGTTTGTACTCACACTACCTGGGCCTCGGAGAATGCTTCTTGCTGCCTATACGTCATCACGCCGTAACACGTCACACGCATTGATGACGTCATGGCGATGCGTGGCTTTGTTTCCAGATCTTTCCGTAGACCTCTGAGTTTTTGTGCGTCTTGTCGACTGTTTTTGAATCTTTTCATCGACCAAATCTGCAGTAAACACTCCACCTCCGCATCACACCAACGTGAACCTTTCACCGCCATTGTTTGAAATGTCCGCGCATGGTCCCTCCTTCTTTTTTCTACGTCCCAACAGGCGCACAGGACATGACGTCAGAACCGCCGTAGGCCTCGTGCTTGTGCTCGTGCTCGTACATGTGCAAACGCGCTCTACAAAAGCCCACCTCTCTCAGACGGGCCGTGGACGGCCAGCTGGCCGCAGTTATGCGCGGAGCGGTTGCACTCACACTGGTCAAACGCACTAGACTTGACCCGTAAAACCTGTTTTGGCCCGGTGCAGAAGGACAGTGTGAGTGCGCCCTTAAAGATAAATATTGTCCCTGCACCAATCAGATGGACTTCAGTTCTTCTGCTGCTTCGCTCTTCTCCTTGTTATTTATTATCCTGTGGTGTGAGACAGAGGCCAGAGGGAGCCAGGAGGAGACTACTAACCTGCTCTCCTGCAGCACATGCAAACGTTTAAGAGGCCGCTCACCTGTTCGACGCATTTACGTTTATGTAGTGTTAAATAAGAGGAAGAAACATCAGTGTTAGGAGATATTTCCCTGACAGCAGTGTTACGCTGGTCCGCGCCCAATCCTGATGCTGCTGCAGGCCTCACTCTGTACACAGGGCACACACACACACACACACACACACACACACACACACACACACAAACACACACACACACACACACACACACACACACACACACACACACACACACACAGATACACACACACACACACACACACACACATCTGTGGTCTCTTTTTCCTCTGTCCTTCTGTCAGATGAGTCCGTATGGCAGCTGTCATGTCGCCTGCTCTCTTTATATCAAAGTCAGATCACTGCTGCTCCCATCTCCTCTGTCAGCTGATGTTTGTGTGTGTGTGTGTGTGTGTGTGTGTGTGTGTGTTTGTGTGTCAGGAGCTCATATATGTGCTATACGTCCTTCAGCAGAAGCAGATTTTCAGGTTTAATCAACCATTAAAGAAGCTGTACTGAAGCTGCTCAAGGCAAAAGTACTATATAAAGTTAGCCCCGACCTCCCAGTGTGCGTGTGCGTGTGTGTGTGCGTGTGTGTGTGTGTGTGTACAGGAAGTGGCCTAAATGTCTGAGCATCACTGAACGGTGGTCTTCATTCACCTGTTTTTTTTTTTTTCTGTGGAGTTAAACACAAAGGAGCTGCAGCGTGCACTTTAGGGCGCACTCCCACTGTGTCTCCGTCCCGTGCCCCGTGCTTTGGGGTCCTTGTCCCCCCCTCCAGGCCCGTTTGTGATATGACGTCATGGCGATGCGTGGCTTTGTTTCCAGATCTTTCCGTAGACCTCAGAGTTTTTGTGCGTCTTGTCGACTGTTTTTGAATCTTTTCATCGACCAAATCTGCAGTAAACACTCCACCTCCGCATCACACCAACGTGAACCTTTCACCGCCATTGTTTGAAATGTCCGCTCACATAAAATGACGTCAGAACCGCCGTAGGCCTCGTGCTCGTAGACGTGCGCACGCTCGTGCTCGTACATGTGCAAACGTGCTTTACAAAGGCCGGCAAGCGTACTTGCACTCACACTGGTCACGAACTAGACTTTACATGTGAAACGTTATTGGGCACGGTACGGATGGACAGTGTGAGTCCGCCCTTAATGACATTACGTAACAGGACTTATGGTTATTGTAGTTCTGCGCTCATCTCATCTGCGTTGCATCAAACTGAAAACTACCTCAAAACCAACGCTGTTGGTTCGGTCGCTTGGCAAACGTCGCCGCACGTCACCAGACTGATCTGTGAGTAAACACACGTGGCTCAGAGATCAGGACGGGCTCACGAGGCTGGCGTTAGGCTTCACTCTCTAATAACAGGTCAATCCCAGAGTTCCTGATACTGATTTAAATTTACTTTGCAACGTTTTCTTCTGTCACAGTGAGATTTTGTTTTAAAATCCCTTTTTCTCTCTTAACAAACCTTTGACATCATCATCTACCCGACTGAACGCCGCCTTCTGCATGTTGTGTTGTTGTCTTGCAGGGTGGAAACTGGTGAGCGCGTGGATGTGAACCTGTGAGCGCGAAAAAAGGACACAAGCGGAAGCAGGAAGCAGGAAGCGCGGATCTCAACGGGAGCGTCCCCGCACCACATGGAGGTGTCCTGGAGGGTTTTCTCCGCCGCTCCCAAAGCCGAGGCACCTCACTAACTCTCCCTGCTCCCTTTTTCTTTCTCCACCTCCCGATGTCGTCGGGATCCGAGGCTACGCACCTCTTTCCTCTCTCGTCTGCTGTTTTGTTCTAAGCGAGACCAAAACCAGGTGCCAAACCGACTGTGTCAAGAGAAGAAGCAAAAAAAAACACTCTCCGAAACTCAACCGCCACCAAATCATCACCAGAAGAGTTTACAAATTACAGCATCCTGCGCCCCACTGAGATCATATTTCACCACATCGAAGAGATATTTTAACAAACTTTATATCCATTGTCTTCGCTCCGTGTTCGCATCGCTGCTGCTCTCAAGACGGAGACGACGATCAGTGCATTATTGGTTCAAAGTGCTTTATAAACACGTCCTCCAGCTCGTAGTTGTGTGTTGCAGAAGAGACGCGTGGTGAGCAGCGATAACTGTGCTCCGCGTCTAACCTGATAAATATAGGTTCTCCGCTGCTGCTGCTGCTGCCGCTGCCGCTGCTGCTGCTGCTGCTGTTGCTGCCGCTGCTGCTCTCTGAAAGGCTCGGAGATTCCCGTCGTCTCAGTCTGCGCTGCTGCGAAACACTTCAAACTTTGCCTATCTCATTCTTCCAGTCGTTCGTACGCGAGAGGCCTCTCGTCTGTCGTCTTCTGTTTCTTCCACGCGTGGCGCCGAACAGCCTGAAACCCCCCTTTATCTAACCCCGGTGACCTCTTCTACTTGTTTTGCATCCTTCCTTTTATTCCACGCCAACAAACAAACACACAAACAAACATGCAATCGAAAACCTTTCACTGTATTTACGTTTATCGTGGACGTTCGTGAGAACATAAACCTGAAGCCATACCGAACACCAGCCATAACAAAGACACTTTAGTCGTTTGGGGAACACGTCACGATGTTGAAGGTTCCCTCGACATCGTGAAACGCGTCAGTTCACCTTCAGGGAGTCTGAACCCCGAAAATTTCACCGTTTTCCACCAAACGCGTCTTTAACTGGATTGTGCTGAACGTGTGAGCGCGCTGTGTCGAAGTGTGGCCCACCGTGACTGCGTCGAGCTCCCGTTGCCGTCGCCCCCCGCCCCCCCCCCCCCCCCCCCCTTTCACGCGTTCCTCTGTGTCGACGGATGAATCCGGACATTTTCATGTCTGTTCTGTGGGCAGAACCTCGCTGCCCTGCTAGAACCGGGCCCAAGCCCTCCTTCGTTCTCTTCTGTTGGGCCAAGCTGAATTCAGAGCAAAGACACTCACACAAGGGCAGCCAACGCACATAGATCCTCCCGTTCCTCGCCAGTTCCTCGCTCTTGATCACTCTTCTGTGGATGCCTTGACGTGCTCGTTTGTTGAACCGACTTCTGTCCTCTAGCAGCGGCTGGAGGGACCTTTTTTCTTAAAGCTTCGACGCTGCTTAATGTTCATTTAGCAGTCACACTGTCACGTCATTTAAATTTCAAGCATATTGACCTTTACTGAGTCTCTTCCTTTAAACCTTATTAAAGGAGAAGTTTGTTTATTGGCGTATTGTGAGCGTGATGTGAAAGAAATGCAAATGTAAGTCACAGCTTGTGCCAAATTCAGACCGACTTCCTCTCTCTCGCCCGTGCGCGTAACTAAGCTGAGATCTCCGGAGCTGCCAGCACTGTTGTTTACAGACACGAGACGAACACACAGCTCTGATTCTGATTTGTTTTTTAAATAGTTTTTTCCATGTACGGTTTTACGGAACAGTTCTCCGCGCAGGACGACAGAAGTGCCAAACGCCAGAAAACACGCGACATCTGTTAAAGCTCATCAGAAGTGACAAAAATCAAAGTTTACATTCAGCGCTAAATGTTTACAGACTACATTTTCCATCGCAGTTTCTTACGTAACGTTTGTGCCATAAACGACTCCCGGGAAACTCTTCCGTAGGAGACTCTTATTGTGGCGGGGTCGTTATATGTACGAGAGTTTACAGTTTTCTCATTTTGTTTACAGAAAATGTAAAAAAGTTACTGCCTACTTTGAAGATTTTCCATTTTTTGGCCTCGAGACTGTAAAAACTGACAGACCAAAATTAAACTCCCGACACCCGCTGCCGTAAAACAGACGACGCAATCCAGATTTCTAACCGTTTCCTGTTTGGACGGTTTTTACGGGCAGTTCGTTAAGGGCCTAAAAACTCTGAAAGACCTCAATGTTTACAAAAGCTGCTTAAGGGAAGGATTTGTATCCAGAGAGAAATGTTTACATGAAGCCGGAAGAGTGAGACGCCGAACCCATTCATGAGACATCGCTCGATCTGAACCCGCCGAAAAACCCTCGCTCCCGTGCGGCGTGCGCACGAGAAGAAGGGATCGGACTTTTCATACTAAAGGTTTTTATACGCTGATCAAAAATCACAGTCGGAGCTTGATTTTTTTTCTCTCACAGTTCAAGAACTTTGTGATAAAACAATGAAACCTTCAACGCAAAGAGGGATGTTTTGCTTGTCCTTCCTTCTCCTGCTTACCTCCTGCCTCGCTGTCTCCACGGAAACCGTCACCACGGAGCGACGCGCTGTCGACAGCGACGTCAGGACTCCGCCCGGCGGCAGTAGCTCCGCCGCAGCTGGTAAAAGGAGCAACACCTTGTTCCTCCTGACCGGCTACAAGCCTCCACTGCCGCCGCTGCCCGCCGGGCCCAAAGTGGCGCCCAAAGCGGCCGAGGTGGAGGACGGAGATGATCCACCGGTCGTGGCCGAGCTCCCTCCAAAGCCCCTCCCTCAGACCATGTTGCCAAGGAACATGACGGCCGACGCCCTGAAGCCTCCGCTCGGCGCGGCCCAGGTGGCACCGCCTCCCAGACAGCTGGTGGACGTGGACGTGTGCAGGTACAGCTTCTACTTCCTGTTGTGTTGTGTGATTTTGTGAGGTTAGTTTTTGTGTATTTATTCAAATCTGTGAATGGTTAGTGCGGGGCGCTATTTTTTATAATCTGGCAGATTCACGGTAAATCAGATAGAACCAACCAACTGTATGATAAATGGACATAGCATCTCCGTCGAGGTCCGTTCTCTCAACTTGATCCAATCATCCTCGCCTACGGGAGTCTCCATCTTGTCACTTTGACTCGACCTCATTTCCTCTGACCAAAAAAGGGCATGTATGTGACATTGGGGGGGAGGGGCATACGTCCATCTGGCTGACGTTTACCTCCGAGGAGAAGTGAGGGCCAGAGGCTAGCTGTCACTCAAGAGGCCACGCCCCTAATTATTCATAAACTTTAACCTCCAATAAAATAAAAACTATCCCCTCCCCCTCAGTGTTGTCATGGAGATCTGAGCTAAACACACAGACTAGAATGTTCTTTTGTCCTTAAACAGGTTTAATGATGCTGTGTAAACGGCCTGTTTAACATGGGGCTCAATGAGAAACTGCTCTGTTATGAAACCGGCCCCTAGAGGACACTCAGAGAACTGCATGTTTTGGCACTTCCTGATTGGATCAAACAGGAAGCTGGGGGCGGGGCAACAACAACAACAACATTTACACACAGATCACAATATCACATATCACAATACAGCACGCGTTGTAGTAATTTAATAAATAAATAGTCCGTATGAAAAATCCACATGGTAAAGCCGATTTTCGTTTACTCCAGTGTGAATTAAATACTGAGTTTTTTCCTCAATTGTTTAATAATTTTAGTGCAAAATGAACAAAACAGGTTCAAGTGAAGTTAAAGAGAAAACATTAATATGTTTTATAGCTACACACTGACTCTTTACAGTTACTGTTTACAGTTAGTATCTGTTTATTATCCATTTACATGAAGTTATTTGTCTCGATATACGATTTAATTACGATACAGTTCCATTTAAAGGTGATACATTATCATATAGACTTATCACCCAGCCCTAACAAGAATGTTTTACGAGATTCAGACCAACATCTCAGGGCGCACTCACACTGTCCTTCCGCACCGGGCTAAAACCGTTTTTACAGCTAAAGCCTAGTGCGTTTGACCAGTGTGAGTGCAACCGCTCCACGCATAACTGCCGACAGCTGACCGTCCACGCCCGTCTGAGAGGGGTGGGCTTTTGTAGAGCGCGTTTGCACATGTACGAGCACGAGCACGATGCCTACGGCGGTTCATGTCATGTCATGTCATTTATATGCGCCTGTTGGGACATAGAAAATAGAAGGAGGGACCATGCGCGGACATTTAACAACAACAACAATGGCGGTGAAAGGTTCACGTTGGTGTGATGCGGAGGTGGAGTGTTTACTGCAGATTTGGTCGATGAAATGAAAAACAGTCGACAAGACGCACAAAAACGCCGAGGTCTACGGAAAGATCTGGAAACAAAGTGACGCATCGCGATGACGTCATCAATGCGTGTGACGTGTTACGGCGTGATGACGTATAGGCAGCAAGAAGCATTCTCCGAGGCCCAGGTAGTGTGAGTACAAACGGGCCTGGAGGGGGGACAAGGACCCTAAAGCACGGGGCACGGGACGGAAGGACAGTGTGAGTGCGCCCTTAATAAGTATGTTAACATATCCGTCACTTAAAGGGACTTTAGCATGAACTAGAGTCGAGGATCGGTGTCCTCAGCTGAAATGGAGACGCCTTTATGGTGAGAGGGGACACAGTCCAGGTAAAACCAGATCAGATCCACACTAAAGCACTGGTGGGTTAAAAACCTGTAAAGACCAAATGATGAGCCTTTGGTGTGCTGTATGAAGCCGGCTACGGTTCCCAGCAGAGGGGCCGCGGCGCCTTTACGGCTCACGTGGACTTCCATCTGCGCGCTGATCAAAACTGGACGACTCTTCTCCTGCAGCAGCTCTGATCTCCATCTCACTGGAGCTTATATCTCTGCACTGAGAGGCGTCTTGCTGTTGCTAGGCAACATGTAATCAGCTCTAAATCAGTGGTGTGCAGGCGAGCCACACGCACACGTACACACACACACACACACACACACACACACACACACACACACACACACACACACACACACACACACACACACACACACACACTCACACACTCTATCGACAGCAGCTCTGTTCAGGCAGAGCAGCACCAACAGTAATAACAGACAGATCTGAAAATGACATTTTCTCACTCGCGCTCGTTCGTTGTCGTCTGTAAGATGACGTCATCGCCGTGGCAACAGCTCTTCCTCTATTTCTGGTTCGACAACGCCCGACCTTTCACCCTGAGCTCTTCCAACTGCAACACAGTCATGGTGACGAGAGCGGGATTTCAAACGTAAGAAGTCGACGGCCACCACTGTTGTTTACAGACACACACACACACACGCACACACACACACACACACACACACACACACACACACACACACACACACACACACACACACACACACACACACACAGCTCAAATACTGATTTCTAGCGATAGGCCGATACATTGGCCAGCAGATATTACATTGCATTATGGTGTATTGGTTAGCACTGTCGCCTCACAGCGAACGGTTCGAATCCCGGCTGGGGCCCTTCTGTGTGGAGTTTGCATGTTGTCCCCGTGTCTGCGTGGGTTTTCTCCGGGTTCTCCGGTTTCCTCCCACAGTCCAAAGACGTGCAGGTGTTGGGTTCATTGATGACTCTAAATCACCCGTAGGTGTGAATGGTTGTCTGTCTCTGTTCGTCTCTATGTGTCCTGTGATAGACTGGCGTCCTGTCCAGGGTGGACCCCGCCTCACGCCCGATGTCAGCTGGGATCGGCTCCAGCCCCCCCCCCCCGCGACCCCGACAGGGACAAGCGGTTGAAGATGAATGAATGAATATTATTTGCGTTTTTGAGGTGTATCGTATCGGCTGAGGCGGGCTGCTCCGTTCCCCGATATTTTTGTCCCGTCGTTATTTACAGACAGGCGTCCGCAGGCAGCTCCGTGTTGCTGGAGGCGCCTTTTTTTAAGTTCCTTATTTTAAATTGAGACTCGTAACACATGTTTTAATCATTGTGTCATTTTTATGATGTACATTGAGGGAGCAAAGGTAGTATCTGTTGTGTGTGAAGGACTGACACGCACAGACGTTTCGCTTCAGAACATCAACTGCCTTTTACTTCAGACTCATGTCTCCATACATGACTTCCTTGTTTACCGTTTTCACGTAACATCCCATAATACTCAGTCTCTTAAAGGTCCCTTAACCCCTATTTAGCAACATACAGCAAACCCCATGTATCGCAGTGTGACCATGTTATTAGAACATAACAGTATCGGCTCCAAATATCGTCTCAAGTAAATCGTCAGTCCGTGTCGGTCATCGGCGAAGGCTCATGATAAAAAAAATCGGTATTGACATCGGCCCTTAAAACCCCACCTCGGTCGATCCCTGCTGATTTCATAATGATGATTTTACATCAACAGGAGAACAGAAGAGCCGAACTCACACCAGAAACCCTCCAGCCTGTGCGGTGTGGGGCGGCTGCAGCCTCCCTTATGCGTGTGCATGTGGAGCGAGTGAAGATGCTGCGGGCTGTGAGCGTGTAGGCTGTAGTCACTGCTGCTGCATTAATGAACCGGATCGTTTAACTGCACCGTCACGGACGCACTTTGATTTGGTTTATCTTAATGTGGGATGTTAAAACACCCACGACGTTGCTCTGCCGCGTCACATTTCCTCTGGTACAACGTGACGCAATGTGAGCTCTTTACTTTAGACCGTACTCACTTTGTAACCAGTTCTGCGTAGCCTTTACCTGTCGGAGGTCCTGTAGCTGCGTAAAGACAGCGAGGAGCCGCAGTAGATGTGTGCGTGGACACCGTGGTCCGTGCAGCAGCTTCGGATGAGTGTAACGCTGCACAGGGTCGGAGTGGGACACAAAAATCCACCGGGACAGTTCTGACTGCAACCCCTGTGTGCGTGTGTGCTTGCAAGTGTGTGTGTGTGTGTTCTGTCATTGTCCATTCCCATTTCAAATGACTTCTCTCAGGGCGCACTCACACTGTGCGTCCGTCCCGTGCCCCGTGCTTTAGAGTCCTTGTCCCCCCCTCCAGGCCCGTTTGTACTCACACTACCTGGGCCTCGGAGAATGCTTCTTGCTGCCTATACGTCATCAAATCTTTCCGTAGACCTCTGAGTTTTTGTGCGTCTTGTCGACTGTTTTTGAATCTTTTCATCGACCAAATCTGCAGTAAACACTCCACCTCCGCATCACACCAACGTGAACCTTTCACCGCCATTGTTTGAAATGTCCGCGCATGGTCCCTCCTTCTTTTTTCTACGTCCCAACAGGCGCACAGGAAATGACCTCAAAACCGGCGTAGGCCTCGTGCTCGTACACGTGCGCACGCTCGTGCTCGTACACGTGCAAACGTGCTTTACAAAAGCCCACCTCTCCCAAACGGGCCGTGGACGGCCAGCTGGCCGCAGTTATGCGTGGAGCGGTTGCACTCACACTGGTCAAACGCACTAGGCTTTACCCGGAAAACCTGTTTTGGCCCGGTGCGGAAGGACAGTGTGAGTGCGCCCTCAGTCTGTGCTGCTTTACAGTCGGACAGTTACAATGACCACGACAGCGTCTGTGTCAGCTGCTTTAATGTCCACTGAAACAAACCACTCATGATCGGAGGTGATCAGTGACCCAGACCGGGTTTTAAGCTCTTAAAGACGTGAAATAAAGTGATGAATGTCTTGAACTGTGTTCCCCAGGGGTTACTACGACGTGATGGGGCACTTCGACAGCACCTTCAACTGCTCCAAGGGCAGCTACATCTACTGCTGCGGCACCTGCCACTACCGCTTCTGCTGCGAGCACCAGAGGAACCGGCTGGACCAGGAGTCCTGCAACAACTACCACTCCCCCGTCTGGGCCGACCCGCAGGTGCCCGTCACCGTGAGCGCCGGCAACAAGCCCGACCCGGACTTTGAGACGCTGCAGCAGCAGAACAGCAGGTCCGAGTCTAAACAACAGAGAGAGAGAGAGATGAGAAACATCACAGCGGCAGAGTGACACAGAAAACACAATCAAAATAACATTTTAGACGTTAATACTCTCCCTCTCTCTCTCAGCACGGCGTACGTGATCGGAGGTGTGATCTCCTTCACGCTGGTGGTGGCCGTGGGCGTCAGGATCGCCTTCAGCAAGGTGGCACGTCGACCCCGCAACCGGGACATCAACATGCCCAGGTGAGACCACGGGGACAGGTGCGTGGGGTTGATTTAGACGCACAACAGAGAGCATCAGTGCGCAGAGCTGAGCGAGTCCATACCAGACAGGACGCTGTAACACTGGAAGCATATAACAATCATAGACGGACTACCGCATGGGCAAAGTGGGCCCCAGAGCAGATAGGGGCCCTGGGCATTCAGAGGCATTCAAAAGAAGCGGGAACTCGGCGGTGGATCTGTAGTGGTTGCTTCCCCTGCTGTAGTGGTTGCTTCCCCTGCTGTAGTGGTTGCTTCCCCTGCTGTAGTGGTTGCTTCCCCTGCTGTAGTGGTTGCTTCCCCTGCTGTGGTGGTTGCTTCCCCTGCTGTAGTGGTTGCTTCCCCTGCTGTGGTGGTTGCTTCCCCTGCTGTAGTGGTTGCTTCCCCTGCTGTGGTGGTTGCTTCCCCTGCTGTAGTGGTTGCTTCCCCTGCTGTAGTGGTTGCTTCCCCTGCTGTAGTGGTTGCTTCCCCTGCTGTGGTGGTTGCTTCCCCTGCTGTAGTGGTCGCTTCCCCTGCTGTAGTGGTTGCTTCCCCTGCTGTAGTGGTTGCTTCCCAGCCAGGTCGAGGAGGATGTTATAAAAGACCACCACTGGCCGGTCCGTCTTCCGTACCGCCTTTGACAGAGTCAGCGCCTTTGCGTGCATGCGCACTGTTTGCATGTGTTGGCAGGGGGCCTTGGTGAGTTTGTGTCCAGGGCCTGTTGTCGTGATAATCCGTCTATGATAACAATATAGTATATATATATATATATTAGAGATGCACCGGTCCGATACCTGGATCAGATATCTGCTCCGATATAATTGCTATAAACAATAAACAATAATAATATATACAACAAAATATGCAAAATATACTATAACAATAATAATATATACAAAACAAACAAATGCAGTAGAGAGAGCAGAGTTCTCAGTCAGGCAGAGGTGACAGGACAGAGTTGTTATACACAGTGATGGATTGTGGCAGGAAAGACTTCCTGTATCTGTTGCTATGACAGCGAAGCTGCAGCAGCCTTTTATATCTGTATATTTATTTATATCTGTGGATAAAATGTTTATGTCAAGCCTGACGCCTTCACTCACACGGACGGGTTTACGCTTCATTCATTCATCAGCAGGATCGGATCGGTACCAGGTATCAAGTACCAGGTATCAGGTCTCAGGTACCAGGTCTCAGGTCTCAGGTACCAGGTCTCAGGTATCAGGTATCAGGTACCAGGTACCAGGTACCAGGTACCAGGTATCAGGTACCAGGTACAAGGTATTAGGTATCAGGTACCAGGTACCAGGTATCAGGTCTCAGGCACCAGGTACCAGGTATCAGGTACCAGGTACCAGGTATCAGGTACCAGGTATCAGGTACCAGGTATCAGGTATCAGGTACCAGGTACCAGGTACCAGGTACCAGGTACAAGGTATTAGGTATCAGGTACCAGGTATCAGGTCTCAGGCACCAGGTACCAGGTATCAGGTATTAGGTATCAGGTAACAGGTCTCAGGTCTCAGGTACCTGGTACCTGTTATCAGGTACCAGGTACCAGGTACCAGGTCTCAGGTATCAGGTACGAGGTATGAGGTATCAGGTACCAGGTATCAAGTATCAAGTGTCAGGTGTCAGATGTCAGGTATCAGGTACCAGGTACCAGGTATCAGGTATCAGGTATCAGGTACCAGGTATCAGGTATCAGGTCTCAGGTACCTGGTACCTGTTATCAGGTACCAGGTACCAGGTACCAGGTATCAGGTACGAGGTACGAGGTATCAGGTACCAGGTATCAGGTATCAAGTATCAAGTGTCAGGTGTCAGGTGTCAGGTACCAGGTCTCAGGTACCAGGTACCAGGTTTTCTCTCTCTGACTCTCCCTGACCGTTTGTCCTTCTCTCCATCCGTCCGTCCGCTGCTGCGTCAGGTCGCTGGTGGACATCCTGCGTCACCAGTCGAGCCCGGTGCAGCCGGGGGAGAGGAACAACACCGCGGGGCTGACCACCACCACCTCCGACGGACGGACGTCCAAAAACCTCTACACCCCCATCCTGCAGAGCAAAGACAACCGCAGTAAGTGACGCACGTTCATGCCGAGGCAGCGGAAATCGCGCTCGTTGGTGGTCACGTTCAGGTGAAATTAACGCCGTCACGTCCCCGTCGATTCGCTTTCATTCAAATCTCAGCGTCAGTTTCACATTAGTTTCAAAATGAAGCCACATCAGTTCATCATCTGCAGAAACTCTGTCTCATAATCCTTTTAAAATGCGTTTAATGCGGATTATATTTAATTTATTCTGCATCTAGAAGGGAAATCTTCCAGATTCAGTGACATGTTTGATGTGTTGCGCCCACGTCGGTATCTACGGTAACGCTTCCTCATGAACACGGAGTGAAATTCATATTGTTTCTGAGGGGAATTTACACACAACCTGGCAACGTCAGCCCCCCGTATTCATTTGAATGGTGGTGGGGGATAAAGCAGCGTGAAGTGGAAACATTTTGGAGAAACGCAACTCGCCGTCACGTGGCGGTGGTGACGTCCCCAGTGATCTGGTCCGTTCTGTGGGGAGAGAGTGACGGAGCGGGTGAGCGAAGGGAAGCGGTGAGAATTTGGCTACGCTCACACCTCGGTTACAAGTGACTTGAATCCAATTTTGCCGCTCATATGTGATTTGCTTTTGACCGTGTGAACAGCACAAGTCGCAATGAATCTGACCGTTACGAATCCGAATTAGGCCATTTGTGACTTCCTGTTTGGCTGAGATGGAGTTGACACGCGCCTGCTCCAACAACGTTTGATAATTCCCCATTTCAGGACCCGAAAGTCACAGCAAAGAGTCATATTCATCTCGTTTGATGGATACACCACTGAAATATGTGGACGTATGCGACCCCACGGACTGTAAAAGACCAGGGAGCGAAGGCTAGCCCCGCAGACGAGGTAGGCGGCGAGATTAGTATGCTATTGCTCACCTCTGGGCAGAGCACCGCACTGCCCTCTCTGCCGCGTTCAAAGCCCTCTGCGTTGATCTGAAGGCCTCCATCTCAACGCTCGAAGCAAAGCTGGACCACGTCCACG
>NC_139838.1:26898001-27010501 GCF_963691815.1 Echiichthys vipera
ACAAGAGACATTATGGGCCATCATTGCCCATTACTGTCAGTGGTCAATGACCAGTAGATGTGTCCGGCGCTAATCTTAACGAGATCACAGCTCGTAACCATTACCGCCCTGAACGCACTCGACACCGGTCGCGTCCCAACGACCGGAAACGACAGCACATTTCCCACAGTTACGTAACCTTGTATTGCTGCTGTCACCCAGCGCCTGTCCTCTCTCTGTGTGTGCGTCTCTTTTACCTCACTGTCCCCGTTTTAAACGTGCAGAGCCGACGCATGTGAGGTCACCGCTGAGCGCACCTACATGCCGGCTCTCGTGTACCGTGTGATGTAACTGATATACCTGTCGCCCCCCCCCACCTGCTGCTAATCTTACATAAGTCATTTTTTATGTGTATGGATCGATGTGCCGCTCTCTGCACCTTGCGTAAATGTGAGTGTGCGATGCCGTCAGTGTGTTTACGTGTCTTTTCCATGTGGCTGTTTGTGTCCGAGCCTCACACGAAACGGCACACGGTCGTATTTATAGATGGTCGCCATGGCGCTCGGAGGCACTTCCTGTGTTTACTGATCATTAACCGGCCTGTATCTTCTCCTCTTGTTCTGTCTTTACCTCCTTCACCTCCATTTCTCTTCCTTTTATCTCCATTTCTATCTTTTCCCTCTTCTGTTTCCCCTCCCTTTTCGTCCTCCATCTCTCGTTTCTTGACCTCCCTCCTCTCTATTTGTTAATTTCCTTTCCTCCATCCCCCCTTTTCTCCTCCCTTTCCTCTCCCTCTGTCCAGAGCGCGGTCCCCGTATGAACAACACCTCCCAGCTCTCCTCCGGACCCTCCCTGCTCTCAGGTAGCGGGAAAGGTCCCAGCGGCGGCGGCGGCATCATCATCGGAGGGGGCATGAGACACAACAGCAGCCACCCCAACTTCTCCCACTCCTTCCACAACCTCGCGCAGCTGCCGCCGTCCTACGACATGGCCATGAAACCCGAGATCAACCGCTACAGCTCCCTGAAGAGGCTGGGTGAGCGGGGGAGGCAAAGGGAGGAGGGGGGTGGGGGGGTTGGGGGTTGGAGGTACAGAAGAGGGGAAACTTGAGAGATGGAGGGAGGAAGTGGGACTGATGATTATTCAGGACCCCTGCAGGCTCTCAGGTGATGCAACACAGCAGCTAGCAGCCGTGTTGGAGGCTCAACACAGTCGCTAAAACGTTTATAAGCTGAAAGTTTGACTGATGAGCTCTTAAAGGGACACTTCACCCATTTTAATGCAGGTCTGAGTCCCAGCAGCAGATAAATCGGGTGTTTGGCCTCCTGTGTCGCAGAAGTCCCCGAGGAACGGAGCATCAGGCCGTTTAACGTCATTAAGCGGGTTTCAGCTCCGCTCCTCTGGGACGTTTCTTCCTTTTTACCGACATAATTAACTCATCAGCTTTTGTCCAAGTAAACAATCAACACCCACAATCCACACCATGCCAAAACACAGTCAAGCTGCGTCTGTAGGTGGAGCTTAGGAGCTTAGGAGCATTGAGCGATGATGTAAGTCACGTGTTTAGTTAATGAGGAAAAGTGTGGAAAAACTTGAATTAATGAAAGGATTGCACGTTTGCACGACCAAATGTCTCCTCTTCTCTGTCTATGTTTGCTATTGTGTTGGCAAGTAATTACGAGACATCTTTACAGACGTATTGTAGCTCTGATAAGTGAATGAACTCTGCTAATCACACAGCATTTTATTCCAGCTAAATGCTAAACGAGTGAAATGAATAAGTGAACCTGTAACAGTACAGAACAGTAGAGACGGATCATTAAAAGGAACTACAGAAGAAAACACGACTCTGTGCTTCAGTGGCTTTAGATGGATAAACATACTGTAAATAAGTAAAATAAATTAAATGTACGACTCATATGGAAAAAATTCAATAAATGAGAATTGCAGTCAAACAGCATCGGTAACCATGGTAACCCAACACCATTCTACAGCAGCTTGATTGGTTTCATATCATCTACAGGTCGGCGTTATTGAACTAGTTTGAATTAATATATATATATATATATATATATATTGTATTTTAGAAAGTGAAATAATACTTTGGAAACAACACAAACATCCAGACTGCGTAGGAAACTCTGCTTATAACACTGGGACATGAAATCCCAGATCCAGTTTCCTTGTCGGTCAGGACCAGGACCAGGACCTGGACCTGGACCTGGACTAGGACCTGGACCTGGACTAGGACCTGGACCTGGACCTGGACCTGGACTAGGACCTGGAGCTGGAGCTGGACCTGGAGCTGGAGCTGGACCTGGACCAGGACCTGGACCTGGACCTGAAGCCGGACCTGGACCTGGAGCTGGCTGAACCTTTGACTGTGATCTTGGCTCAGCACATCATTTATACTTTGCCACATGGAGAATTACAATCAGATATATATATTTATAAAGAATGGCAAATTGCAATCAGCTGCAAACTCACTGGGTGCGTTTGTGCTGTAATGTCATTAGTGTCATTTTGGGTGAATTGGACCTTGAGACGGGGGGCAGCGGTCGGTGGAACTAAAAGCATTAGCAATGTATTCTTGGAACACAGTGAACGTGTGATTCAACAGCAGAAAAACACTTTTTAAAGCTGCACTTTAGGGGATTTAGTGTTGCACTTCCCCCAGACGAGTCTGAAGCATCGGAGGAGGAGGTATCCTGACTTTTGATCCCTGCTCGAACGGGTCGAGCTCCAAAAACACCGAACTCTGCACTTCCCATGATGCAACGTGATAGCATTGATATTAGGCCCTACCTGCACCGTAAACACCCACATCTGCAAACTAGAGTATTAACCCTTCGTTCCACTCCCACCCCACCGCTTCTCTCTCCGCGGTTCGTCCCACTTCCACACAGCTGGGTCTCAGACCGCCGTCACTGCAGCGGACAGACATGGCCGCCAGCAGAGTTGTGACTCAGCTGCACAAAAACAAACAAATAATCATCTTGGTGTCGCCCGAATGTGTGAACCGCTTCTGCTGAAGCGTCGTAACAGGAAGTAAACACACAGAAAAGGGAGGGATGGGAGCAGGGAGGAGAGAGAGAGAGAGAGGGGAAGAGAAGGGAGATGGATGACAAAGGAGGGGAGAGGTTGTGAATGAAGGAAATGGAGACGGACGGAGGCAGAGAAAAGGTGGGATGGTAAAAGAGGTTGGAGGAGGTGATTGGACGAGTAAAGATTCAGCAGGAAGGGGGGAAGAGAGATAGCCGTGAAGATGGAGAGGAGGAGGAGAAGAGTAAAAAGGAGAGGCAGTGAAAGAAAGAAAGGAAGAAAGGAGTAGGAGGAGATGTGGAGGTAGGGGGAGGGGCGTTGGCTGCTGGTCTGCAGGGGCCTGGCTGCCGTCGGTGGGGAAGAAAAGACTTTTGAGAGGCAGCGGCTGGCAACCTCTCTCTCTCTCTCTCTGGCTCTACCTCTCTCTCTCTCTCTCTGTCTTTATTTCTCTCTCTCTCTCTCTCTCTCTCTCTGTCTTTACCTCTCTCTCTCTCTCTCTCTGGCTCTCTGTCTTTACCTCTCTCTCTCTCTGGCTCTCTGTCTTTACCTCTCTCTCTCTCTCTCTCTGGCTCTCTGTCTCTCTCTCTCTGTCTTTACCTCTCTCTCTCTCTCTCTCTCTCTCTCTCTCTCTGGCTCTCTGTCTTTACCTCTCTCTCTCTCTCTCTCTGGCTCTCTGTCTTTACCTCTCTCTCTCTCTCTCTCTCTGGCTCTCTGTCTTTACCTCTCTCGCCCTGCGATTGCTGAAAATGCAGGGGGAGGGGAGTCGCCTCTGCAGGCTGAGTGATGGATGGTTACTACGTGGGGGATCGTGTGTGTGTGTGTGTGTGCGCGCGCGCATGTGACTGGGAAGTGGAAGCAATAATGAGGTGAGGGTCCAGATGAGTCTCTTTTATTATTTCCATTCAATCAGAAGCAGGAAAGACTTGAGCAGAGGAGGGAAAACGCAGCAGCGCCGCAGACCTTCAGAGGTCACCTCACTTCCTTCAGCGTCTCATTTATGAAACAGCAGCTCCGTCGCATTAATCACAGCCGTCCTGCAGCTGTTTACGGGTCACGCCGTCAGAACTGACAGCGTTTGTGTTTCGCTCGAGATGGAAACACATCCTGGTTTTTCATCTTCTCTCCACTTTATTGCATGTTCATTTAAACACAGTTATACACAAATCGCAGTTTCCAAATCTTTCCGTAGACCTCAGAGGTTTTGTGCGTCTTGTCGACTGTTTTTGAATCTTTTCATCGACCAAATCTGCAGTAAACACTCCACCTCCGCATCACACCAACGTGAACCTTTCGCTGCCATTGTTTGAAATGTCCGCGCATGGTCCCTCCTTCTTTTTTCTACGTCCCAACAGGCGCACAGGAAATGACGTCAGAACCGTCGTAGGCCTCGTGCTCGTGCGCACGCTCGTGCAAACGTGCTTTACAAAAGCCCACCTCTCTCTGACGGGCCGTGGACGGCCAGCTGGCCACAGTTATGCGTGGAGCGGTTGCACTCACACTGGTCAAACGCACTAGGCTCTACCCGTAAACCCGGTTTTGGCCCGGTGCGGAAGGAGAGTGTGAGTGCGCCCTTACCTACTGGCCCCTGTACCAGCTCCTCTCATAGTAAAGTCCATTACAGTGGATTAGCAAAGTCAATCCCAAAGGAAGGAGCCCATTGGTGCTTTGTTTTGTATGTAGGGACTCTCCTCATGCTGCTGCAGAGGTTTGCTGTTGGTTAAAAAAAAAAAACCTGTCATAACTGAATATAAGCGCCGAAAAAGACCATGGGAATAAAACTTTAATTTAGATGACATTTGTGTATCACAATATCTCACAATATAAGATTTAATCACGATACGAGTGTTTTTAAATGTCTACATGTTTAAGAAAGCCCTTCTGAATGTTAGGGCCTGCTCACACTATCCTCCCGGGCCGAGACCCGGACTTTAGGGTACTTGTCCCCCCTCCCTCTCCCCCCCGCGCCCCAGCCCCGTTTGTGCTCACACTGCCCCGGCCTCGGCCCCGGCCCATGCTTTTTGCTTGTCCGTACGTCATCACGTCATCACGTATGCGTGTGACGTGTCACGTCGTAACACGTCACACGCATTGATAGACGTCATCGCGATGCGTCGCTTTGTTTATAAAATGCGCGCGGTCTTTCAGGGGCTGAGTGGTGATATAGGCGTTAAGTGTTTCTATGTCCAGCCTGCTGCGCTCCTCCTCTAAGCGCCTATAGTCGCCATTGTTGTTGTTGTAAATGTCGGCGCATGGTCCGTCCTTCTATTTTCTATGTCCGAACGTGCGCACATAAATGACGTCAGAACCGCCGTAGGCATCGTGCTCGTGCGCGTACACGTGCGCACGCTCGTGCTCGTACATGTTCAAACGGCTCCGCTAAAGCCCACCTATTTCAAGCGGGCCGTGGAGGGCCAGCTGGCCCCAGTTGAGCGTGGAGCGGGTGCGCGCACACTACTTAAAGGTGCTAGACTTTAGCTGAAAAACCGGTTTTGGCCGCGGCCAAAAGGATAGTGTGAGCAGGCCCTTAGTTTTGGTGGAAATGTTGTGATTGTGACACAAAGGCTACAGCCGCTCGCCCACCACTGTATGAAGCCGGTCGTTTCGATGCAGTTCCCCAAACGGCGCTGCAGGAAGGACACCGATAAAGGCTCCTTTGTCTGCAGCCGCGGAGAAACCTCGGATAATATGGCCTTAAGAGAGGGGGAGTAAACACGGAGAGAGAGAGGGAGAGAGGGGACACGAGACAAACGGTGAGAGGAGACGACAGAGGAAACCTGGAGAGGGGAAATAAAGGGACCCAGAGGAGTGGAGGAGACAAAGGAACAAACAGAAGGAGAGGAGAGGAAGGAAAGGAGGGGAAGAGACCTGACGGAGAGAGAGAGAGAGAGAGAGAGAGAAGACGAGGCGAGAGGGGAGGAAGTGGTAGAGAGGTGGCTGGTGAAAGGTCAGGTCTAAATTGGCTCGCGGGGAGCTGCTTCCATGGAAATGCTTTGAAGATTAAAGCGCTCTCAGGCTGCAGAGCAGAAACAATGTGTTTCACTATTAATGACGCTCGCTCTCTCCTCCATCCACCTCTCTCTCTCTCTCCTCCATCCACCTCTCTCTCTCTCTCTCTCTCTCTCTCTCTCTCTCTCTCTCTCTCTCTCTCTCTCTCTCTCTCTCTCTCTCTCTCTCTCTCTCTCTCTCTCTCTCTCTCTCTCTCTCTCTCTCTCTCTCTCTCTCTCTCTCTCTCTCTCTCTCTCTCTCTCTCTCTCTCTCTCTCTCTCTCTCTCTCTCTCTCTCTCTCTCTCTCTCTCTCTCTCTCTCTCCTCCATCCACCTCTCTCTCTGGGCGCACTCACACTGTCCTTCCGCACCGTGCCCCGTGCTTTAGGGTCCTTGTCCCCCCCTCCAGGCCCGTTTGTACTCACACTACCTGGGCCTCGGAGAATGCTTCTTGCTGCCTATACGTCATCACGCCGTAACACGTCACATGCATTGATGACGTCATGGCGATGCGTGGCTTTGTGATGATATGATACATCAGCATGGTTTGAATCCAGGCCGTCCTTCTCGTGAGACTGGGAGGGGTGTCCCTCCAAACGACATGTGCCCAGGGGCCTCACAGGACCATGATCTGGCCCTGGTGGCAGCGGTAGGCCTGCGTTAATTACAGCACCAGTACCTATAAAGGTGACAGTGGTGTCACGTCTGACGTTCCTGCAACGGAAACGGTTTTGTCACCGCTGTTTTTGACGTTGAAATTATAGGTGTGGTGGTTAGCACTGTCGCCTCACAGCGAGAGGGTTCCTGGTTCGAATCCTTCTGTGTGGAGTTTGCATGTTGTCCCCGTGTCTGCGTGGGTTTTCTCCGGGTTCTCCGGTTTCCTCCCACAGTCCAAAGACGTGCAGGTGTTCGGTTCATTGATGACTCTAAATCACCCGTAGGTGTGAATGGTTGTCTGTCTCTGTTCGTCTCTATGTGTCCTGTGATAGACTGGTGTCCTGTCCAGGGTGGACCCCGCCTCACGCCCGATGTCAGCTGGGACCGGCTCCAGCCCCCCCCGACAGGGACAAGAGGTTGAAGATGAATGAATAAACATCAACTAGTTCCAGTGTCCTCAAAAGTGCTACTTATCTTGTTTTGGTCGCTGCGCTGAATTCGCATGGCCGCTTCCTTCCACTGTTCAAGAGTGAAGCCCAAATATCCCAAACACGGGCGCCGCCATGTTGTAATTTTGGAGCCAGTGGTGCCAATTAACCCTCTTGACCAATTGCAAGTCCATCACAGCTGTCAATCATGACGTTTCAGCCTGTTTTTATAGCATTAAATAACTTATTAAATCCAAACTTATCAGAAAAACGAACACACAAACATCAGTGTGCAAAGTATTCGTATCTACGGGAAAGTAATGTACAGCCTGTATGAGAATAAGAAGCCTCATTAACATGTTTCCCGTTTCTGTCTCTTCTGCTGATCCAGAGAAAGAGCTGGACGAGTACTCCAGCTACTACAACTCCAAGCGTCGCTCCAACAACGCTCCGCCCTCCTTCCACTCCTCGCAGCACTACCTGCCCTGGGGGGGAGACTACACGCTGGGATCCAGGGGCACGCTGCCCCTCAACGGTTCTCGGCCCCGCCTCCACATGCCCCCCTCCACGCCGAACCCGTACCCGCTGCCCGCCCAGACGCACTACACCAGCTCCTCCTTCGACAGGCCGCCGCGCCGCGTTCGCTCCCAGGACCAGCTGCTGGCGTTGGGGGAGGGCAACACGCTGTCCCGCCTGTCCAAGAACCAGCAGCACCAGTACTACAAAGCCATGATGAGCACCAGCAGGGGCTCCAACTCCCAGACGCTCCGCAGGTAAGATACAAAGCCTTAAAGGTTTGAAACATGAGGCTGTTACTCAGGGTGTCTAACGAGCATAATTGAATAGTGCAGAGGATCAACGAGTGTCTGGTTTCAGGTCCCACGAGAGGCTTCTGGTCTCACCTGACCGTCTGGAGGACCGGCTGATGATGGGGCTGATAGCCGGAGGAGGAGGAGGTGACCGAGGTGACCGAGGTGGAGGGAGCGGGATGGTGCCCACCATGGGCCGGCTCAGCCATCACCAGAAGGCCCAGTCGCAGCAGAACATCTGCGTCACGCCGTCCATGGACCGTCACCACATGATCAAGATGAACTCCCACCCGACGCCAGGCCACGATCACGACCGTGACCGCGACCGTGACCGCAGCTCCGCCGCTATCCCCGGGATGGGCATGCATGGTGTCTGGGACCCCCACGGGGGCCACGGCGGAGGCGGAGGGGGACACCCCAACGCCCGACGCATGGCTTTCGCCAACAAGAGGCAGAACACCATCGAACAGCTGCACTTCATCCCAGGGGGCGGGGGAGTGCAGGGACTGCGGACTGGGAGTAAGAACGAGGTGACAGTGTGAGAGGACGAGGGAGGTAGAGAGCGAGGAAGAGTAGAGAGGTGAAGGCTGAAGCTGTAAAGAAGCTGAGGAGGCATTTAGAGAGATGAGCAGGGAGAAGGTTTGATCTCAGCCGGCTGCCTGGCAGGGCGGCACAAACGCCCCGCCCCCTCCCCTCCGTATAAAGAAAGTGGCGGATGACGGCGTTGATCTCGTCGCGAGTATCGCCAATTGATTTTCTCCTCGTCACTTTGTGCGTTGAAAACGAGAATATTCAGCCATTCTTTGAAAAGGGAAGACAGAGATGTCCACTACAAAAGAGCAAAAAATCTGATCTGAACGCAGCTCAAAGGCTGCCGGGTGTTCGCTGTGACTTTTATTGAAGGACGCCCGCCGAGTCAAACGTGTTGAAGCGTCCTTGAGTTTTATTGCACTGTCCTCTGAGTCCTCGACAGCTCCGACAGACGTTCATCTGTCTTTGAATCCACTGTGGATGATAGAGCGCGCTGAGCCGGGGACGGACGGGTTCGATCTTTGTATTTATAACCAAACGAGTTGCTTTTGTATGAAACTAACTTGATAATAACAATGATAATGATATTAACATGACTGAGCCCTGTAAGACTTTGTGTATACTTGGTTTCAAACGTATTTAATCTTTAGCCAGCCAGTTTGTAACGTAAAGGCTGTAACTTCTTTCTCTGGTTGTGATTGGACTATCATCCAAGTCAAACATTATCCAGCGCCGTTAGCTGAGGCCTTTACGGCTCAATTTACTCCTGATCAAGAACCAAAATATAAACCGTAAACAAGCTGCCATCATAAAGACCCAGTCACGCCAGCGTTTAAAGGGTAAATTGAATGAATTGTTGGAGCTCATTGTTCGTGTTCGGGATCAAGTCAACAAGGTCGCTTCCTGTCGCTCAGCAAAAAGTTAGCGAATACATAAAAAATATTTTTCCCTGCTGTAAAACAAACTTTATTGACTGAACTTATGTAAAAATCTTGAGAATAAAATGCGAGAGTGGACACAACGGCTCTACGGACTAGCGCTAGCATGCCCCTGCTTCCTAGCGCGTTAGCTTGTTAGCTATAGTAGTTCAACAGCTAGCCCGGCGGAGAGTCAACTGTCGGTGCTAAAAATGAAGCTAACGTTGAAGAGCCAAAGACTGCAGTTCCTTGAATGGCTTCAGTGGCTGCAGTCTCCATGTCTAAAATTCACTTCCTGTCCGTTAACAGCCACAGATACAAAGAATCGTAGATGCCGCATCCAGGCACGTGAGATGCGTCTCAGCCGCCGCCATCTTGGGACAGAGTTCGGAGCTGTTCTGACCATAGACTGTATGTAAAGTCTTGTAGAAAACGCTAGGTTTTATGCTGTTTTTGGATGTTCTAACGAAAGAAATACAACATGGAATCACGTTTCACAGATGAGAAGTTGTTTTTCCAGTTGTGTTAAAAAAAGTGTTAAATTGATGAATCCCGAGAGCTAGGTCCTAATCCTTCTTTAAAGCTAACAAAAAGTCAAGTGACTGTCGTGATGCTAAATGAAGCTCATGCTAGCTTATGTCCAGTATTTAGTTAATGGTAATATATCAGTGAGATGCTGAAAATGATGTGTGTCACTGTATTTAAAGAGACAACCTCTGCGCTGAACTGCAATTCCTCCAACAGCCACAAGGGGCGTTCTCCAAAGACGCTCGTGTTAAAATGCCCGACTTCACAGCAGACATAAACAAAAGCGTTTTGGTTTAAAGTAAATGTCCCCAGGGGTGAATTTATATACAACTCACCCATTTAAATTAGATTAATGCTTAAAGTTCTGCATGATTAAGGGCGGAGGCGGCCGGCGCCACTCACATTCAGCTTCACCGCGGCCGTTCAGGAACCGATTGGTGACAGCACAGAGACGGCGTCCATGTTTGACACAGCCTGTGTGTCTGACAGTTTAGTCGGGCTGGAGTGACTGGGCCTTCACAGGAAAAAATCCACTCCGCGGAAAATTTTTTAGCTTAACTTTGTACAGTGAACTCCAGTGGGTGTATATCATCTATGAATCATTGTGCCGTGACCCTTTGCGTGATAATTAGTACAGAGTTTTTTCCAATCGGCCCGCTCGCGGAGATGAGCAAACCTTACGCAGACCCCGACTGACCGAACGTCCCTCTAAACACTGTTTTGAACTCGTGACTTCGTAGAGAGTCGAGGGTTTCCTTTGTGCATTCAGCAAACCCTCCCGTGCTTCTACGACTTCCACGCGTTACCTGCAAGTTGAGCTGCTCACCTCGTATGAAGGGAGGGAGGATGGGGGGGGGGGGGGGGTAGGCGGGTTTTAAGGCGGGGGATGGGGGAGGGTGGGTACAATGGACACTTCACACCAAGGGCTATACCGAATTATCTTTGTGTGTCTGTGCTCTGTACAGCGTCTGCTTCTCATTCTCATTTCCTCCGCGCGTCAGTGTCGGGGAGGCCGTCCTCGCGCATGTGTTTTTTATTTTTTCCTCCTGTGTGGAGAGGAAATATATGAACATGAACATGCAAAAGGGGGAAATTCTGCAAAGCAAAGGAACTTTTTGTGCAACGTGTAAAAACACACGGTTACTTTTTGGTCACGGGAGGAAAAGTCGACCACGGTTGATGTCAAGTTGTTCTGGCTGTGAGACGGACCTTCTGGCCTTCCAGGCTGGATCTCCCCTCCGTGGGGTTTAAGGGGCTCGTGAGGCCTCGTTTGAGGTTTTCAGCGTCCCCCCCGATAAAGACGGACCTGATCGATTGCTGAGCGGAGCTTCCCGGCGGCCATTTTGAGTCTCTTCCTACGACACATGTGCTCACGTTAATGTATTACCATCACACGTGTAGAGACCCCCCCCCCCCCTTTGATCGGACGACGGACGCTCTTATCATGACTTTCTTTATCTCGAACATGTATTTATTTTTTTAAACCTCTGTGAATTTTAACGTGTAATCCTGGATTTTTTCATATATTCAAACTTTCTAGTGGAATTAAAAAAAACAGAAAACAACAAAAAAACAAACACGTTTGTACTCTCGAGGACAAAAAGAGCCGATGCAATCAAGGAGAAAAGACGGACCGCATGACGATGTCAGGAGCCAGTGTCGATGATGTCATAGCGCTGACTTATGATGTCACGGCGTGTGTGTGTGTGTGTAAATGTACGTACACGCGTCTGTTTTAATTTCTGTGTGCCCTTGTGCGTAACTCTGTGTCTTCTTCTTCTTCTTGGGAATGCCGAACCTCATTTGTGACCGAACTTCGCGTCGTGTCTTCAGCTCGCGCAGACGACTTTAAAGACCCGTCGCGTCGCGGTCGTTGCGTGTTCATATCAACTTGTGATGAAATTTAAAAAGGCCCGTCTTCGTTTGATTGATTGAAAGGAAAAAAAAAAGGGACACTGACGCAGCTTTTTCTTGTTGTCGGGCTGCGTTCGACCAAAGCGAGGGCTTTTCAAACATTGAAAATGTAAATTATCGAAAGCTTATATTGTGTCATGTTTTGGTATTTGATTAGAAGTGACGCCGCCGAGTGGCTCCTTTGTGACGTCACGAATCGCCCGCTCGACGAGTTCGTGCCGCTGCTAAATGTGTATCTTCAAAAAGGTGATTTGTTTTGGACGACCTGTTCGTTCGCGCTCGTTTGAACGGAACTTTAAGGGCACGACGCGGCATTAAACGTGTTGCATCGCGGTGTCTTCTACGCGGTGTCTTCTACGCGGTGTCTTCTACGCTGTGTCTTCTACGCGGTGTCTTCTTCGCGGTGTTTTCTTTGCGGTGGCCGCAGACGTCGTCGACGCGAGCCGCGGGGGAGAATGTACCGTGACTCTGAACCGGAAAGGCTCTGTGGTTTTTACACTGAAAACATCTCATTAACTTTTAAAAAGAGAGAGAGGCAAAAAATAGGGAGGGGAAATGTAAATGACACGTAGAGATTCAGTTGTATTTTTAACGTCTCGTCTCTCCTCACACCTTCAAAGGTCTCATACAGATGTCGTAATCCATGTTCAGTTAATTGCTCCCCTGATAGAACTGTGCGTGCGAGTGTGTGTGTGTGTGTGTGTGCGCGTGTGTGTGTTAACTCACTGGGAGGGGAGGGGAGGGGAGGCATGGGCATATTTGTATTCTCAAAGCTACTCTGCATACCTCAGATTGTACGATACCTTTATTTATTACATCCCCTTTTACGTCTATTTCCAAGAAGATCCAAACAAAGGTCTCACACACGTGCAACCCTTTTGTTATCGGTGATCAATTCTTGCGTTTGTATAAACCATACTGTTTAATTGATAATAACAATAAAAAATATTAAAAAATCCCACTAAAACCTTGTTTGTGTCTTTTGTGATGACTCGTTTTTCAGTTACGGGCTCCGGTTTAGAGGAAAGTGCTGAACGAAGGGAGCTGATTCATCGATTATTGAGAGAAAAGTGTGGAAAAACGTGAAGATTTGCTGCTTTTTTCTGGTTTTATATCATTGTAAGATGAATATTGTTGGGGTTTGGACGGTTCATCAGACAAAACCAACTTTTAAGACTGTATTTTAGACCAGGGGTCGGCAACCCGCGGCTCTTCAGCCCCTTTTAAGTGGCTCCGTGTAGCTTTGCCAAAGAAATGATATAAACAACATGTAAATAACGTCTTTTTTGCACAGTGGACAAGGGAACACCTGTTCTCTTAGAGTTCGGGGCGGCAGTAGCTCAGTCCATAGGTGACTCGGCTGGAAACCGTAGGGTCGTTGGTTTGAGTCCCTGTGTGGACCATGAATGGAGCGTGGACTGGTGGCTGGAGAGGTGCCAGTTCATCTCCTGGGCCCTGCCGAGGTGCTGTTGAACCCTCAACCGCTCGGGGCGCTGGTCCACTGGCAGCCCCCTCGCTCTAACATCTCTCCTTAATTGCATGTATATAGGTCCTGTCTGTGCATGTGTGTGTGTTTCGGGCCTGTGTGTGTAACATGATTAATAATAAGAGTGAAAAAATTCAATTTCCCGGTTGCGGGATAAATAAAGTAATTCTTCTTCTTCTTCTTCTTCTTCTTCTTCTTCTTCTTCTTCTTCTTCTTCTTCTTCAAGGTGATTTTCTAAAAATATTACGTGAAACTAAAGTATGCGTCACATCCTTGGTCTACGGCCCAGCGCCTTTCCCTGCAGGGGGCTAATGTTGAGCTGGTGACCCGCACTGGTATGCTAGCTGCTAGCTGCAGATAATAAATATATATAAAACTCAAGAAGAGCAGAAAATACGCTGTTTTAAGAAAGTGAAACTAGTGAATCTTTGGCGTTTGATGACAAACCAAATATCTGTGTAATCAGAATCAGAAAAGCTTTAATGTCCCGCAGACGGGGAAATTCTTTTGTCACAGCAGCAACAGAATATTACAAAATAAGGTAAAAAATAAGTTATAAAGTTAAATTTAAAAAGGGAAGAAATAGAAATAGACATATATACGTATACACATGATGTGGTGAATGAACTGAGTCATCGTTTCAGCACCAACAGCTTTAATATCACCTCATTCATTCATTCATTCATAGAGCTTGATACTGTTTCATTGTTGTATTTAATGATAGTGTTGAAACAAGAGTACCAATGAAATATAGACACTTATTTTCTACATGACCCTTTTTATTTAATTAAAAAACAAAGTAGCTGAAGTTTTCAAATGTTGACCAAACACAAGAGGATGTAAAACGTCTTCTCCTGAAATCAAATCTAGTTTTTAAAGTTCTTAATTCAACGCAGGAACTGTCGAATAACAGAATAAGTAGACAAGACAAGAAGTGTGTGTGTGTGTGTGTGTGTGTGTGTGTGTGTGTGTGCATGTGTGTGTGGCTCCACGCAGGGTAACAACACCTCTCCACTCCGCCCAATTTAGCAAAAAGTATTAAGTTCATTTCGTCATTAAATTCAGGAAATGGCAGAAGGAGGAGGAGGAGGACCAACATTATTGAGGCGGGCTCCAGGGCCGTAAACACATATTTAAAATTGGAGGGGGTCCAACACTGGATCCAACCCCAGGAGAGATGCTCACACACCTGACAGCTAATCCCACCATTTTAAATCATTTCCAAACAAAATCCTAGATGATTAAGGGTCCGTCCACCCGATCGAATATTACTGTTTTTTCATTCCTAAAAAGTTTTCCGTCCACTCGACCGCAACTCAAGAAATCTCTGCGTCCACAGGAAACCAGGTGCAGCAACTCCAAACGCTGTAGAACCCATGCCAGGCCTGGAGGTGGCGCTGTAACTGCCACAGAAATACACCAACAACAGAGAAGAAGAGACGAGGAGGCGCTGTTGAGAATCCAAACACCGGAGAGTTTCTCTCCAAATCCTCCTCCATCCTAGAGACAAACGTGTCCCTGGTTCTGGTCTTAGTGGAGACTTTGCTGCTGTTCTGGACTCTGATGCACCCTTCACTCTGCAGTTAGTGTCCTCACTGAGCAGAGGGGGCTGCTGGGAGCCCCTTCACTCTGCAGTTAGTGTCCTCACTGAGCAGAGGGGGCTGCTGGGAGCCCCTTCACTCTGCAGTTAGTGTCCTCACTGAGCAGAGGGTGCTGCTGGGAGCCCCTTCACTCTGCAGTTAGTGTCCTCACTGAGCAGAGGGTGCTGCTGGGAGCCCCTTCACTCTGCAGTTAGTGTCCTCACTGAGCAGAGGGTGCTGCTGGGAGCCCCTTCACTCTGCAGTTAGTGTCCTCACTGAGCAGAGGGGGCTGCTGGGAGCCCCTTCACTCTGCAGTTAGTGTCCTCACTGAGCAGAGGGTGCTGCTGGGAGCCCCTTCACTCCGCAGTTAGTGTCCTCACTGAGCAGAGGGGGCTGCTGGGAGCCCCTTCACTCTGCAGTTAGTGTCCTCACTGAGCAGAGGGTGCTGCTGGGAGCCCCTTCACTCTGCAGTTAGTGTCCTCACTGAGCAGAGGGGGCTGCTGGGAGCCCCTTCCCCGTCACAACGCGGTCTGGTTGTTCTTTTCTTCACTGAGTTTGTCCTTATTATCTTTATTGCTAGTTTTTATTTGACTTTTTTAAATTGTTTTAAAGGTTGAATATGGAGAATGAGCAGAACACCGCCATCTAGTGTCTCTAAATCGTAGTCGCAGTAACAGAAAATAAGTCCAGCAGTCGGGTTGCCAGGTTGGTCAGACCCGGCCCAGTAGCTCCAAGAGACCTGAATCTGTTTGAACCTGTTTGAACCCGTCCCCTCCAGAAAACCACACCATAACAACAAGGATTAGAGGAGTTTGACTGACAGTTAGCGTTAGCGTTAGCCGTTAGCGTCAGCCGTTCCAGCTCAGTAAAGATTAAAGTGTTGTTAGCATCAAGGAGCGTAGCCATGTGGGCGTGCGTTTGAATGGCGTTCCTCTCCTTTCTCTCAGTCCATGGAGTGAATGCTCGGCCTATAGTGACTCTGGTTGTTGCCCGTCTCCGCTCACTCAGCTGCTGGGACAAAGAACGCCCCCTTCACTGAGGCTCCGAAGCAGCTGCAGGATCGGCAAACTCCATTTCACCCAGTGCCAGCCTACAGTAGCTGCACCCAACAACAGACAAGCCTGGCAACCAGCCTACAGTAGCTGCACCCAACAACAGACAACCCTGAGAACCAGCAACGGCCAACGCTATTGGCTGCTACCATGGAAACAGAACGGGACAGGAAGTCATTGTGAAACTCACTAATTCAGACTCACTATATTAATTATGGAAAAGCCATTCTTTCATTCTCAAAACGCCCGTGGGTGAATTATTATTATTATTTAAATCTTTTATAAGCTTTAAATAAAGATTCTACACATCCAACCTTTAATTATGCATGATATTTATAAGCAGGTTTGTTTCTGTGGTCGGCCCCGAGCTGTGATTTATTTATTTTAGTTATTTATTTAATTTAAAAAAAAAGAAAAATAAGTATAATTAATGGATAAATACACGTCATTACACAGGATCAGCAGGTGTGTTGTGCATGTGCAAAATATGTGCATGCAAAAATAATGGGTGTTTATGTTTCAAAACACACACACACACACACACACACACACACACGCTCTGTAATGTTATGCAGCACGCGCCGTAATATCCTTAATTGACTCATTAACATTTCACACACTTACTGTGAAAACAAACACACACACACACACACACACACTTCACACACACTTCACACATGAGCTTATGACACGGTGTGAGTGTGCGCGCGGGGAAATCTTTTCTTTAATGGAATGAAAACATACACGCGCGCGCACGTACACGCGCACGGCACACACGCGGTTCATTTTTCCTCACGAGCGTCGTCGCCGGATCGGACCCGTGTTTGTTTGTTTTACACCGGAGGGTGCGGAGGTAGATGTGCGCGGTGCGGTCGCGGCCGGACGGACCGACCTGTGCCCGGCTCTCCACCCGGAACCACTCTGCAGACAGGAAACTACCATTTTAACGCGAGCAGCAGCAGCAGCACCGGAGGAGCCGTCGTCCACCGAGAGAGGGGGGGGACACCTACATCTGACACGGGGCGGAAAACGGCCAAGAAGGGGGAAAAACACGACGGAAACCCAACAAAAGGCGCCGTTTTTGGGGGTTCGAAGAGGAGCAGGGAGAGAGGAGCAGCACCGAGGCGGCGGCGGAACAATGGAGGCACCGTCGGGCCCGGCCGAGGGGAGAGTTTTTGTTCGCGAGTGAAGCCCGATGGAGAACCAGGCCTTCCACTGTGTTTTTCCACGGATGAAGAAAAAGGCCCCGCTGACGGGCAGTAGGGACTCCCCGCTCCGTGTTCCCGCACATTCACTCCCGTGTTTCTGAGCTGCTTTTGTGGGGTTTTTTTTCGCACCCGGCTGTCGAGTGTTAGCAGGTAAAAACACAAACAAACAACAAACAAACAAATAAACAAAAACAGGCGCCGTGTTTCCAGCAGCGGTGTGCGGGCTAATGTGTTAGCTACCGAGCTAAGTGTAGCTAAGTGCTCGGCTAAGCTGCTAGCACCGTTATGCTAACCGACCCGTGTTTCAAATCGTTCTTTCCCCGACCGTTAGTGCAACGTTCCGGCAGTTGGTTACCGTTAGCGCAACGTTTAGCCGTTGGTTGCCGTTATCCGTCTGATTCTGGCCGTTGGTTACCGTTGCAACTACATTTTGTCAGTTTGTTAACGTTAGCCGTAGCCGAGTGATTGATGGATGTTAGCATCTGATGGTGATTTTGAGTGATAACAACAACATTTGTTTCTGTCTAACCTGCTCCCTCATCGGGTCGTCTGTTTCAGGCTGCGGACCTGAAGGCACCGGTTGTCGGCGGACGGTTTTCCCCCCCAGCAGCTGCAGTCCAGCGGGGAGCTCCGGACCCTCGGATCAGCCGGTGAGATGGAAACAAACATGCAAACTAACCGGTAGCTTAATCAGCTTCGGTTTGCCACTTGTGCTCCTCACTAGCTGCTTGATACAACCTATGTTAAAACTATTTTGTTTTAAATGTGATTTATTTTAAACTCTGCACATATTGAGCATGCTTTCTGCAGAAACAGATGCACAATCTGCACCTCACATTGACTGATGACACCTGTGCGTGTGTGTGTGTGTGTGTGTCTCTGTGTGTGTGTGTGTGTATGAGTGTAAAAAGTTATTAGTTTCAATTGTGCATGATCCCCCCCCCCCCCCTTTTTGTTGCTATTAATTGCATTGAAACATCCAAGGTCAACCTGTTGAAGCAAATTCCTGGAGGGTCCTGTGCCACTGAGAGCCGTCTAATAGTTAATGCAAACAAATCAGCAGCGTGCAGTGCAAAGATTATTTCCTTTTGATCTGGTTAAAAGTGAACCAACGTGTAACATCAGCAGCCGTGCTGGTTGGTTGATACTCAAACCTGTGGACCAGTGGTGTCAAAGTTGCGGCCAAACTCAAATGCAAAATGTGCATGTTTTTCCTTCTCTCCAGATGTGTAAAGTTGAACCTTTCCAGTGCAGGTCCTTGTTCTTGTCGTGGTGTTTCTTCTGTTTGATTCTGTGGTTACAGCTACGGTGACAAACAGCTCTTTACCTTCAGGCACAGATCATCTGCCTCCCACCGCTGCTGAAAGCTCCTGTCCTCCATCTTTCTTTTGGTCGTTTTTGGGGAGGGGTGGATTCAGTGTGTCTGCAGAGACTGGTAGCATGGATGCTCATGATTGTTAACAGAAAAGTAGACGTGTATGTGCTTTATACTCGCAGAGCCTTGATATGATCTTGGGGCCAAATATAATCACACCACGGGCCAGATTTGGCCCACGGGCCTGAGTTTGACAGCCCTGCTGTAGACTCTTAAGATTCTGCACATTCAGTCAGTATTTTTTATGTGCATTTTTTTTAATCCATCATCTAAAAAAAGTTTACACACAGAAATCTTGCACACTGAGTCAGTTTTTAAATATTTGTTGCGAAAATTTGCAATACAAGACAAAACGCTATTGCTCTGTCTCGCTGTCACTCACTGTGTGCTGTTCTCATCCTCTTTCATCCTCATCCTCCACATGAATATTACTCAGAGATGTTGGAAGTAGTTTTCACTTCTGAAATTATATTTAAAATTCTGCATCTCTTTGTCGTAAATGCTTTATGCAAGACTTTCATTAGAGTCATCACTTCGCTGTACAACTGGCACCACACAGTTTGGTTTTACACTACCTGGCTTACCGGTGACGGGCTCTGGCGTGTACCAGAGCCTGCTGTCACAGCGTTTCAGAGAGCACACAGCTACGGCCAGATGGTTTCCCTTCCACCTTCAACCTGCAGCCTGTGCTCAGACCAGGAGAAGAGATTCGCCTCGCTGCTCTGCTGCTCCATCTGCGGCCTCCCCCTGGTTTTTGTGCTTTCATTGGCTCTCGGAGTCCAGCACCGGATATTTAGATATCTGGAGTGTGTGCGAGGCACCAGCGAGCCACTTGGCTCACATTTTTATCGTGTAGGGGTGGGCGATATGACGATATTAGAAGGATTGGAAGGTGTTCACGATCTGCCAAAGGAGAGAGATCGTAGTATCGTCTACAGAGTATAGTCTATCTGCACGCTCTGCACAGACGCATTCAATTCAATTTTCTTTACAGTGCCAAATCATAACAAAAGTGATCTCAAGACACTTTCATATAGATTAGGTCAAGACCACACTCTATGACATATTCATAATTTACAGACCCAACAATTTGAGCATCAGGTTATTTTTCTTCCTCTGCCAAATCACACTATTGGCTCGTCCGCCTCATGCCCCGCCCTATAGACACGCTGATCAACCAATCGCAGCGTATTACAGACTGTCGCGTTGCGTGGTGCTCTCTGTCCACACTTATTCACAGACTGTGTGGAAAAAGCTGTAAAATATGCGCCTAAAAAACAGATAAATGTCCCGTGCACCAGTGGACTCTAATGCGTTTGAGGAGGAGTCACTGAACAGAGGCCGCCTTTCCGCCCAAAGCTGCCACACCCTGTCAGACAAGGTGCAATGGATGGTAACAAACATTTTTAACCACATAAAGAGGCCGCATCCTAAACTGTATGCTGAGGGCTAAACAGCAAGGAGACAGCAGTCAGCGGAGGCAACGGGTAGCTTTTTATTAAACGCCCATTGTACTTGGCGCACTGATTAAAATCTGTTCAGAAAGGTTCTTTGGTCCAGATGCTCTGTTATATATTTTTAATTTTTAAATGGGGAAATACTTTGGTTGCTCTGCTCAGTACCTTTCAAAATAATTAAAAATCAATTTAAAAACTGTGATGAAATCGTGATTTTACTGTTAAAAAAACGTGATGTGATATTTGTGCCATATCCTGAACCCCTAATATCGTAACGAACACTGATCCGCGATTGCCGAGCCAACATCGATTTGCCTCTGATCTGGAGCCTTTGTCAGAGAGCTCCTACGACTGTCTGCGAGTGTAAAATCCGAGCCAAAGTCCTGTATTATCTTTCACCTGGTGTAACAGATGTGAGCCGGTCCCCTGGTAGAGCGCTAGATTGAAACTCAGCCATGTGGGAGACGGGTCCGACAGCCGCTGCCTCATGCTGCTCACTGAAAAATGAATCCATGTAACTCAAGTCTGTAAAACTGACTGATTCTTATCTTGGCGTTGTAGTTTATTAGGTTGTCATCGTGTGTATGGTTCTGCTTCATTACATTAAATGCCACAACATAGTTGGACTTGAACAGATCTTTTACTTGGTTGCATGCCATTTATTTCACAGTTAGACAAACTGCAAACTGAGCAGGTTAGTTTGCAAGTAGCTGGACAGCAGCGTAAGTCTTTAGTTTACAAATGTTTGTGTCAATGTCTTAAGCGTGCTGCAGCCGTACTGTGTGTCTGCTCCAAATGCTTTCTCCCAGAGTTTTCTCAGGATAATCATAATTATAAGAAACTGCTTCTATAAGTGGATATTTTTATAGAAGCCTGTGTGAAAAGTAGGTTTGCCATAACTGCAGTTCCATAACTTTATAGTTTCATAACCATAAGAATTGTAGAAGCTACAATATCTGGGATCCTGACTCCTGTGTATATTTATATTTTTTTACGATTATTTTTTTGGCAGTTCCTTTATTAGACAGGACAGACAGGAAATGGGTTGAGAGAGAGAGAGGGGAGGAGGACGTGCAGCAAAGGGCCGCTGCCTGGAGAACCATCACCCTCTTTACATGCGACCACTCTGACCACTGAGCCACTGGCAGCCCCAAGCCTGTATGGTTGCCCTGTGACATAGAACCACGTCATGTCGTTCGAGTGTGCGGCGTAATGTCCTCTCATGAGTCATGTAACGTGCGTGTGTGTGTGAGACTGCTTGTCTTATGTGAGAGTCGTCGGGCCACTCACCTGAAGCGTTGAGAAGAAGAGCTGTAAAAGCGTCAGAGCGAACTGACATTCCAGCGCGACGTCCACTGAAAAGTGCCTTAAATCAGCAGCGTGGTGCAAAATAAGCACAGAGTTACTGCAGAAGATCAGAAGGGACTGCAAATGGCCAAACACTTAAAATATGTTCATTGATAAATAATCTGAAATCTCATTCATATGTTTTATCTATTTATTTTTTGTTGCTGCTGCGTTTGAAGACTCTTCAGATACAGGATCAGCCGGCGTCGGCCCGCGGTGTCGCTCTGCAGAGGTTCAGACTGTACGCAGATGTGACGGCACACGTGAGGATGTTTGGCTTCTCTGGTTTCTGTCTCAGGGGACCGTTGTTCACGTCGAGCGCTCTGTGCAAAGCCAGAGGAAGGTCAGAAATGAGAAGAGTGTTGACCTCAGTCTTTAAAAAAAAAACGATGTCGCCCAGACTGGACAGACACACAAGAACAGAAGTCTTAAATAGTGTCTGTCCAGGGCGATTATGCTATTGTTGTGTTCAGGAAGAATCAACAGCAGGTAAAAGAAGAACCTTTGTTTCTTATTGTAAAGAACCTGTCCGTGTTCGCTCATCTTTGTAAACCAATGAGCAGTAGTCAGACTAAGCCGATACGCTTGAATTCAAGTATTATTCCCTTCAGCCCATGTTCTTGGAGTCCCCGGCAGCTCCGGATATTTAGATATCTATTATTGATTTAATACAAGTAATAACACCTTTAAAGTGTTTTCTTTAACACTGATTCTGAACAAACTGGGCCAAGAGCTGTTACTGGTCCATGCAGGCCCTTATAGATGATATTTGACACCAAACTTGTATGAATTCTGGGCATAGACAGCATTAAAACTGTTTTTTAAATAAAAAATATTTAGATATAGCTCTTATAGCATAAGTCCAGTGTAAAATCATCCTACGGTCTTTTCGGCAAATTTGGTCATCAAATGAGACGTCGAGACAATTTTTTCGTGTATGAACGATTAATGGAATAATCCGGTAGAGACGCTACAACGCCGGCAATGGCCAGCTGTTAGCTAACAGTGATTAGCTCGGGGCAGTAAGGTGAAGGCATTCAAAGGTCTTTTTTAACCACTTATACTGCTCAAAATAACAGTCTCTGCAGTAGCATGAGAAGACACTACACAGAAAACAAAGCAGCAACAGCGTAGTTAGTGAAGCCAGAGTTTATTTAAAGAGTGTTTTAAAGACTTACCTACTGGCCCCTGTACCAGCTCCTCTCATAGTTAAGTCCATTACAGTGGAAGGAGCCCATTGGTGCTTTGTTTTCTGTGTAGGGACTCTTCTCATGCTTCTGCAGAGGTTTGGTGATGTCGAAGGGACCTGCCGTCTTAAAACCAACAAACACAGACAGTGAGTTAGTGTCACGACTTCCTGTATCTGGCCCCTCAAATTAAAAGCCCTCCAGCCTTTTAGGCCAGCTGCTAGCCACATATATTTTCACTTAGTTTTGACAATACACAGCTCCAAATGTTTGTTGTTTTTTTTGGCAACCAATGGACTAATTAAATTTTTTTGGTCATGGACTTCAGGGAAACAGGAGTGTTAATAGTTCTGTTGTTTCTCCGTCACGTCTGAGTCTGGCAGCTGCTGGTCAGCTAATGTTAGCTGCATGTTACCACTGGTAAGCTACGCCGGGCCACCTTTGTTCTTGTCGTCATCGTGTTTTTGGTTGATACTATCTAATGTAAAGATTAAACCGAGATTGTATCGTTTTTAAAACACGTGGTATCGAAAAAGTATCAATGCTTTTGACAATATTGGTTATCAGTTCATCCAGTATACTGATTTTAATTCCCCTTATGATATGAATGTATATCGCCACACCAGAATTAATCTTAAAAAGAAATTATGCAAATTTTTGGTCATACCAAAAAAATGTACTCTTTCTTTTAAGCAGATGCTGTTTGCACCCAGTGGTTATTTAGACTGAACCATGTGGCTCTGTTAATAAATGTAAAATAGCCAAATATCTGCCCTGTGACCGTTCACACCTGGGTGCACTTAGTTTAATTACACTTACAGAAACTCCGTCGGTGTCTTATTAGAATAATATTTCTCTTGTTTTTGACTGACAGTTATCACCAAGGCTGTGTTTGAGGCAGGAATCAAAGATCGGGCAGAAAGGATGTAATGTTTTCTGATTTGGAGATCACTGGTAAATGTGTCCAATGCTAATGATGTTCTCATTGGTAGTGCTGTGCTCTTTGATGGGTTAGCAGCATCAAGCTACTGCTCCATGGTGTGACCCACATTTGCACGGTTACATTTCTCCCAAATTCGTTATAAAAAAGAAAAAAAACTGAGATTAAGAAACAAAACAGGATCATAATCAGTGCAGTTAATATGAAAAAGCCATTCTCTTAATATCAGATTACATTTTTGACTGAAGGGATTCGCTGAGCTTCAGTGTTTTTTCTTCTCACACACAAAGGCACCGTCTACCAGACCACCTTTTTTTAATCTGGCATTTAACTGTGTGTGTGTGTGTGTGTTCGTGCGCGTGTGTGTGTGTCAGTGTGTGTACGTGTGGCGACCGGCAGCCATGTTATCCGGCAGGAGCGAGACAGGAGTCATGTGACATTTTGAGCCACTGCTCTCATTTCTCTCCCCTCTCCAGGCTCAGTCTGCCACTCTCACTGGTGTCTGTTCAGTGTGAGGACACAAACGCCAGTCAAACAGCACACTTCAACACTTTCACGTAATAGAAAGTCATTCAATGTTTTTATTATTGCACTGAAATGTTACTTTTATAAATATAACGTCCGTCCATAAAGAATCTAGTGGAGGGAAGTTTACACATGTAACACCACACCACAGCAGAGGATGCAAAGAAATAAATTCTCATGTCTCAAATCTCTTAAGAGTAATGTCAACAGGAGTTATGTTGCCTTTAATTCTTATAGTACATATTATATTGCCTCCTGCTTTTGTAACATGTTTGTATTCAGTATAAAGAGGCAGTGACGCAATTTCCTTTTAGGGCCCACTCACACTGTCCTTCCGTACCGGGCCCCGGGCTTTAGGGTCCTTGTCCCCCCCTCCAGGCCCGTTTGTACTCACACTACCTGGGCCTCGGCAAATGCTTCTTGCTGCCTATGCATCATCACGTCGTAACACGTCACACGCATTGATTGACGTCATCGCGATACGTCGCTTTGTTTACAAAAATGAGCGGTCTTTTGGCCGACCAAATCTGCAGTAAACACTCCACCTCCACATCACACCAACGTGAACCTTTCGTCCCCGTTGTTGTTAAATGTCCGTGCATGGTCCCTCCTATTTTCTATGTCTGAATAGGCGCACAAAACTGACGTCAGAACGGCTGTAGGCCTCGTGTTCGTGCTCGTACATGTGCGCACGCTCGTGCTCGTACATGTGCAAACGCGCTCTACAAAAGCCCACCTCTCTCAGACGGGCCGTGGACGGCCAGCTGGCCGCAGTTATGCACGGAGTGGTTGAACTCACACTGGTCAAACGCACTAGGCTTTACCCGAAAAACCTGTTTTGGCCCGGTGCGGAAGGACAGTGTGAGTGCGCCCTTAATGTGAGTCAAGGTTGTTAACGTGCATTCATTTTAGCCAAATATTTTACATGTGGTGACCAAGGTCATGCTTTATTTTCTCTGTGTTTTGAAAAATCTATGTTGTATCCATAAAAAGATGAGCTCAGTAAATGAATCGGCAAATGTCGGGTTAAATCATGAGAGCTGGAGCTGAAATACGATTCTCTTCAGATAAATCAGATGATTGTTGTTAGTTTGGTTCCCTCTGAGACGGTCAGGATCCGGCTTTTGAGGCCCTCGAGTGCAAGAAAAGCAACACAGTGTTGTTGAACTCTCTGTGCCTAAAGTGTTTTGTTTATCTGCTCGGTATCAAGTCACTGAATCACTCACTTACGGTACTTTTTTTTCCTCCTTCTCATTCTTCAGGCTCTCCGAAGAACTCCACGAGGGAACAGAACGGCGGTGAAGCCATGGTTTACCCTCCTCTGAAATAACACTCCACTTCATGGACCTGCTACTTCATACGGTTATGGAACACTTTAAAGAAACACTACAGACTCTGTTTTTTAGTAGAATTTAGTTTATTGCCTATTTATGACCCTTTTTATAACCTCCCACAGAAGCACTTGAAGGCTTCACTCTTGAATGGAGAATAAACTTATCGATACATTTCTGTGACAAAATCAAGCATCGGCTTTTGGTGGAATATTGTGGTTTTGTTGGAAGTTCGGGGTCAGGACCACCTCTGAAAATCCCACCTTGTCAGTTTGACAAACGAGTCACTGCTGTTTTCCAGCAATTACAGGCTTAGTGCACGTGGTAGTTGTGGCTACGTGACACTTTGGCCCAGCTGTATTGGAAAATGTTCCAATTCAGCAAGTACCCCATGGACATCTTAGAGATGCTGAGTGGACACCAGGCCCACCAGTTCAAAGGCCTTGGCTTAGAACGGCAGCTGAGCCACCAGCAGCAGGTCCAGCTGCAGCATCAGCAGCAGCTCCAGCAGCAGCACCAGCCCTCCGCTGACAGCTCTGGAAGCCTCCTGTCCGGCCTCGGCCTGGGATCCCTCCAGAGTTCTCGGAGTAATGCCTTCGCCGACTCCTCGTCGTTATTCGCTAAAATGAGCGCCCCTCCCCCATCCATCTCCCATCAGAGCCAGTCTTCCTCTTCATCACACAGCTCGAGGAAGTCCAGTAAGATGAGCAGTAGTAGCAGCAGCGGGAGTTCGGGATATCCCCAGTTTCTACGGCCTTTTCACCCGGCCGAGGCGGCGCTGGCTCAGGAGCAGCTCCACTCTGGGATGGGACGGTTTGACTTTGGTGGGAGCAGCAGTGGAGGAACCGCAGGGGTCATTGGTGGTGTTGTCACTCCCGCACCTCCGCCTCCACCGCTGCATCCAGGTCTCTCTGTCCCCCAGCCCTCCTCTGGTCCCCCCACTTCCTCACCCTCTCCCTCCACCTCTTCAGCATCTAACAACCCCTCCAGCAGCACTGCAGTCCCCTTAGTCGGCCAGTCTGATCCCCGCAGCCTCCACCAGCAGTTCAGCTGCATGCTTGCCGCCAACCAGTACTTCCTCTCCGGCGTCCCCACCAACAGCAGCCTGGAGCAGTTCCTCGTCCAGCAAGGCACTCACAACCACTTAGGCTTGGGTCTGGGCCAAGGGGCCAGTGAGGCAAACTCGGGCCTGGCCCCTCCCCCCGCCCTACACTCCTCGCACAGCCACAGCCACACAGCTCCACCGCCTCAGCAGCAACAGCAGCAGCTGACCCCTCATGCCTTATCTCATCCACACAGCCACACTCACCACCCGCACCCTCTCCACCCGGCTCCCCAGCCTGCTCCACTGGGTGGCTTTGATTTCCAAGGCATTCCAGTCCTTTCCTCTAACCAGATCGCATCGCTAATGCAGCAAGAAGCTGGACTTTCCCTCCCCCTGCCCCTGCACCTGTCCCTCTCTAAAGACGATTCAAAGACAGGAGACGGCTCGTCTTCGTCCACTTCAAGTGGAGGAAGCAGGAGAAAGAAAGCAATGGCCGGCTACCTGCCCCAGAGGAAATCGGAGAGTGCTAGCCACAGTCACAGCAGCCACAGCAGCAGCAGTGTTAGTAACTGCCATAACAGCAGCTCAAGTGGGCACAGTCAGAGCTCCTCATCAGGCCTTGTGGGAGGAGGATCTGGGGGTGTTGGGATAAGTGGCATCGGAAGTGAGCCACCGCATTCCTCTCTCCTCTCTTCGTCCTCACAACAGCAGTCATCCTCCACCATCTCCTCCTCTTCATCAGCGCCCCCCTCCTCTAACTCCACCTCTGTGCTTGTAGCCAACCGCAACCAACAGTTGTCCAAATCCCGAGACAGCCACAGTAATAGTTCATCTGGCCAGCCCGAACCAGAACCCCTTTACCACTGTGGTGAATGTGGTAAAACCTTCACCCACCTCTCCAGCCTTCGAAGGCATCTCCGCAGCCACGGTTTGACACCAGAAAGCCAAAGCAGAAAGTCGGACTGTAACTCCCCAAGCCCAGAAAGGGTATTCTGCTGTGGCGAGTGTGGGAAGAAATTTAAAAAGAGGGGTCACCTCATCCAACACAGCGTCACCCACTCCCAAAACCGGCCTTTTGTCTGCAACATCTGCCAAAAGTCCTTCAACCGCAGAGAGTCACTCACCAGACATGAGAAGATTCATGACGAGAAGCCTTTCCGCTGCCCGGCTTGTGGGCGCTGCTTCCGTGAGAGCACCTCTCTTCTCAACCATGCTGCTTCAGGTGCCTGTGGTAAACCGCCTCGCAGTGCAAAAAACCGGGCGAGCAGTGGAAGGAGTGGATCCTCCACCCCAAGCAGCAGTAAAATGGGAGGCAGTGCAGACAGGGTAGGAATCCCAAACAATGGGGCAGCAATGGCTAATGACAAGTACGCTACAGATTATTCAAGAAGTCGCTACCAGTCGTCCTACAGCACCGGCGTTGATGACTACAGGCGATCACAGTCCTCTTCTCTGTACTCCTCAGACAGTACGTTAGCCAGTGAAATGACTAGCCAAACTCTGCGTAAGGCCCCTTTAGCCCCAACTCTTCATCCCCACCCACAGAGCCAGCAACAGCCTCACCACCACCACCAACAGCCACCGCAGCCTCAACAACCGCAGCCCCACCTCCCCCTCTCCTCCCTATTGGATGATTCAGAGGACGAGGTCACCAGCAGTGCCATGTCAGCCATCGCTGCTGCAGCCGCAGCTTCTTGTGATATAAACACAGAAGGACGGGAAGGAGAGAGGAGGGATATCATAGGAGGCCTGCTGGGGGGGTTGGGGTTTGGTAACATGGGCGGATCATCCACGTCCAGCCTCAACGGTTCCACCATGCCTTTGACCCACCCGAGCCATCCCCATACGAAACCCAGGAGGCCAAGGAAGCCCAGAGAGAAGAGGGACCCGAGCACCATCATCAGGAGGAGGAGGAGCCCTGCGCCCCCAGGGGACGGGACAGAGAGGCCGTACAGCTGTCAAATTTGTTGCAAACGCTTCAGGAGGGCAGAGACCCTTCGGCGCCACAATCGCGTCCACACGGGGGAGAAGCCTCACTCATGCGACGTATGTGGAAAAATGTTCCGCGAGCCTTTCCACCTCACCAAGCATCTGACCGTGCACTCCGGTCAAAAAAACTACAAATGCAATCTGTGCGGGAAGATGTTCGCCTACGCACAGAGTCTGGTGAGACACGGGAAGTTGCACAGAAAAGGTGAGATCGACAGCCAGGGGAGGAGAATTAAAGGTGCTGCTGCTGCTGCCGCCGCCGCCGCTGCTGCTGCCGCCGCCATGAGTCAAGGTGCCTCCTCGGGAAACTCTGACTACTTCTCATCCTGCTCCCAAGGAGAGAAGTCCCCAACATCTGGCACCCCTTCTCAGAGGCTTTACACCTGTACAGTGTGCTGGAAATCATTCCGCCACTACTTCCACCTGACGGCACATCAACAGACTGTACACGGTGGCGGGGTAGGGCTGGAGAAGTCCTTTCGTTGTGAAGTTTGCGGTAAAGCCTTCGCCTACTCCAACAGCTTAGTGCGCCACAAGCTGTCTCAGCATGGCATCGACCGCAGTGGCCAGCGTGTCAACCAGTCCCAACCCTCCGGATACTCGCCGCTCTTCTATGACTCTGGATCAGGTTCAAACTACGCTGGGTCGTCTCACATGCAGCAAGGGGCCTCTGGGCAGCAGCAGCAGCAGCAACAACAACAACAGCAACCCCAACCACAACCGCAACAACAGCAGCAACTGCAGCACCCTTTTCACTACCGCTCCAAAAACTTCCAAAAACGGCTTGGACAAACAAGAAAGCAAAGGAAAAAAAAAAGGGTGCTGATCCACAGCATCATGAGAGACGGCAAGCTGGTGGGAGTCCCTCTGAGCAAAGACACCCGCAGGAAGCTGCTGATTCTGAGGAAGAGGAGGGGCCGACTGCAGGCACAGCTCAACAAAAAAAAGCTCCTGGCCCAGCTGAGGATGAAGGGCGGCGTGATGAGAGTGAAGTCGTGGAGCGGAGGTGCGGTCCGAGTCACCGGACTCACCTCAATGGACATCCCCATCAAGCGCTTCCCCTGCCCCATCTGCCCCAGCGCCACATACGCCAAGCACGGTCCTCTGCTGGTCCACCGCGCCATCAGGCACCCGCCGAGAAACTCAGGCCGCCACGCCCGTCTGCGGTGCCAGGTGTGTGGGAGGCGCACCAGCTCGTTACACAAAGCCTTGAAACACAGAGGCCAGCATCTTAAACAAGCCGCATTCCAATGCCGCAAATGCCGACACCGTTTCTGGAACCCCCAGCTTCTGGACCGCCACAAGTTCTGCTGCCGGGGGGCGACCGCCACCGTGAACTGGGAGCTGATGAAGAAACCTCCGCCGCCACAGGAGCATTCAGATGGCGACCGTTCGCCGGCCCAGCTCGCGGCCCCAGTTCAGGTCCTGCCTGAGAGATCAACCGTTCTGACCGAGTACAGTCAGTAAAAAACACAAAACTGTTTTCTAGACTAGATTGTTTTGATGTTTATTTTTTTTAAATAATCCAAGAAGCAAGCAAGTTTTTAACCGAACAAAATGGCCGAACGGGGAGGGGTTTAGTGTAACTAGAGTCACGTCCTCACGCCCCTCCCCGACGTACCCGTATACAATCCTAATGCACTGCAGCGGCGGAGGTGGTCGATAAATTCGAGTGGACTTCAAAAGGCCCCAAAATCAGAACCACACTCCTCATCTTTCCCCCCAAGGCGGGGCGCCACGGGACACTGTTAGTAGCACCCTTTTAAGAAGATGCATTAATCCAGTCTCCGTCACCTGTTCTTATCTCCCCATTAGCAGTGTTTGCGCATAAATACAGATTGGATTGTAGAAGTGAGGTACCTTTTTAGTACCAGTTTATTTTTTCAAATTGTTTTCACATTATCCACAGTTAAACCGTATAGTCCGTGTCTCTTGCTCTGTATGTGTTTATTTGTTACCCCCCCCCCCCCCCCCCCTGTGGAGAATCTCTCACTTTTTATACCGTCGAGAGAATCGAATCATGACACCAGTAAAGGGTCGAGTCCGTCACGTGAGCGCCGACGTGACCGGAAAAAGGAAAAAAAGGAATCAGGACAAAAACAGGAACGCGTCGACCTCGTTTTTAACGAACACTACTTTTTTTGTTGTTTTTATAAAGAAGACGGGCGCGAAAACACGACTCGAGCTGTTAAACGTGTTCAGGATTTGAAAAGGACAACAGAAATCACCGGAGTGTACTGTACAATTCGTATTATATTTTATTATATATTGATTATTTGCTGTTTTTTACTCCAAGTATCATTTCTTCTATCATGGTTGGTATTGTGCGGGTGGGAGGGAGCGAGTCGGGGCCTATCTTTGTAAAACGGCGGGACGAGTATGTGTATCGATGTGATATTTCCCCCCCTTCCTGTACCCCCTCTACCTACTCCCTCATTGCCACAGTTATGCCCCATTTTTGTAACAAAAGCGTGTACACATAGTTCATTACTTAGGTCCTGTCCAGACGTGTTCTTTCTTTTTTCTGTAAAACTAAACATGTAATATTATTACTAAATGACTATCCTTTTTCTTTGCCTAAAAGTGAGTTGTTGAAAACCCTCAAATCAAATAAAAAAACTGAAATGGTGCTGTTGGTTTACCTTTATGTTGAAGGCTGAACGCCAGCGATGGTGTTCTTTAGGGTTTTTAATTTGTGATTTCATAGTTTTGTTGGTATTTTACAGGATCGAACTGTTTAATCTGGTATTTAAACTTCTTTTAATTTGAAAAATCTGTTTTTTCTTCATCAAATGGAAAGCTAAACTTAAACTGGCCTCAAGTAAATGTGTATTTTTTTAATTGATGATTTCAAATTCATCCTATTTTCCCTTCAACCTACTATAAAACTTTATGGTTCTTTCCAGGAATCTTCTTAGAAATTATTATGAAAATATTCAGAAAAGCCTGTTTTGAAAATTAATTTTTAAAATTTCGTGTCAAAAGCAAAACATTCAAGAAAAAAACCCAAAACGAGTTTAGCATCGTTTTCCTAAGAAGCTGTTTGAAGACTGGTGCTTTTCTAGTGACGGGGAGGACCGATCCCTTCTACAGCATCAGTTCCTTTGAGTTCATTCATTCATTCATCTTCCACCTCTCGTCCCTGTCGGGGTCGCGGGGGCTGGAGCCGACCCCAGCTGACATCAGGCGTGAGGCGGGGTCCACCCTGGACAGGACGCCAGTCTATCACAGGACACATAGAGACGAACAGAGACAGACAACCATTCACACCTACGGGTGATTTAGAGTCATCAATGAACCGAACACCTGCACGTCTTTGGACTGTGGGAGGAAACCGGAGAACCCGGAGAAAACCCACGCAGACACGGGGAGAACATGCAAACCACACAGAAGGGCCCCAGTCGGGATTCGAACCAAGAACCCTCTCGCTAACCACCACAGCACTGTGGTGGTTAGCACTGTCTGTGTTCCTTTGAGTTGATGCACAAATGTATTGAATCTTTCGAGTTTTCCTGTAACCTTGCACGTAGGTCCTGGCTCTGCAGGCGTATCGCTCTGGGATAAACGCTCCGGCTTCTTCCTGTTTCTTTAAACCAATCACAGTCGTCCTGGGAAGAGATAACCGGACCGTGCCCTTTGAAAATATAAAGCAGAAGCCCTGACAGCCCTGTCTCTGCACGAGATGTTGGGTTTCATCCCAGCACCGTGCATCCTCTGAGCCGGACCCCAGTGGCGCCCGCCCCACAGAACTGCTCTTTAACCGTGTAGTTTTAAGTTTAAACGAATAAAGATAAAATATTAATCCTCATGCATTGATTCAGCGTCCCCCTTGCATGCAGGTGGGCTACTGACGTGAGCTCAATACGACGTTACAGATCGTTTCTTTTTGAGGGTCAAGTCGCCGACTTTCTTCAATCTCGTTCAGTTTGACCTCCCGACTAAAGTCTGACTCGATCTGTGCTGTTGTTACACTACTTGCTGTCACTGCGTAACCTTAAAATGGGGGGCTGGAGTCTCCCTTAGAGAGAGGGGGGGAGTTCAGCATCCGTGAGGAACTCGGAGTAGAGCCGCTGCTCCTTTGCGTTGAAAGGAGCCAGTTGAGGTGGTTCAGGATCATCTGGTAAGGATGAACCCTGGGCGCCTCCCTAGGGAGGTGTTCCAGGCACGTCCAGCTGGGAGGAGGCCTCGGGGAAGACCCAGGACCAGGTGGAGAGATTAGATCTCCAGCCCCCCTCCCGTCAAAATATTAATTCAGAATAAATATAGTCTCTCAATATAGATTATGTCTTAATACATGTTTAACTTTTGAGACCTTTTAAAAACCCAAACGTGTCATAAAAACTTGCATCTGCACTCAAATCTGTGCAAATGAAAGCTGATATTAAACATTTAACTTCTGCATGGCACACGGTTTTGAATGACAGTGTTGTTTGTCAGAGATGGTCAGCACTGTCGCCTCACAGCGAGAGGGTTCCTGGTTTGAATCCCGGCTGGGGCCTTTCTATGTGATGTTTGCATGTTGTCCCCGTGTCTGCGTGGGTTTTCTCCGGGTTCTCCGGTTTCCTCCCACAGTCCAAAGACGTGCAGGTGTTCGGTTCATTGATGACTCTAAATCACCCGTAGGTGTGAATGGTTGTCTGTCTCTGTTCGTCTCTATGTGTCCTGTGATAGACTGGCGTCCTGTCCAGGGTGGACCCCGCCTCACGCCTGATGTCAGCTGGGATCGCCTCCAGCCCCCCCATGACCCCGACAGGGACAAGAGGCTGAAGATGAATGAATGAATGAATGATGGAAAAGCAATACTTTCATTCTGTTCCCCTCAAAACGCCGCGTGGGTGAATTATTTGTTTTAAAAATAGTGTTTTTAATAAAGATTCCACATATTCAACCTTTTAACCATCGGCAGATTGAAGTAAATGGACTTAGTTACACTCCACCACAGGTGAACAGTGTTGTGTGTTGTCACGCTCTGGTGTATTACGGACAGAAGTCCACTGGATGGCGCCGTTGAAGCACTTTAAATGATCTCTGCAGGAAAGCAAAGAGGGGATTCATTTGAATTGGAAATGTCTCGTGAAAGTGGAATCACACATTTGAGGAGTCAAGCTGCTGTTCCTCTGTGTCACTGATGCACGTGTGTGTGTGTGTGTGTGTGTGTGACACAGAGATAATCTTGGCCTCTTACTACGAGCACATTCCCGTCGTGTATATCTGACGGCACTGTGTCACCAGAGAGGACTGGCAGCTTTTTTCCAGGTCCTTCCAGGAACTGTTGTCCCCTCAGTGCAGCTGCTGCGTCGGCTTCATGGATCAGTCGCGTTTGGATCCACAGGAAACGCACGATGCTGCATGTTCACCTGCGATTTCTGACTTTAGTTTGTTTCATAGGGCTGTTATTATTGTGCTCTTGACGTTCTAGATTAAGATTCAAGATTGAAGAAGCTTCATTTACCCCGAGGGAAATGATTGTGCAACAGTTTCAATACAAAGATGTGAAAGGATCAGAGTGACAATAAGCATAAAAACATAATCAAATAAAAATAAAGCTAACATAAAATAAATCAAACAATAACTAAATGTGACAGAGTGCAACAGACATTGTGGTTAAACGCAGGTTTATACAATATACAACAATACGCAGCGTGCAGTTTAACAGCATATGAAATTAAATAAGTACAAACTAGATAAGTGATAACAATGTTAAAGTGTAGCAGCATTTCCTACTCACATACTTAGAAGAAGAAGAATAACTTTATTTATCCCGCACGGGGAAATTTAATTTTTTCACTCTTATTATTAATCATGTTACACACAACAGGCCAGAAATACACACACATGCACAAACAGGACCTATATACATGCAATTAAGGAGAGATGTTAGAGCGAGGGGGCTGCCAGTGACCAGCGCACCGAGCAGTTGGGGGTTCGGTGCCTTGCTCAACAGCACCTCGGCAGTGCCCAGGAGATGAACTGGCACCTCTCCAGCCACCAGTCCACGCTCCATACATGGTCCACACAAGGACTTGAACCAGCGACCCTCTGGTTCCCAGCCAAGTCACCTATGGACTGAGTTTTAAAAGTTTCAACTGCTGTGCACAACTGATTAAAACATGCAACACAAGAACATACGACTAACAGCGTTCAAAACAAAAGGAAAGTATTAATAATGTGACACTACAACATTATACCTTATGAGCAGGTAGAGAAAACATGCAATACATAAAAAATATAATTAAAAAAACCTGCAGGACAACAATGAACAACACCATTCTCACACTATTATTATTGTTATTATAATTATTATTATTAGTAGTACTAGTAGTGGTAATATTTTGTATTATTATATTAATATAATTAGGTTTTGAATAGGCCTTTATTTTTATTCCTCATTCAATTGATGAGGAATTTTTATTTATTTTATTTTTTAGAATAGGCCGTTATTTTAATTTTGTAACACTAATCTATAATATAATCATAATCTATATAGCAATATGATTTATCAGCGTGTAAATAAAGCAACACATACACAAAAATATATAAGTATTAGTGGTAATGTTATTTTTTAATTATAATATATTAATATTAAGTTTTGAATAGGATTTAATTTTAATCCACATTTTATTGACTTTTTTATTTTGTAATTTTTATTTTATGTGACTTTATTTTGAAGAAATAAATGTAATTTTTAAAAGCATTAATCAATAAAACATTTTTATATATTTGCATGTAAATAAAACAAAACCACACATACATAAAAAATAAGTAGTAGTAGTGGTTGTGTTATTTTTAAGATTATTTAATATTAATATAATAACGTTTTGAACGTGCTTTTATTTTATTCCTCATTTTATTTATTTTTTTAATTTGTAATTTTATTTTATTTGAATTTATTAAAAGAAATGTGTCGTTTTTAAAACACTTATAAATACTATATACTATACTATATTTATATATATGTGTGTGTGTGTGTTGTAGTAGTAGTAATGTTATTTTTAAAATTATTTTATATTAATATAATAACGTTTTGAACATGCTTATATTTTATACCTTATTTTATTATTTTTTTAAATTTGTAATTTTATATTTTATTTAAATGTGTGTGTGTTGCTTGTTGTAGTAGTGGAAATGTTATTTTTTAAATTATTTAGTATAAATATTTAATTATATAATATTTAATATTAATATAATAACGTTTTGAACGTGCTTATATTTTATTCCTCATTTTATACATTTTTTTAATCTGTAATTTCATATTTTATTTGTATGTTATTATAATAAAAGTGTGTTTTTTTAAACCCTAATCCTAAACCCCCCCCCCCTCCCTTCGCCCCCCCCCCCCCCCCCTCTCCAGACGGCCTGTCACGCGGCAGTAGCATGGGGGAACCTGTGGGCGGAGACTGTGACCTATTTTTGTCCAATCAGAGCCGAGAGACGCAGCGAGTGACCTACATTCAGCCAATCGGGACGCGGCAGGGTCGCCGGTAGGCAACAGTCGGCGCGTGCCGAGGCCATGTGCTTCTCCGGTGTTGTGAGCGCGAGAGAGGCAGACGGGGACACGCGCCGAGAACAACAGACGCGGCTCCACACACTCACGCGCTCAAACGCTGCTGAGTTTAACGGTCTACGGTTAAAAACGCGACTCATCCACCGAAGTAACGTGTGCAAATTTCACTTTTCAGCTCGTGCTCCTGGTAAATCACACCGTGGAGCTCGCGGGGCTACCTTTAAATGCAGCAGACTGCCCACGTGCGAACACCTGATGCGCGTGTTTTCTGTGCTTAACTGAAACTGGTCACGTGGTGTGGACAAAATAAATACATCCACACACATTTCTCTCTGTGTGTGTGTGTGTGTGTGTGTGTGTGTGTGTGTGTGTGTGTGTGTGTGTGTGTGTGTGTGTGTGTGTGTGTGTGTGTGTGTGTGTGTGTGTGTGTGTGTGTGTGTGTGTGTGTGTGTGTGTGTGTGTGTGTGTGTGTGTGTGTGTGTGTGTGTGTGTGTGTGTGTCCCTGCTGAAATGACAGCGTGAGAGAAGAGGAGAGGGGCGGGGCGCGTTCACGCTCCTCTCAGGTGGGCGCGACCGGGCGCGCAACAGTCGCCGCCGCGCTTCGCCATTGGCTGAGATCTCTGGGCGGAGCTGTGCTCTATGTAAATGTGTGGTGCGTTCACGTACCACAGGCTACGTGGATGATCCCAGTGTTTAAAAGCAGGTAGGTGGAACAGTTTAATGTCCTCCAGAGGCTCTTTGGTTCACAGCACTGCTGTAAACACACACTTCACAGATACACACTGATTCACACATCTACAACAATAATCCTCCGACACATTTACACACACGTATGAATAAATATAATACAGTAAAACAGACAAGTGTCAGTTATTGCATTTCCCCTAAAGGCCTTGTGTTATAAATATATAGACAAATGCTGTTAGAGCACCCTGTGACAGACTGGCGTCCTGTCCAGGGTGGCCCCCGCCTCACGCCTGATGTCAGCTGGGATCGGCTCCAAGGAAGAACAGATAATATGTAGAATAAATGAATAAAAGAAAGTGAAAATGTGCAGCATAAAGGAAACTAAATAACTAAAGTAAACATGTTCACTATAAAGGACATAAAGTGCAATAACTTCTGTAACTGTAACCATCTTTTATATGTTTTAAAAATACCTTCAATGTGTTTTAAACCTTTTACATGTTTTAAAAATGACCTTTAATGCGTTTTAAATCTTTTATATGTTTTAAAAATGACTTTTAATGCGCTTTAAATCTTTTATATGTTTTAAAAATTACCTTTAATGTGTTTTAAACCTTTTATATGTTTTATAAATGACCTTTAATGTGTTTTAAATCTTTTATATGTTTTAAAAATGACCTTTAATGTGTTTTAAACCTTTTATATGTTTTAAAAATGACATTTAATGTGTTTTAAACCTTTTATATGTTTTTCAAATGACCTTTAATGTGTTTTAAATCTTTAATATGTTTTAAAAATGACCTTTAATGTGTTTTAAATCTTTTATGTTTTAAAAATTGCCTTTAATGTGTTTTAAATATTTTATATGTTTTAAAAATGACCTTTTAATGTGTTTTAAACCTTTTATATGTTTTTAAAATGGCCTTTCATGTGTTTTAAATATTTTATATGTTTTAAAAATTACCTTTTAATGTGTTTTAAACCTTTTATATGTTTTAAAAATGACCTTTAATGTGTTTTAAATCTTTTAAATTATGTGGTATGCGTTTAAATGTATATGTTTTATGTGTTTTTTTCTCCTAATGCTTTTAATATTTCATGTGAAGCACTTTGAATTGTTTAATTGTGCTTAACAAAGAAACTCGCCTTTCCTAACATGGAAAACTCAAATTTACCAGCTTTCCCATGCACCCGTGAACGCACCAAAGGGGGCAGCGATGGAGGGGGCGTGGCCTCGGTATGCAAACGAGCCCCGCCCCCAAGCGTCTTTCCCCCGTGAGCGGTGACGTCACACGAGCGGCCCGTGTTGGTTCCAGCTGACTGGGAGAGAGAGGAGCGTGTGTGTGTGTGTGTGTGTGTGTGTGAGAGAGAGAGAGAGAGAGAGAGAGAGAGAGAGAGAGAGAGAGAGGGAGGAAAATAAGAGCCGTCAGTCTCCTCTACCCTCCTCTCACACCGCTGGATATTATTCTTTTTTGGGGGGGATCTCTTTCTTTCCTTCATCTCATCTTTTCTCATCTTTAATCTCGCGTTGTTTTCTGTTTTTCGCATCGACTCTTTCTCTTTTCTGATCCTCCTCTTCTTCTCTTCTCCTCTTCTCACTGCATGGGACTAAACAGCCATCCGCCTTTCAATCTGCTTTTATTTTGTTTTGGCCTCCTCACCCCTCCTCCTCTTCCTCCTCCTCCTCCTCACCTCCTCACCGGACCCCCGGACTAACACCGAGCCCCGGACCGACGCACCGACGCACCGGACCCGAGCTCCAGGATCCAGTGCGGGAGAGGTGACAGCGACTCGCGCGGGCTCGAGGATGACTTATACTCGGTGAACATGTTGCCATTTTGGAGATAAAGCCCTCCTCCTCTTTTATTTATCATTTTTTTATACACATCTTTCTTCATGGCACGCGCGGGAAAGCGGGAGATCAGCTGGAGAGACTGAGCGCGTCACCTGCCGACGCACCTTTCGGACGGCGCGCGTCTCAATTAGCGTCACTAATTGGATTATTTCCATCTTGAACTTTCACAGTCTGCGGGTTCTGCACCTCCTGGACCCCCCCTCACCTCCCGCCTCCTCCCTTGAAGTTATGTCAAGGCCTCTCACTCAGCTCCTACCGCCGGATCTCCCTGCCGGGGCCACCAGCCCCCAGTGTGGGGCCTTGGTCCTGGGTGGAAGTGGCCCCCAAGGCGGACACCTGACCTCCATGACCAACCTGAAGTCGCTGCTGCAGCTGCCAATCAAGGCCGACCAGAGGGGCACCAAGGACTGCTGCGAGATGAAAGGTGAGTGTGTGTGCACGTGTCCCTGTCCATGTGTGTGTGTGTGTGTGTGTGAGAGGAAAGTTCTTAAAGCTACAGTAAGGAAAAAACATATTGTAATGCATGTGCACACACACACACACACAATTACCTATAATACATTTTAATGTACTGTGCGTAAAGATGGACGCCGCTCCACTTCCTGTACCAAAGTGAAGCCCAGTTACTCCGGACACGTGCTCCGCCATGTTGTTATTTTGCAACCAGAGTCACTTCAAGCCCAGTAGATCACGGCTGTCAATCATGACGTTTTACCCTGTTTTTACCAAGCCCCGCCCACAGCGACTTCCTGTTTGATCCAATCAGGAAGCTCCGTCAGCGTCAGTTCTCTGAGTGTCCACTAGGGGCAGGTTTCATAACAGAGCAGTTTCTCATTGAGCCCCATGTTAAACAGGCCGTTTACACAGCATCATTAAACCTGTTTTAGGACAAAAGAACATTCTAGTCTGTGTGTTTAGCTCAGATCTCCATGACAACACTGAGGGGGAGGGGCTAGTTTTTATTTTATTGGAGGTTAAAGTTTATGAATAATTAGGGGCGTGGCCTCTTGAGTGACAGCTAGCCTCTGGCCCTCACTTCTCCTCGGAGGTTAACGTCAGCCAGATGGACGTACGCCCCTCCCCCCAACGTCACATACATGCCCTTTTTTGGTCAGAGGAAATGAGGCGGAGTCAAAAGGACAAGATGGAGACTCCCGTAGGCGAGGACGAGTGGATCAAGTTGAGAAAACGGACCCTGACAGAGACGCTACGTCCGTTTTTGTACAGTTTGTGGTTTTTATAGAAACAAATAAATAAACTAAATAAACTAAAACGATCTAAACACAAAGGGGGCGGGCTTACGTTCGATTCTGCGGCCACCAGGGGGCGATCCAGACACTTTTGGCTGTTTCAGTGTTGTACGGGTGCAGCTCAGGCCTTTGTTAGGAGTTTGTTTGTTACATCGTTGTGGGTTTTATTATAGGAGATTAAGAATAATCCATATTAAATGCTGAGTCATCGTTTATCGTCTTTAAATGAAACCGTGTGGTGATTAAATCGTATTTGGAATCATCAAAATACACAATTACGACGTCCAAACTAAATAAAGTTTATATTTTACTCTAAAATTCTGTGTAAAATAAGAAAATGCTCGATATTTTTCCTTTGTTACGTATTAAATTCACACAGAAACAGACTTTACCGTGTTGTTTTTTTATATTTTATCATTTATTAAATTAGCAGAAAACATGTTATCGCGATATTTAATGATCCATATCACGATAGAAGATCTAGTCTTAAGTGTTGAGACTATTAAGTGCAATAAAATGCAGTAAGGGAGTCATAATCCAAATGCACCGCGGAGAGATTTGAAGCTCCTGCAGAAACGTTAAAGTTATATTTGAAATGTTCTCGATTGGGAAGATTTTGCTGCTTTTCTTTGACAAATCTGATGTTAAACTGTGTGTGTGTGTGTGTGTGTGTGTGTGTGTGTGTGTGTGTGTGTGTGTGTGTGTGTGTGTGTGTGTGTGTGTGTGTGTGTGTGTGATTGTTGGAGAAGCAAGGCCTCTGTCTTTTACAATCACACCTACCCACTCAGTCACACGCATGCACGCACGCACTCACACACACACACACACACACACACACACACACACACACACACACACACTCTGTTTTAACTTCAGCCTTCCTCCTTCTGGCCCGTTGGGGCGCTTCCTTTTTGCATTTGGTGGTGAAATCAAATAATGAGGATGATGATGATGAGGATGATGATGAAGAGGATGATGAGGATGAGGAGGAGGAAGATGAGGATGATGATGGTGATGATGATGATGAGAATGATGAGGATGAAGGTTACTCAGTGGGACTGAATGCCTTCCCGTCCATCAGCTGCCATGACGAGTCTTAACCAGGCTCCTGCACACACACACACACACACACACACACACACACACACACACACACACACATTGGTTTTGCTGGGCATGTGAGGACACTTACTATGAGACACCTTTATTATTTTGTCGCCGTGAGGACGTGTTAAAATGTCCTCACGTCAAGTGTGGATAAAACTGATGCACACACACACACACACACACACACACAGATGCTCCCAGTTGGTTGCCGGCCCCTGGTGGCGTCTTGGTGTAACTGCGGCTCATTTTTGTTCCCTTGCACGTGGAAGAGGAGGAGGAGGAGGAGGAGGAGGAGGTGATGGTGATGGTGATGGTGATGGTGAGCGCGGCTGACAGCCTCTCCATGGAGTCAGCAGCAGCAGCTCAGAGGCTCCGGCTCCGGCCTCACTGTCAGCTCCCGTACAGCGCGCACTCTCGTGATGTCGGGTGATGCATTCAGGGGCGCGCTATAAGAAAAAAAAAATAGAATATAAAGATGTTGCTGCGTGGGTTTGTCTCTGTGCCTTTCCCCTTCGTCGACGCTGAGCCGATGCTTCGCTCCTTCACCTCCTGGCTGGCTTTGTTTGACGCCTTCACAAACACCCACGCCATCTCGCACATCTCTTCCTCTGTCTGTCCGCCTCTCTCACGTCTTTGAGGTTGTGCACCCCCCCCCCCCCCCTCAGGCTCTCTTGTCTTGCTCTTCTTCTTCCTCTTCTTCCTCGGCCCCTCTGCTGATTTCCATGTTCCCAGGCTTTGTCCTCCTCCCTCCTGCGGCTCTAAAAGGCTTTTCCTCATTTCTCTTCGGCGCCGTTTTATATTATTTCTACCCGCTCCTCTTTCCTTTCAATGGAGCCTGCAGGTGTGTTTTGGATTTGTGTCTTTTTGTGCGTCTAAATCGATCGCCTGTGCACACACACGTTAGTCCTTCACACCCTCACGTCACCTCATCTGTGCCCCTGAATCACTGTGGCGTCACCGTAGCAGGAGGAACTTCAGCTGCAGGTCGTCGCAGCGACACTGGCAGCTGTGTTTTGGGTTTGAGGGCTCCTCTCTTTTGTTTCCCCTGGGCCCTCGACGGTGTTTTTCCTCCAGATGCTGCACAGTTAGCTCCTCTCTCCTCATGCAGAGCACAGCAAACTATGAAAGTAGTGAGGACAATCTTAGGGCGCACTCACACTGTCCTTCCGCACCGGGCCAAAACCGTTTTTTCGGCTAAAGCCTAGTAAGTTTGACCAGTGTGTGTGCAACCGCTCCGCGCATAACTGCGGACAGCAGGTCGTCCACGGTCCGTCTGAGAGAGGTGGGCTTTAGTAGAGCGCGTTTGCACATGTACGAGCACGAGCGTGCGCACGTGTACGAGGCCTACGGCGGCTCTGAGGTAATTTATGTGCGCCTGTTGGGACATAGAAAGAAGAAGGAGGGACCATGCGCGGACATTTCAAACAATGGCGGCGAAAGGTTCACGTTGGTGTGATGCGGAGGTGGAGTGTTTACTGCAGATTTGGTCGATGAAAAGATTCAAAAACAGTCGACAAGACGCACAAAAACTCCGAGGTCTACGGAAAGATCTGGAAACAAAGCCACGCATCGTGATGACGTCATCAATGCGTGTGACGTGTTACGGCGTGATGACGTATAGGCAGCAAGAAGCATTCTCCGAGGCCCAGGTAGTGTGAGTACAAACGGGCCTGGAGGGGGGACAAGGACCCTAAAGCACGGGGCACGGTGCGGAGGCACAGTGTGAGTGCGCCCTAAGTCAATGTGATAAAGTCCCATCATGTGACAACAAAACGCCTTTGACGCCCGCCTCACTTCCTGCGGGTCCGCGGGCGACAGTGTCGGCTGCTGTTTCTTATTTCTTTCACTACATCGTTCTTTAAGTTGGGTATTGAACAGACGCACTTAAAAGAAACTGAAGAGGAAGATGATGATAGCAGAGTGTTGAGGATTGTCTTAACTCTTCCTCCATCCCTCCATCCCTCTCCATCCCTCACCATCCCTCCATCCATCCCCCCATCCCTCCATCCCTCTCCATCCCTCTTTCCCTCTCCATCCCTCATCCCTGTCCATCCCTCTCCATCCCTCCATCCCTTTCCATCCCTCCATCCCTCTTTCCCTCTCCATCCCTCCATCCCTCATCCCTCCATCCCTCTCCATCCCTCTTTCCCTCTCCATCCCTCACCATCCGTCCATCCCTCCATCCCTCCATCCCTCCCTCCATCCCTCTCCATCCCTCTCCCTCCCTCCATCCCTCTCCATCCCTCCCTCCATCCCTCCATCCCTCTCCATCCCTCTCCACCCCTTCTCTGCTGTTTTCACGTTGTAATCTCTCATGTTTTTATGCTCTTTAATCCCTTTAAATGTAAATTTCCGGCTTTCTTGATGTTTTCATCTCTCTCTCTCTCTCTCTCTCTCTCTCTCTCTCTCTCTCTCTCTCTCTCTCTCACTTGTTCCCTCCCGGCCCTGTTAAAAATGCTCTTTCATTACACTTTTATTAGACGTTATTATCCAGTGTGCCTTTTATTTCTTATGCACTTTTAAAGGCATAACTCTGTGGAATCACTTTATCAAAAGGATCCTGGTGCAAAACAATCACTCGCTTCTTTTCACGCGCCGCAATTAACTTTGGTTCTCGCTTTTACTCGCAGGATTTTCACGTATTTATGTCTCTGCTGATGCTTTATCGACGTCTCTGTCTCTATCTATCTTTCCATCAGACCCCTCCCTGTGCGGGAGGTCAGAGTGCGGGGTCGGTCGAGCGGACTTTATTTATAGATGCCATTTAATGATCGCAGCTAAGTGCTTCACAGAAGGCAAAGGACACGAGCCGCCGCTCATCAAACAGCAGAGCAGCCCCCCCCCCCGGAGCTGCTCGGTGATTGTTGTTTGTCTTTTGAAAAACAATTTTCCGACAAAGTAGCGCACGGTTATGATGCGGCGTCTTGTACAAAGTGTCCGTCAGAGATCAGCCGCCCGACATCTGGCACTTTGTAAGCGTTTTCTTTTTTTAACTACAGTGTCCTTATTGTTTTACTAACAAGTAAGGAAACACATCACTAAGACAATTACAGCGATAATGTCACAGCCTCCCATAAACCAACTCATTACAACTCGACTGTTGGTGTGGTGGTTAGCACTGTCGCCTCACAGCGAGAGGGTTCCTGGTTCGGATCCCGGCTGGGGCCCTTCTGTGTGGAGTTTGCATGTTCTCCCCGTGTCAGCGTGGGTTTTCTCCGGGTTCTCCGGTTTCCTCCCACAGTCCAAAGACGTGCAGGTGTTCGGTTCATTGATGACTCTAAATCACCCGTAGGTGTGAATGGTTGTCTGTCTCTGTTCGTCTCTATGTGTCCTGTGATAGACTGGCGTCCTGTCCAGGGTGGACCCCGCCTCACACCCGATGTCAGCTGGGATCGGCTCCAGCCCCCCGTGACCCCGACAGGGACAAGAGGCTGAAGATGAATGAATGTTTTCGACATAAACGGCACACGGGAATATGTTTCTGAAAACATTTGAAGTGAGAAATAAGCAGATCATATTTGATCGTCGCTGCCTAGTTTGACATTCATTCATTCATTCATCTTCAACCTCTTATCCCTGTCGGGGTCGCGGGGGGCTTGAGCCGATCCCAGCTGACATCGGGCGTGAGGCGGGGTCCACCCTGGACAGGACGCCAGTCTATCACAGGACACATAGAGACGCACAGAGACAGACAACCATTCACACCTACGGGTGATTTAGAGTCATCAATGAACCGAACACCTGCACGTCTTTGGACTGTGGGAGGAAACCGGAGAACCCGGAGGAAACCCACGCAGACACGGGGAGAACGACAGGCGACAGTGCTAACCACCACACCACTGTGTCGCCCCTAGTTTGACAGTTTGATTGAAACTTTGCGGCCCGCTTCGTTGTGGCAGACGGACGTCATCTGCATAAAGTTGAGATCAAGTCGTGTTTTTACAAAATTCTGATACGGTCAGCGGTCAGTCGGCTCGCCGGGCTGTACCCACCGGCTGGATCGTCTGCTCTCAGGGTCCGAACCTGACACACAGAGGGGAAGTCTGAATTTTTGAGGAGAAAGGACAGAATTGGTGCCAGTTTATAGGGTAAAATATAAAAGTTGAATAAGTGGTGTAGGGCAGGGAGTAAGAAAAACAAAACCTACCATCCACAGAGTTAATGTGCTAAACATCAGGAGGGTTGAGATGTGTGCTTACATAGCAAACACAAGGCATGTGTGTTGTTTTGATGTGCGTCATACACCGCTTGTGTGTGTGCGAGAGAGAGAGAGTGTGTGTGTGTGTGTGTGTGTTACCCTTTGGGGATCAGACCTGTGACCATCTGGCTACCAGATCTTAAGTTCTTGTGGAATAAATGGAAATAAAATAAAAGAAAGTGTTATTAGGAAATGAAATCAGCGAGTGAAATGTTGGGCCTTGTTTCACCAACACCTGCTGACATGGAGACTTAAAATGATTTAGATGGTTGCGTCTAAAGTCGACACTGTGTTGGAAAGACTGCATTAGACCTTTAAGTGTTTCAGTCAATGAATCACTGCCACATGAAGCTAAAGACCAGTTTGATTTACAGTAAACAAATGGTTGATTATCAGCCTTTTACTGCACCGCTTGAGTCTCGTCTGGACACAAAATACTGAACATTTCTGTCTTTGGGTGGGAACTGACACACCTCTCCCTCCTCTCCAGACAAAGACAAGCCTGTGGACTCGGATGAAGACTCACAGGGGGTCAACGGCGGTGGGCCCGGATGCCCCGGAGGTCCCGCGGGGCCCGGAGGACCCGATGGGCCCGCCCCCTTGCGGCCCACCTCCCAGTCAGCGTTCCTGGGCCCGCTGCTGTGGGAGAGGACCCTGCCATGTGACGGAGGCTTGTTCCAGTTGCAGTACATGGACCTGGAGGAGTTCTTGACTGAGAACGGGATGGGGATGCACGGCAACGGTCCGAGCTCCACCAGCGCCCAGATCCCCTCCCAGGTGAGACCAAAGCTGAAGTAGCTTCTATGTGTTTTCATTTGACAAGATGTAGCTGCTAGGACATGTTAATAACTGTATACTTTATCTGTTTTTCTCTGAATCCTCACTGCAATTAAGTGTCAGCTAACTAGCTAACTTATGACATGCTAATTTAGCTTCAAGAGATCTGACTTGTTGACCTGACTGACCTGCTTTCGTATAACTAAGTTGTAGTCTAGGCCACGGTACAGAAATCCTCGTACCTAGTGACAAAAACGGGGTCATCCCTATGTACCCTGGGTTCTATAAAAACGATGCCTCCGCGGATTTAATTTAGCATTTGGTTAGAGTTACGGGTTAGGGTTAAGGTGAGGGTTAAGGTGAGGGTCAGGGTTAGGGGGTAGTGTTAGGGGGTACTGTTAGGGTTAAGGTTAGGGTTCAGGTTAGGGGGTACTGTTAGGGTTAGGGTCAGGGTTAGGGGTAGTGTTAGGGATAGGGGTTAAGGTTAGGGGGTAGTGTTAGGGTTAGGGGTTAGGGTTAGGGGTACTGTTAGGGTCAGGGTTAGGGGGTACTTTTAGGGGTTAGGGTTAAGGTTAGGGTCAGGGTTAGGGGGTAGTGTTAGGGTTAGGGGTTGAGGTATACATAGGCCTTTTTGTTGGGGAATTCGGTACTGATTGTGGAAAAAATAACAAGCCGTCACATACAAAGCGGCGAACATAGGACCCGGGGAACATCCCAAAAAAGTCCCTCAGTGAGCAGATCGCTAGCTTTCTCGCTAGCTAGGAGGCTTACGTCTTAACCAGTGAGCTCACGATCTCTCTTGTCTCGTTGACTTATGAATCGAAGGATTGAACGCTGTGTTTATGGATGTGAACGGGGACTCAATGATTCTATCGTGTGGCTCTTCCAGACTTTTACAAATGTTATCAGGCCGAATGGACCAAATTTCCCAACGAGTCGTTTTGCGGTGTTTTGTCCCTCTCTTCTGCCGTGATTCAGTGGGGAGAAGTGTATTAGGGTCAGAGGGCATTACGTGACAGACCTGGAAGCTGCAATTGCAGAGTTTGGCCACGACAGAAAGCATTCAAAGCCCACCGCACTTCCTGGGGGGCTGATGTGAACGTGATGCGATGATGTTAGCCCGCTTTGGCGCACTATTTCGCTCACTAAAACTCGCTCACTTTGGTTTGCCAGCCAACGTTATTAGCGCCACCCTTCCTCTTAAAGCTGGGTGGCATTGTTGATGCCAGACCGTCTCTATGAAAGTTTCCCATTTGTCACCGTTTTAGAACAAAGATCTGTTTTAATTGGAAACATTTCTCTGCGCGCTCACGACCAATGACGACTCGCCCATCATTTTACAACAAAGACCCATTGTCTGCATTTGGCATGTAGTGTTTTTTTAAAATGTCAGCTGGAGGCACTGTTGTTCACCGCAACGACTCAACACCTGAATTCAATTTTAGAGGATGTTACGCTGTTCCCTTCGTCTACGTCGTGATTTAAACTGACGGTCGTCTCTAAAATGTCCTCTCCTCCCAGAGCTCCCAGTCGGCGGTGCCCAACCAGAGCTCCCAGTGCCCTCCTTCCTCTCCTCCGCCCTGCTCCTCCTCTTCCTCCTCCATGTCCTCCTCATCCTCCTCTTCCTCACTGCTGGGGCTGGAGACTGTCCAACCACAACCGCCACCACCGCCGCCACTGCCACCTCAGCAGCAAGGCATCATGGGAGGACCCGAGTGTCTACACGGTGAGTGAATTTTGGCAGTTTTATTCCATTTTGACCCATTTACATGACATTTTGATTGACTTTTTGACAACTTAATCAACTAATTATTCACTTTATCAGTCTTCAAATGCTTTTAACCCGAAGGAGGTGACAAGAGGAACGTTTTGATATCTTTATATATATAATATATGTTTGAAATAAAACTTTCTAGTAGAGATAAACTTAAAGTCTTCACACGAGAAGGCAACAACCGTGCACCACCTAATGCAGTCAGACACATATGAAGCTGCACGTGCAAAGACTTTAATGTGACGTGGCACTAATGAGGACTCGTGATACATTGCATTAATTAACCCGCTCCTTCGACAATAACCAGAGTAGCATTTGGTCTAATTATATCTCTTGTGATAAACGGCTGAGACGTTGTTCTCCGGCCCTCCTCGGCTCGCTCCAACAGCCTGTTTTCATCCAGTATATAGTCTTAATTTATTGTGTCCTCTCTGCCGCTTCTGATGCGAACCAGAACTGCGAGAACATCAGAAGAGCTTTTCTTGTCTTCCTCGCTTTTATTTCACAAGTCTGACAAAGTCCAACCCTAATTGAAGCCACGAAGCCATTCTTCACGGTGCTGACGGTCTTGTTTTTCCGTCCTGTGAGCCGTCACATGAATCATCATCACAGATAATTTCCCCGTGATTTATTGATGACAGATTGCCACATGTCTTTGTAAATGTTCAGCCGCTGTTTAGACATTTAAAGGAAGGTTGAGGCGTGATGGGGGTGTGTGTGTACAGGACTCAGAGACGCAGAGCTGTGATTCTACTTTAATGCAGGTATAGAGTTCATACCACAGACTGGTACACGTCAAGGTCCGTTCTCTCAACTTGATCCACTCCTCCACGCCTACGGGAGTCGCCATCTTGTCACTTTGACTCAGCCTCATTTCCTCTTGCCAAAAAAGGGGCATGTATATGACGTTGGGGGGAGGGGCGTACGTCCATCTGGCTGACGTTGACCTCCGAGGAGAAGTGAGGGTCAGAGGCTAGCTGTCACTCAAGAAGCCACGCCCCTAATTATTCATAACTTTAACCTCCACTAAAATAAAAACTAGCCCCTCCCCCTCAGTGTTGTCATGGAGATCTGAGCTAAACACACAGACTATAATGTTATTTTGTCCTTAAACAGGTTTAATGATGCTGTGTAAACGGCCTGTTTAACATGGGGCTCAATGAGAAACTGCTCTGTTATGACTCCTGCCCCTAGTGGACACTCAGAGAACTGCAGTTTTTGGCACTTCCTGATTGGATCAAACAGGAAGTCGCTGTGGCGGGAGCTTGGTTCATTCACACCTGGATTTACTGTAAAGATACAAAAAATAGCAAGAATCCTTGTCCATCGTACACGCTGGATAATGCTACAACCTCTCATGGTTTAACTGCACAGGAGTCCGTTTTAAGGCACAGGAACGGCGATTTAAGATAAATGTTACAGAACAAAAGTCCCTTCTTCTGCTGGTGTTCAGTAACCTGCCAGCATGACATGAACACGTTTAGATAAACCTGCGTTCATTGATTTTGTGGCCACTCGGGGGCAGTGCAATTAGCTGCAAACACAGATTTGACACGTTATTACCTCCGCCAAGGAGGTCTCGTCGGCTCGTCTTGTTTGTTCGCTCCTCAGCAGGATTAAGGGAAACTGGACTCGCCCGATGTCTATGAAACTTAGTGTAAGGATGACGCATGTGCCAAAGGATCTGACTCTGACTCACAGGGCGGATACACACATTATTTTCCCCTCGTGCTGCGTTCATGTGGTGTCAGAATAATCGGAATAACGAGCTCTGGACACTAACAGTGTGAGAAAGGGAATGTCTCGGTCTGAGCAAGTAGAGTGCTGCAGGAATGAGTCCTAAAATCTGGACACGAGTTAGCATTTTTGCACTTCCGGTTTCTTTGTGTGGAAGTCAATGAGTCCTTTCAATGTGCTTCTGGCGAGGTTCCTTAAATATATCTGTGGTTAAACAGGCTGGAGAGATGAGTGTGAGAGCTCTAGTCCACATGAACACGGGTACTTTTGAAGCCGAACTTTTATGGCCCCTGGTCAAAAAATCTCTCCGTCCACATGTAACCGCAAAATCCGCCTCCGTCAGCTGGTCACGTCTACAGTGCTCCGCAAGTCCCCATGGATACAACTTACTGTGTACTGTCGCACAGTGGGACGTCAAACAATGTCGACAAGAAGTTGCGGTTTTCCTCCGCTGAAACAAAAAGTTCACCCTAGGCACAGGTCACAAAATACTCCAAACTGTGGTTATGTGTGGATTGGATGTACGGCCAAACCGTGCAGAGGAACATACGGCTTCAGAAATACCCGCGTTCGCGTGGACGAGGCCTCAGTGAGCGCGGTGAGTGAATCACCTCACTGCGCTCAGGTGTGTGTGGCTCTGATTGGCGTTGATTGAGCCCAGGTGTGGGGAGTTTTCATAATCCCTGAGTCGCCGGTGCTCTGCGCTGACTCATTATCTCACCATCAGAGGTAGTGAGAGCTGCTCCCTGTTGTGAAGTGTGCACACAAACACTATCTGAGAACTTTGAGGGTCTTTGTCGTCCATTGCCTGTTTTCTAGTGAACAGTAGCCCTTTTGTTTATCAAAACAGAGCAGCCTTTACCTTTAGTTTAGTGTTTTCTGGGTCTCCTGGACTATTTTGGTTTTGCATCAGCTGCTTGGCACGGTGGTTGAGTTCATCATCTCAGTGTTTTAGTTCCTTAAGGAAGCCTGTAGCGCAAGGGTGTCAAAGTGATCCAGTAAAGGGCCGTGTGGCTGCAGGTTTTCATTCCAACCAATCAAAAACACACCTGGTCCAACAAATCAACTGTGTGAAGACAGTTCAGGTGATTGAGTAAGTCGAGTCAGGTGTGTTCTTGCTTGGTTGGAATGAAAACCTGCAGCCACACGGCCCTTTACTGGATCAGATTGACACCCCTGCTGTAGCGGCTTTATACTGTTTTGTGTTTTTTTGCCTCTTTCCTGTCTTTCACTATTACGATTTGGGGTTATCCCTCTGTGATAATTTTGAGACACCCCTGGATCCGCACCTGCGTCGTTTTTCCGCCACATCTTATTTTCGGCAACAATCCAAAATGAATTTGGCAAAAACCCTTTGGCTGTTTGTTGCGTGAACCAGGGCGATGCTAACTTTAAATAAAAACCATCCCTGCAGATCCATGTTAGCAATCAATGCAGCAGATACAGCGATATTAGCATGAACTTGTTTCTGCCCACCTGAGTGCATCTGTCGTTTCAGCTGCTAATTCCTCCACTATATTTACCAGCTATATGCACTTACTTTGTCTGTTTGACATTTCATGCTTAGCGGGGAGCGGGAAGTGGGTTCTTAGAGCTTTTTCACTATAAAAGCTTTTCTGTTGCTGCTGGAAACTGCACAGACGAGTGAAATGAGCAGAAAGATGCTAAAAATCCTGCAGAGTTCGGAAACGATTCCCTCCCAGCTCATCATCGCAATAAACACCTTTCCCAATTATCACCTTATGCACTGATTATGTAAAAATGTTGATGCGTGCAGCGTTAAAACACTAGCAGTTAGCTTAATGTGCACACACACAAACATGACAACAACGAAGCTGTTTGTTTGCGCCTGCTCCAGCAGCTGAGGTTCATTTTTTAAGTCGGCGTGCACCGGCTGCTGCTCCCGCTTTGTTGTTTACATGTTGTTTAGTAAATGATGCCTGACCTCTGTCGGACCGTTTCTATCATGCAGTGATAAGCACCTCTGCACTCATACCTGTGCTTTTCACACCATTTACACACTTTTAATACACTAACAAAGCGTGTGTGTGTGCAGCTACAGTCAGAGATGAAGGAACAGAAGTATTGTCTTTTCATTCGGAGCCGTAAACAACAAGAGTTTCTGTTGCTGCTTGAAACGGCACAGATGAGTGTGAAATGAGCAGAAAGATGCTAAAAGTCCTGCGAGAGTTTCACAGTGAGAACGAGCTGCAGAGAAGCTCGAAATAAAACATGAATTAGTAAAAAAAAAAAAAATGAGAGAGAGAAAACGAGACGCAGGCGGAAGAGAGATGCTTGGAAGAAAGAAGCAGAGCTGCTACAGAGGAGCGAATACCAATGGATACTGCTGCAAGGCTCTGAGTGTGTGTGTGCGTGTGTGTGCGTGTGTGTGTGTGTGTGTGCCCTGAGTGCTTCTGTGAGAGTCTATGAATATACGCCATCAGTGTGTGCTTGTGTGCTTGTGTGCATGCGTGCCTTTGTGTGTGTGCAGTCCACTGAAGTTCGAACGTGTCCTCTTTGTTTCAGCATTTGCATGCAACTGTTTAGGCTTTAATGTGAACATGCTCGTGTGTGTGTGTGTGTGTTCGTTCGTGTGTGTGTGTGTGTGTGTGTGCCTGTGTGTGTGTGCGTGCTCTTTATTCTGAATTATAAACACGTGACTGGGCTGAGCACGATGCATCCAGCCAGAAATCCCTCGGGTCGCTGTGGAAGTGAAGTGTTACTACAGAGCAGCAGAGAGAGATTTAACCAGAGGAAGAACATGGAGAATAAAGAGGTTATGATTATCTGATCCACATGCACATGTTTGGTTTCATGTCAGTTCACTTAATAACTCAGTTTCACACTTCAGTGTTGCTCACGAGGTGACGAGCGAAGCACGATTCTAATGGTACACGCTAATGGTGCTCTTTCGACCGAGCGAACGCCCACTGAGCTACAACCTGAAAAGGCTCTTTTCTTGTCTCCCTAAAGAGCACGTCCGTTGTTATCAAAGGAAACTCGAATCGCCTCAAATCGCAGCTCAAATCAGCTGTTCTCAGGCTGCGGCTTCATCATTTTCAGGTCAACTCCCTCCGTCAGAAACCCCGTCAACAAATGCACTTTTATTTAAACCTCAGGTTCCCGTGAGCCTGAGCTGAGCTGCAGGCTGCGGGCTGCAGGACGCATGAACTCAGTGAACTGAGGTGTGTTTAAGAAGGAAGCATCTGCCGCGCGCATTTACCGTGGCTACTACAAAGGCCGGCCCTTAATCACTTAATAAACTGCACGTAAAACGAGGTACGGGCACCTGGAGAGAGAGACAATGTCAATACTCACCCACGTCTCTGCATTTGACCCTTCATCCACCAAACTTCATGGGAATATGTGCACTTTTTTAGAAGCTGCTGACGCACCGACGCGAAGAGACGGACAGGGAGAGACGGACAGGGAGAGACGGACAGGGAGAGACGGACAGGGAGAGACGGACACGAAGAGATGGACACGAAGAGATGGACACGAAGAGACGGACGGGGAGAGACGGACAGGGAGAGATGAACACGAAGAGACGGACAGGGAGAGATGGACACGAAGGGACGGACAGGGAGAGACGGACAGGGAGAGACGGACACGAAGAGATGGACACGAAGAGATGGACAGGGAGAGACGGACACGAAGGGACGGACAGGGAGAGACGGACAGGGAGAGACGGACACGAAGAGACGGACGGGGAGAGACGGACGGGGAGAGACGGACAGGGAGAGACGGACAGGGAGAGACGGACACGAAGAGATGGACACGAAGAGATGGACACGAAGAGACGGACGGGGAGAGACGGACAGGGAGAGATGAACACGAAGAGACGGACAGGGAGAGATGGACACGAAGGGACGGACAGGGAGAGACGGACAGGGAGAGACGGACACGAAGAGATGGACACGAAGAGATGGACAGGGAGAGACGGACACGAAGGGACGGACAGGGAGAGACGGACAGGGAGAGACGGACACGAAGAGACGGACGGGGAGAGACGGACGGGGAGAGACGGACAGGGAGAGACAGACACAAAGAGATGGACAGGGAGAGATGGACACGAAGGGACGGACAGGGAGAGACGGACAGGGAGAGACGGACACGAAGAGACGGACGGGGAGAGACGGACGGGGAGAGACGGACAGGGAGAGACAGACACAAAGAGATGGACAGGGAGAGACAGACACGAAGAGACGGACAGGGAGAGACAGACAGGGAGAGACGGACACGAAGAGACGGACAGGGAGAGACGGACATGGAGAGACGGACACGAAGAGACGGACGGGGAGAGACGGACACGAAGAGACGGACAGGGAGAGACAGGGAGAGACGGACACGAAGAGACGGCCAGGGAGAGACGGACACGAAGAGACGGACACGAAGAGACGGACAGGGAGAGACGGACAGGGAGAGACGGACACGAAGAGACGGACAGGGAGAGACAGACAGGTAGAGACGGACAGGGAGAGACGGACAGGGAGAGACAGACACGAAGAGACGGACAGGGAGAGACAGACAGGTAGAGACGGACAGGGAGAGACGGACACGAAGAGACGGACACGAAGAGACGGACAGGGAGAGACAGACAGGTAGAGACGGACACGAAGAGACGGACACGAAGAGACGGACAGGGAGAGACAGACAGGTAGAGACGGACAGGGAGAGACGGACAGGGAGAGACAGACACGAAGAGACGGACAGGGAGAGACGGACAGGGAGAGACGGACACGAAGAGACGGACAGGGAGAGACGGACAGGTAGAGACGGACAGGGAGAGACGGACAGGGAGAGACAGACACGAAGAGACGGACAGGGAGAGACAGACACGAAGAGACGGACAGGGAGAGACGGACACGAAGAGACGGACAGGGAGAGACGGACAGGGAGAGACAGACACGAAGAGACGGACAGGGAGAGACAGACACGAAGAGACGGACAGGGAGAGACGGACAGGGAGAGATGGACACGAAGAGACGGATAGGGAGAGACAGACAGGGAGAGACGGACAGGTAGAGACGGACACGAAGAGACGGACAGGGAGAGACGGACAGGGAGAGACGGACACGAAGAGACGGACAGGGAGAGACAGACACGAAGAGACAGACAGGGAGAGACGGACAGGTAGAGATGGACACGAAGAGACGGACAGGGAGAGACGGACAGGGAGAGATGGACACGAAGAGACGGATAGGGAGAGACAGACAGGGAGAGACGGACAGGTAGAGACGGACACGAAGAGACGGACAGGGAGAGACGGACAGGGAGAGACGGACACGAAGAGACGGACAGGGAGAGACAGACACGAAGAGACAGACAGGGAGAGACGGACAGGTAGAGATGGACACGAAGAGACGGACAGGGAGAGATGGACAGGGAGAGACGGACACGAAGAGACGGACGGGGAGAGACGGACAGGGAGAGACGGACGGGGAGAGACGGACAGGGAGAGATGGACACGAAGAGACGGACAGGGAGAGTCAGACAGGGAGAGACGGACAGGGAGAGTCAGACAGGGAGAGACGGACACGAAGAGACGGACAGGGAGAGACGGACAGGGAGAGACGGACAGGGAGAGACGGACACGAAGAGACGGACACGAAGAGACGGACAGGGAGAGATGGACAGGGAGAGACGGACAGGGAGAGACGGACAGGGAGAGACGGTGATAAGTGGCGGTGAACACACATATTGGAATACGGGCTCTAAAAAAAAGAGGCAAACAAACCAGCAGCAGCATTAGGATCTGGGTCTTTAAACCGACATTTGCATTAGATGTGGTAATTACTTATTCATACACTAGATCTTGTTTTTTTAAACAGGTTGATCCAAAGTCTTAACTCCAGAGGGGAAGGGCTGCCACATATCTATGCGCCCACAAGATCTCCAGACATCGAACAACCACACGTTTAAACGGAGTCCAAACCCCCAGAAATGAAGCTGAACATGCCACCAGTAGATTTAAACCTGTCCTTCATGAGTGTTTCTTTTTGTAATTACGCTGTAGCGACTTCCGTTTGTGTGTTTTTCTTTTACGTTTTCCCTCAGCACCATTACCAGGTTGACATTTCTGGATTTAAACTCCATGTAGCGTTTACGCCATGCTGATTATCTGTGAGAGAAGAGACGGGTGCGTTCACAGGAATCTGGTGCACGTGCACTGACGAGCACTCGATGGGAGGGAGCAGAGGAGGTAGAGGGGGAGGGGCGTGAGAGTTGTAAATATTCAAAATTTTGATTCAGCTCAACTTGCTGACTGAAGCTTTAACATAGCTAGCCCTGTTGTTGTGAGCATGTTAGCATGTGGACGTTAGCATTTAGCTCAATATAAGCTCTTTAAACTGAATCTGGAGGCGACGGTGAACGGGACAGGATCTGGGCAGCGGAAGCGTTCTGGTTTCCGTTTGTGGTCTTGAGTTGTATTGACCAATCACATTGCAGGATGCTTCGGCTGCATGCAGGTCAACAGTCCGTGTAGAGAGCAAACGAGGCCGACATGCAACCACGGGAACCATCGGCAACGGTTTAGCTTTTCATTTGCTTTTAGACATCATCTCTCAACCACAACAATGATCTCCTCTCACAAGAGGAAGTTCCAAGACCCGTGAGCTGCTGTTTTACATTCAAAATAAATGTAAATATGTTTGATGTGCTGCATTTTTGCCTTCACGTGCTGAGAGGAAGAATATCAAAACTAAGCGCGTAGAGAAAAGGTCAGCAGTCCAAAATGACTGCAGCTCATATCACCGTGGTCACTTTCTCCTGCAGACAAACAATCCGAGCTCTGATTAGAGCGTCCGTCCTTGGCCTCAGCAACGACATATGGTATACGACTTCCCCAGCTTTCTACCGCAGAAACCAAATACCAGCGTCTAGACTGGAAGAGACCAGATAAACCCTGCAGAGAGATCTACAGTAGGGGTAAAATTCAGGTATTAAAAGATGAATTCAGTGGGAATCTGGCCGTGTGCTGTTTGGGATTTACTGTGAACCGCTGTGTCTTTAAAAGAGGAGAGTGCTGGATAATGCCACGCCGAGGCAGTCGCTGATTTAACATTCAGGGCTGTGATTAATCCCGGCGAGGGAAGGGTTAAACAAGACACTGACTCTGCACTCAGAGAGAGAGGGAGAGAGCGGTGCTGGAGGGGGAGAGCGAGTCAAGAGCGTTCCCTTTGCATGTTTTGAAACCTCGCTCTCTCTCTCTGTCTCTCTCTGGCTGGCTCTCACACGCCCGGGCCATGTGCGGCCGCCACGTCACGTGCCGCTGCAGAAAGCATCGGAGCGAGAGAGCCAGCAGGCAAGAGAAAAAAGGGAGAGGGAGAGGGAGAGGGAGGGGGGAGGAAGGAGAGAGAGCTAGGCAGGAGGGAAAGTGGAGGGAGATAAAGCGAGGGAGAGGAAACAGTGGAGATTACAGAGAGAATAAACAGAGGACGGAGCAGGAGAAAATCTTTAGGAGGGCTGAGTAAACACGGAGCTAAATTGAATTTTAAAGCAGCTCTTTATGCAGAAGTACATGTGTGCTGTTAAGGAACGACACAAAGCTTTCAATTATCGCCTAACGACTCAACAAATTCACAGATTCGCCATAGCAACGTATTCAGAATTACCAGCAGCTTTCAAAATGTATTTGACCTTTTTAAAAAACGACTCAAACGACCTTTTCTTCCTGATCTGCTACCTTCGTGGTTTTCGTCACAACACACCGGAGTGCGTCGGCTTGTTTTCTCAGCAGCACCGACGATTGTTTAGGAACTTTTTTAGCGCACTTGCCCCCGAATCGCCAGATCCCAGCGACTGTGTTAGGCATCAAGCGCACGCTAAGGGTGCTAACGCGATGTTAAAGCATGTTTCACTTGTCGTAAACGCGGCGCTCGTTCACAAATGTGCCTGTTCAGAACGCGCCGATTGCCTCGACTCCGGTGGCTCTCGAGAACCGCTCGTCCAGACACACTTGACGCTACGCTTCATTTGATCCGGAGCAATACACCTGCCATGACACAGAGTTGCATCCTCTAGCATTCGCCTCCTTTTCTAAGAGCTAGCTCCTTGTCACAGGTTATTCCCAGACACAAAAGCATGAATCGTGTACATAATGCACTACTAATAAACCTGCCCCGTAGGTCTCAAGAGCTCACACTCCCCGCTGCACTTCCAGAAGTCCCACTTGAGTTGGTCCTCAGCACAGACGGTGTAAAGTTTAGCATTTTGGCCGTCGCCATCTTGGTTTTTTGAAACCTGTCGTGAACACGTTTGCACGGAAGGTTGTTTTAATGGTGCTGCGCTAAGCTAAATGCTAAAGAGGAAAACAGCTGATTACTAGTGGCCGACCGGAGTCGTCCGGTGGAGTTTTGCCTGCGGTCGTTGGAGCCGTTCGCTGCAGTGACGCAGAACCGGTTGAAAATCTGCAGTTTCTCTTAAGTTAGCGGTTAATGCTAGCACTAGCAGAAGCTCGGTTTGCAACGAAGCTGACCTTTGTTCAACATTTCGATTAACTTGAAATGGGAACAGAGTTGCAAAAGCTCGTCTCATCATTTGGTGAATCACTGTGCAGCGTTTTGGCTTCTGATACGCCTTCATTAAACCGTCTATGCTTCAAACTCATGGATCTGCAGCTCACACATGTCTCACTGGATGCATTCCCTCCTCTCACTGGAGCCTCATAGTGCCATTTTCAGTCTGACGACCTGCTTAGGATTGCTGTTATTGATGTTAAGTCATCTAAAACTACCTCAAGGTTGGGCGGTGGCGATCATGGTTAAGCTTTGACCTCTACCCTAAGAGGTTTTGCGGTGCTGCTACGTCACTCTACTTAAGACTTTGCCTCTTACAGAGTTAATATTCGCACAAGAGCTCGCTTGTCATGAAAACAAGATGGCGTTTGAAGGAAAGGCATTCATGCTGTTGTTTTGCTGCTGAGGACAGGCTCACTGCACAGATCTTGTTTGAGTTTACTATGAATTTTCTGCTGTAAAAAAAAGGGAACACAGCTGTCAGTGCACACTTTGACTGATTCTACATTAAAGTGTTTTAAATCAGCAGAGAAGCTTTGCTGCAGTTAAAGGTAAACACACAAAATCCCTTACTACGAGGGTCCAGTCCTGTCATGTGTCCAGTGTCTGATAATCTGAACTGACGCTTGGCCGAGCGTAAGCAGTGATTTAGAAACACGTGGTGACATAACTCTCCGCCAGTGTGTTGACACAAGGAACAGGACTCCCGGGGTGTGTCACCTGGACGGAATTGTTTCTGGTGTGTTTGTGTGTCCACTGGTGTTCTTGCACACTCGTGTGTACGTGCACGTGCCTGGCCGTGTGTTTGTTTGTGTGTGCAGAGGCGAGTCAGAGCCTGCTGCCGCCGCCTGGGCGTGCGTAGTACAGGGACGTCTGTGTGTGAGGGACGTCAGTGAAACCGTGAACTGAGAGCAGAACCAGATGTTACAGATGAAGCCTCGATAATCACTTAAATTAGTGCAGAATTAAAAAAGCTTGGGGCTTTTCTTTAATTCTACGCAAATTAGATTTCCTTTTTTATTTGTATTCAGTCGACAAGTCTGAGCTGACTCAAAATTCTGAATATTTACAACTCTCACGCCCCTCCCCCTCTACCACCGAGCTCCTCTGCTCCCTCCCATCGAGTGCTCGTCAGTGCACGTGCACCGGATTCCTGTGAACGCGCCCGTGTCTCCTCTCTCACAGATAATCTGCATGGAGTACACGCTTCTTGGAGGCAGTCTGGCTAACTTATATAAAACACAATCAATAGTTTTGGAGATATAATATAGTACTTATATATAGTACTAAAATAATACAGTGCTAAAGTAATAAAACTAAACTAAAATGTCCCTGTCTTTAAAATACGATCACAAATGAATTAATATTTTATGTGGCAAGAAAGATGCAACTGGAATTTTCCCCCTTTTACATTTCATAAATAATAAAATTGGATATTTTAATGATATATTAGCTTCCGAAGTGGAAATGCCTCCAGTTTTCAGAAATCTGGTCAGATGATTACAAGACTCTTGGCACCACGTCGATGGGACACGCATCCGTCCGGCCTCACACCATCATCCCCTGTTGAGTTTTTTTCCAAACGCTGCCTGCACCTTTTGTTATTGTAACAATGACATAAGCTTGTTTTCTGGATTTACGCTACGTTAGCTGAGGGCTAACTACACGGCTAACAACATGCTATCAGAGCGTACATCGATAAAAGCACAACACTCACAGGCGTTTCCCGTCGATCTGTGCTTTTTTGTCTTTGCCGTGACACAAGCGACAGTGGAAAGTGCCGATATTTTCAACTAGAAGTGGCAAAAACAGCGCCAAGCTCCTAAAAACGATGGTCGGTCCGGCTCCCTCCTCATCTTCTGGTCTGTCTCTTGATGGAAATGTTCCTGGATCTGGTGACTGGTGAGAATCACGAACAGCCTGAAAGATTATCCCAGTAAGAGTAAGAGACTTAAATGTCTTGCCATATATTTATATTTAATATTTTTGGACATTTGAAAACGCTATTTTTAAGACAAAACACTTAATAAAAACATAATTGACAGACCAGTTTATAATAAACATGATAGTTAGTTGCAGTGCTGAGGGTGTGTGTGTGTGTGCGTGTTTGTGTTTGTGTGTGTGTGTGTGTGTGTGCTTGTGTGTGTGTGTGTGTGTGGCCATTGTTTGTACTTGTAATTGAAGCTCACAGTCGGTCATGTAGCTGCTGCTGTTGTGAAGGAAGGATCTGATGGGGAAGAGGCCAAACATGGCCGCCTGCAGTCAGTGACGGTGGTGTGTTTACGTTACAGGGAGGGGAGCCCTCTTTACGTAACACACTTCCTATATCATATTCCACGTGTGTATTGAATTTCCAGCGCATGTGTCTGTGTTTGGTACGAACAGCTGCCGGCGGAGCTCACAGTTCATGTGCACGTCGTCCACTCAGAGAGGACTGAGCAGGAAATGAAGCGCTGCTCTCGCTCTTTATCTGATTACTGCGACTTATATTAGTTCTGCTATCACAACAAATGCTGATTGTACCACTGCTACTACAAATACATCCTAAGTAATACGTTCTGCTGCTGAGAGCGCTGTGCACAGTCTTGCATTGCCAGCTCAGCCTGTCCTCTTTCACTGTTCTTCACATATAACCAGGGAAAGTAATGCACTGTAATTTGTGTGTAATTTGGGTTTGTATGTCTTATCATTCTGGGATAAGGGAGAAAAGGAACACTCTGGCTTGTTTGGCTTCTTTAAACCAATCACACTCGTCTTGGGCAGCGTTAAGCCAGCGACGCCCTTGCAAAGTAGATAGCGGAGATAGTAGAAGGGGCCCGAAGATGTCAGGCTTTATCCCAGCGCTTCACAGCCAGAGAGCCAGACTAAGGGCCCGTCCACACCGAGACGCGTTTATTTCTCCAACTGCACAACTTATGTATCGTTTCGGGCGATCATCCACACGGAGCCGGCGTTATCGGAGCCTGAAAACGGGATCTTTTGAAACCGGGTCCCAGAGTGGGAAGATTTGAAAACGCCCCCCCGTGGCGTTGTTGTCTGGACGGCGAATCCTCATACTTTGATAAAGGATGCCGTCATGGCCCCACCTCCGACCTCCGACCTCTGACCCCGCGGCGTCACATAACAACAACAGTGCTGCTGCAAGAGAGGACAGAGACGGACCCAGAGACTGTTTACTGAACTGGACTCTGAGCCACATGCATGGGACTGAATGAGGCCCAGCTTCTCTGTTGTTGGTGTATTTCTGTGGCAGTTACAGCGCCACCTCCAGGCCTGGCATGTGTACTACAGCGTTTGGAGTCGCTGCACCTGGTTTCCTGTGGACGCAGTGATTTCTTGAGTCGAGGACGACAGAGGAAAAAAGGTAGTTTTCAATCGCGTGGACGGGACCTATATAAACTACTATTATGGCCACTACTCCTCATACTACTGCTGTCGTTTGCAGTCCTGCTGACGCCACTACTTCTTAGTTCTGGTAGTAATGCCTTTAGTACCACTGCTGAGACTACAAACACTGGAACGGCTCCTTGTACTGCTGCTGAGAGGAGTACTTTAGGCCTAGCACCACTAGTACTGCTTCTACAGCTGTTTCCTGCAAAACTACTACTAGTACTGCTACTGCTGCTGTTTGTAGTACTGTCATGGCTGCTACTATAAGTGAGGGTACTGTACTACTGCTACTATAAGTACTTTTATTGCGGTTAGTGTTACTGCTGCTAACTGGACACCTCAGTTTCAAACCTTATGAGTTTTAAACGCAGTGAAGTACTTGAAACCACTGAAAATGTCTCAACCATAGTAATCACAATCAAGGTTAATTGTGACCTCCATCCTGGTGTAATTAGTATAATTACCATTCTCCCAGTAATTGCATAATTTCTCTTTATTCCAAACTGAAACAGGGAAAGGCTTAAACAGATTTAGGGGGAGGAGGATGCTGATGGTGACGAAGGGAAGTTTGTATTTGAGTAGGCTCTTTGAGCTTTGGTTACGTCTTTTCGTTTCTCCCACTTCCACTTCTCCGGTTCCTACATTTCCCAAAATCCCTCGAAGAGCCGCAGTGAGTTTGTTGCATTCGGCTTCACATGGTTTCACGTGTAGGTGGCTCGAGGGAGAGTATAGTTAGATCAAGCGAGCGATTAGTCAAGAGGAAGAGCTGCTCACCTGACTCTCAAACCTCAACCTGTCTATTTTCTGCCTCTGTGGGCGTCTCTGCCCACGACGGCTCATTCCTCCCTGCACGCTTTCTGAACACTGGAGCAAAATGGCGGCTCAAGAGGGAAAGATTCAACATTTTCTTCTGTCAAATTCACCTGAACCTCGATAAGGCTTTGTTTTTAAGTCTCTGAAAGGTGACTGGGAAAGTTCTCCACGTTCTTGAGTTAAGATCCGTCGCCCAAACTCATCCATACGCTTCTTTTCGCTCCGTCCGAGGCTCGACGCTTCACATCCTGAGGCTGAGCCTGTGATGGAGGTTTTCGATGAAGCAGCAGCCTTTTTCAAAATGAAGCAATCTAGGGTTTCATGACTTGACAGGAACATGAATTAGAAATGAAGGCTCTCATTCTAAACCTTAGAGTCCTTGAATTTCACCAAATAAGACCTTCGGTTAACGCAGAAGCTTTGGCTTAAGTGATTTCTTTTAAAGTCAAAATAACTATTATTCTATTGGAGGCAGTGAACTTCACACACCGATGGACAAAGAGACATGGAGAAGCAGAGATCGACAGGCGGAAAGAGAAAAAAACACACATAATCTCAGCTAAATTAATGAAAGCACAGAGAGGATCCGAGAGTCCAAATGGCTCCCGCTCACAGACAGGAAATGAAGCCAGGCTGGGCTCTGCTTGGCGGCTGTTTACCGGGAGCCGTGTTCTTGGATCTGTTTCAACTTTTTGCCCGTAATGGTTGTTATTAGGACGGGGCTTTTGGGCAGACTTATCCAGGATCAGCCCCGTCCAGCTGCCAGAGAGTCAGATGAAGCCAGCAGCAGTTCATCTGATGGAGCCGCTGCTTCGCGGACAAACAGATGGACCAGAGGATGTATAGACGGATGATGAGGAGCATATATGGAGCATTGCATTATGGGGATGTAAACAGCACTTGTATCCAAAGATGATTTTTTTTCTGGTGTGCATAAACATGTGTACACTTTGTAGAATGGACAGGGCTGCAACTGAGGATACAAATGCATGATATACTTTTTTAAATGATTAATTAAAACAGAAAATTGTCACACCATGCACTTACGAACTAAGTGCTCATTTTGGGGAGTGCCAGTTCAGAACCGGCCGATCTCTTGGGCCCCAAAAGCGCCTCTTGTAGGGTCGATCGGATGAATGGTTCTCGAGGTATGCGAAGGCCAGTCATACATACGTACACAGACAGAGATTCCTCCCTTTATCCGGCTGTTCAGTCGGACTTAACACCCTTTCAAAATACGATTCCCGGGTCCAAACGCTCCGTTGAAACAAAACATACAACAATGGCCGAACATGTGAACAATTACGATCACATCAGACGTCAATTAGAGACAATTACCGTATTTTCCGCACTATAAGGTGCACCACATTATAAGGCGCATAGAACAGACGCTACAGTCGAGGCTGGGGTTACGTTCTGCATCCATTAGATGGAGCTGCGCTAAAGGGAACGTCACCAAAACAGTCAGGGGAGGTCGTCTTGTTGCTTCCTCCACTTCGGCACCATTGATTGGTTCATGTTCAACTCTCTGGCTGCTGCTCTATTCCCGTGTTCTGCTGCGTGACTAATGGCCTTGAGTGTAAACTCTGCGTCGTAAGCGTGTCCCTTAACAGGAGCCATTTTGGGCTCTTTACACAAACACACACATGGAAATGAAACGGCACGCTTCGCGCGGTCGTATATCTCAACATGCACCGCGCGTTACTTCTTCTACTGGGGAAAATAGAGTCGGCGGCTGCTCAACGTAGTTGCGAGACCTGTTGTGGCTCAATATTGGTCCATATATAAGGAGCACCGGGTTATAAGGCGCACTGTCGGCTTTTGAGATATTTGAAGGTTTTTAGGTGCAACTTATAGTGCGGAAAATACGGTACAACATTTCTTAAAAACTCAGATCTGTTCAAACAACGGAGAACATGGCACTGTGGCGTTGTAGAAATACAAGACTCGGAGCAGCTTGGACCCGGAAATCATATTTTAAAAGGTCTGTATGTAGCATCTTAACAGCCGGATAAGTCCAGCTGTAGCAAAACTGTATGAAACATCAAAAATCTGACAAAGTATCTTTTTCCAGCTTCGTCCAGAGATGTTCTGCACGATTGCTCAAACTTTGTTGGAGGGGCAGCGAATAAACTGACCTGGACACAATTCAAATAGGCGGAAAATCTACCGAGATGCAAATAAGCACGGCCTGTTTCCAAAGATTAATCTGGACTCAAAACATAAAGTTGTTATAGCGCCACCATCGGGCCAAATTTCATTGGTAGGACATGTTTGGAGGTACGTGAGTTACAGACACACGGACAGATTCATAGAGATTCCACGCATCATAAAGAAGCTGTGAATATAACACTGACATATCTTTACCTTAGCTGGCTTTTATGCAGATGACGGTCCTGTATTTGAGTGTCCATGTGATCTTTGTTTTCCAGGTCTGATTACAACTGGGAGCCCAAAATAACCAAATACACTAAAAAAGTTTCCACTCTCAGATAAGAGAGCTGTACTGTAGAGCAGGTGGATGCATTCAGGTCACGCTGGAGGCTGTGTAAATATGAGCTCTAAGCTGGGAGACAACATCCAGATAAACCTTGAAGTGTTATCGATACAAGCTGTTGTTCATGAGCAGATCGGAGAAACGAGAAGTCGAGCTTTTTTTTCCACCACTTACGACGCGATGTAAACACAATAAAAGAAGATTTCATCTTGGTTTGACATGAGTTTGAACTCCAACACAAAGTTTATATACCCGTAATTCCACAGTCTTGTACCAGCGCTGCTCGCTCAGTGTGTAGTCGAGTGTTTTCAGCTGGATTTCAGGGGCCGTCGACTCCCCCTGAAATGCTCGCACCCCCTGCCTGCCGTGGAACATCATCCTGACTTCTCAGCGCCTGCAGAGGAGCCGGTTGTGGTTTTGTGGTTGACGCGTACAAAAAAAATGACTGACGGCTCAAAGCAGCAGTCAAGCAGCAAATCACTGTCAGTCATGTTGCGGTGACTGACATTTCCAGGTTTACAAAATGCTCCGGTTGCACGAAGTCTCTGACGGATGAGGACATTTATGTGTTTCTGGGATTTGACAGTCGATCGTCTTCACAGTAAAACAAAGAAAAAATAGAGATTTTCATTTACTTTGCGGATTTGAAACCAGCTCTGTGTCATGGCCGAGTGGGCAGTGTGCAGATGAACGGTGAGGAAAAGAGCGGCTGAGATCTGGCGGACAGCAATGCTCTGAAAACTACAACCAATGACGGGCTAGGGGGGGTCAACCCAACGCTGTTTTGCTATTGGTCGAGGCTGCGACTTCGCTGGTCAAAGTTCACAAAAGTTTAACTCTACGCGAATTTGCCATTAGACACCAATTATTATTTATTAACGGGAGGCAGAAAGTCGCCATTGTTAATCCCACACATGTGCTCACTCACGCTCTTTCTCCTACTTAACACATCCGCGTAAAATGAGAGAGAATCATGCGATGTTTGCGAGAACATGCAAAGTCAATGCAAAGATGCGATGCAGCAAACGGGAAATTTGTGTAAGTTGAAATATATTTAGAGCGTAAAAGAGCGTTAACTACAGACCGTAGACTGTGAAAAAAATTAATCGTTCTCATCTGCAGGAGTCGCCATCTTGTCAAACTTTGACTCCGCTTCATGTCCTCTGACCAAAAAAGGGCATGTATGTGACCCTGGGGGGAGGGAGATACGTCCATCTGGCTGACGTTTACCTCCGAGGAGAAGTGAGGGCGAGAGGCTAGCTGTCACTCAAGAGGCCACGTCCTTAATTATTCATAACCTTAACCTCCAATCAAACAAAAACTAGCCTGATACAAAAAAAATCACCCCCCTCAGTGTTGTCATGGAGATATGAGCTAAACATACAGACTAGAATGTTCTTTTGTCCTTAAACAGGTTTAATTATGCTGTGTAAACGGCTGTTTAACATGGGGCTCAATGAGAAACTGCTCTGTTATGAAACCGGCCCCTAGTGGACACTCAGAGAACTGCACTTCCGTATCCGGCTGTTCAGTGTGGCGTAACGTCCGTCAAAATACAATTTTCAAATTTCAAAATACAAATACGAGGCTTGGATGTGGAAAATCGTATTTTGAAAGGGCGTTACGTTGCGTCTTAACAGCCGCATTGGATCAACCAGGAAGTCGCTGTGGTGGGGCTAGCTACAAATGAAACCACAACAAGTGAAAGTGAGATCTAAAAACACACCTGCAGTTACATCGTATCGCCACAGGGGTCACCGAAGAGAAGAAAACGGAGATCTTTGACATTGTGACCCTGATGTGAGGGGGAAATGAGGCCTAATCTCTGCTCTCACCGCTGCTGAAAAAGTCCAATAACGGAGCGTCAACACGTCTCTTTCCTGTTGAATTGTGCTCGAGGATCTGAAATCTTTCCACCGCTGCTTCCAGTTGATATTGGTCACAGGCTCTGCAGTTATTTATAATCTGTGGCTCGGAGCCCGGAGCCATAAAAAAGAAAGAAAGAAAGAAAGCTTCTTACAAATGCTGCCACAAGACAGATCGGACTCAATAAACACTTGTGTTCCAGAGAGGAAGGATTTGGAAAGTTTTCTCCCAGGTATCAGAGATGGAAAAGAAGCAGCTGGTGTAGAAATGGGACTGAAAATAGACTCACTACACATGGTCCCATAGTTCAGAGAAGAGAAGCAGCGCTAATGCAGAATAGCTGCAGGGGTAAAAAGCACCACGCACTGCCACACAGACGACAACTTCAACAACATCAGGGGGTTTTAAAATCCTGGTTTTGTGTATTTCATTTTATTCCATGAGAATGTTTTCAGTACATGTCAGATGCCTGTAAATCCTGCTGCGTTGGAATCAGGGGGGGGGGAGAAATCGACCGCCACACCAGCGACCGACCGACCAACCATGATCTGTAGTCTTTCAACAGAGCATTATTAAAGACAAAACAGGCACGAGAGATATGATGATATATGATTTATGGGCAGATATTCTTTCATTTCCTCGTTGCGGTTCAGATACGATCTCTCTGTGTGTGCGTTCAGTGATACCAGCTGATGTTTCTCACACAGAACGCCGAGCAAAGGGTTAAACTAGATCCTGATCTCTCCTGCTCGCTGTAAATCCAGCGTGATATGAACCCGCTGCCCTGCTCCCAGCCTCTGGCTCCGTAGCGACACCTGGTGGTGAAACGGCGTCACTGATACGGGGGAAAGAGTGAAGATGCTGCAGGAGATTTAAACCACAATATGTAGATTTACAGTTTTCACTTCTTATTAAACGTGCAAAGGAACTATTGGACGAAAGAGAGGAGGAGAAACAGGCGAACCTTTATTTCCCGCCCCCTGTTTTGGTTTGGATTTGAACATATCGTCCGCTGGCTATAGGGTAATCCTCTTTATGGTCAACTCATCTCGACGCGGCCTCATTCTTGGCTCGCTGCTCTCTGGATGAAGAGACGGAGGGTGCAGCACATGCCGCTCTGCTGCCAGCGGCCTCAACGCTAAACCCTCACACACACACACACACACACACACACACACACACACACACACACACACACACACACACACACACACACACTGGAGGGTTTCAGGCACCAAAACTGATGAAGCTGCTGTTTATTCATCCACCTCAAAATCATAACACGTCACCGCCCATCGCTCTCCTCCTGTGCTGCTCAAACTTTGATCCACGCTTTGATAACATGCAGCCTCGACTACAGCAGCAGCAGCAGCGGCAGCGGCAGCCGCAGCGGCAGCAGCAGCAGCCGCAGCGGCGTTCTCAAAGTCCTTGATAAACTTCAGTACATCCAGAACTCTGGCTCCCTGCTCCACGGCAGATACGATTCAAAGTCCTCCTTGGATTTAGATCTGCTGTGAGAGCCTCTGTGACAGGATTGAGTCAATCCTGATTAAACACTGACAAGGAGAGATTTGTGCAGCGTAGAAAATACTGATTTTTAGTTTAAATGAACACGACCACAGCCCCCCCTCACATGACCAGACCCCCTCTTGCTACTTCCACTCAGAAAGAGCTTTTCAATTAACATCAATCTGATGAATTCCACCTGAAAAAGCCCCAGAAAACAGAATTAAATTGAAAGTTTGATGCTTTATTCAGACTGCATCTCTCCAGCTGCTGTTATATCCTAACGATATCGTCACCGTGCTTTGCTCCACTGGTCCAAACGCACCGTGCTTTCACGTTAATGTCCAGAGGTCAAGTTAAATGTGATCGGACCTCCTCTGAGGATTGTGGCGTTATCATGTGCAGCGGGTTAGCCTTTAGATCCGCTGCTGCTCTCTGACATGTGAGCGTCCTCGGGGGGCAGATGGGCTCTAATCTGCAGATGACACCAGATGATGATGATGACGGTGATTGAACAGCTAAATGAGTAATGAAGCCAGTCTGTGTTTATTGCGTCTTAATGGGCTGTCGAGCAGATTGTACTCAACTGGAACCAACCGGCGGTCTCCTCTCTCACGTGCACCCTCCTCTCTCCCTCTCTCTCTCTCTTTTATTGTGATTTCTGTGCAGTCGGATCACAGAATAAGCCCTTGAGCAACACTCCCACGTCCAGGTTCTGGAGCTGAGCGCGACCTCTGACCTTCCACTGACCTTCTGCCTCCTGACAATCAGCAGCAGCTTTGCATTCGTGTCGTAAATCTCTGCATCCACATCTGGCTCTGTTGGAGACCTCTGTGAGCACAGAGATGAAACTATTTAACTCTGGCACCTCCTGGTGGTCGTATCCGGAAAGACACTGAGGGAATAAGTGGAATAAGGTGTACAGAGAGCTGGTTTGTGGATTTGTTCGCAGGTTAGAGTCCCTGAGCGCTGTAAAGAGCTCTCATCAGTGTGACTGCTTCGTCTGGATATTAAGTGCATGTGCTTGTGTGCAGACGCCGCGGTAAAGCACTGACATCATCGATCCCCCCCCCCCCCCCCCCAGTTTCTGAAGAGACGTTTGAAGTGTTAAGATCAACAAACTGAGCCGTCCTCTCTCTCTCTCTCTCCCCCAGGTGGTCGGGCGGTGCCTCAGGACCAGTCACCCACTTCTACTTGCCCTCCGGGACCCTCCGGACCTCCGGTGGCCGCCAACGGCAGCAACGACGTCATGGTGAACTTCGACCCCGACCCAGCGGACCTGGCGCTGTCCAGCGTGCCCGGCCAGGAGGCGTTCGACCCGCGACGGCACCGCTTCTCAGACGAGGAGCTGAAGCCCCAGCCGATGATCAAGAAGGCCCGCAAGATGCTGGTCCCCAATGAGCAGAAGGTACTACATCTCCCACAATTCTTTGCTGCCCCATAAAACACTTTCTGACTCGTTTCCTTTCGGTAATGTGATTTATTTTAACAGCTTTTCTGTGGTTTTACTGGTTTTACTGGTTTTATGTTCTGTTAAAGACAAACCTGGATATCATAAACGTCCTAAAAATACATTTTATATGATGACTTAAGGAGGAAATGATCAAAACAGGTGCAAAAACATCCTTAAAATCCCAATTGTTGGGTTTAAATATACTTATTTCTTTTCCAACCAGACTAGAAATAGACAAATATTCTTACAGCTGAGGCACAAAATCAGGTTTGTATGACTCAGTTATAGACCCTCAACAGACCCTCAACAGACCCTCATCTGACCCTCAACAGACCCTCATCAGACCCTCAACAGACCCTCAACAGACCCTCAACAGACCCTCAACAGACCCTCAACAGACCCTCATCAGACCCTCAACAGACCCTCATCAGACCCTCATCTGACCCTCATCAGACCCTCATCAGACCCTCAACAGACCCTCATCAGACCCTCATCAGACCCTCATCTGACCCTCAACAGACCCTCATCTGACCCTCATCAGACCCTCATCAGACTCTCATCAGACCCTCAACAGACCCTCATCAGACCCTCAACAGACCCTCAACAGACCCTCATCAGACCCTCAACAGACCCTCAACAGACATCGCAGACTTTTGATAGGCCGCAGGTCGTCAACTCATTCAGCGGAGCTCGACTGTACAGCTGAACGCAGAGAGAATTGCCTTTCATTGAGATTTATTAATATTATTTTCACCGCCAACCGTACTTACTCCTTTAATACACTCTACTCTGTGGCGAGCGCTGTGTCTGAGGCGTCTTGTCTTTAAAATGTCATGTGACACCTGCTAGCCAATCAGAAATGAGTATTTTCAATGGCCGTGTTTTAAAGATGACCTCATTTGTTCTTGTGGCGGTTGTTCGTCCTGTGATCTTCACGTTTTTCATGCTCTGTAGTTGCGCTGACTCAGCTGTTTCTTCCTTCCTCTCATTATTTATCTGACCCTCATAACTCACACGCTCTCTTCTTCTCTTCTCTCCTCTCCCCACCTTCCTCCCCACACACCACAACATACCAAACCGCCGCCGACCACCACAGGACGACAAGTACTGGAGCCGGCGCGTCAAGAACAACGAGGCGGCGAAGCGCTCGCGGGACGCGCGGCGGCTGAAGGAGAACCAGATCTCCGTGCGCGCCGCCTTCCTGGAGCGGGAGAACGCCGCCCTCCGCCAGGAGGTGGCCGACATGAGGAAAGAGCTCGGCCGCTGCAGGAACACCCTCAACAAGTACGAGAGTCGACACGGAGACTTGTGAGGCGACGGAGGGGAAAGAAGAAGAAGAAGAAGGAGGAGAAGACGCAGGAGGAAGGGGCGGGGAGGGGAGAGGGAAATGAGACAAGGGTACACGGCACACCCAACAACAGCAGCACTTTAGTTGAAGTGGCGAGGGTGAAGGCCGACGTAGATCTGCAGTAAGCGCTGTGCGACACCGGGCGCAAACACGGGAAAAGTGCGCGGGCGCTGTGCTTGGAGGATGTCAGGAAAGCACAGCGACGCCATCTTTTTCTCCCCCCAGTTTGACTCTCTTTGTACGTGCTGCTCCGCCGAATTACACTCAACGTACTGTATCACCGCGCGTCACCTCGGCAGCTTGCGTCGCCCTCGGTGCTGTGCTGTGCTGTGCTGTGCTTACGCCCGGTGTCACGCGGCATTTTTGCAGGTAGTGCGTCCCAGGCCGCCGCTCCGGCCAGTTCAAACAGGGTGTCGGATTCACATTATGCCAGTGCAATCTCACTTTTTAAGCTCAAGGCACGGATACAAGCCAGGAGGGGTCAGACGTGTAATTCTTTTCTATGAATAGGACAAAAAAAACAAAACATGTATATTTTTGAAGTGGGCCTGGAGGCGAGACTAGTCCAGCGAGGAGGAGGAGGAGGAGGAGGAGGAGGAGGAGGAGGAGGAGGAGGGAGGGGTGCAGGGTTTTCGTCCATAACGCAAAGAGATTTTGACATAGGATTATTGTATATTTTTCTATTAGCAGAGATAGTCCGCAGGGTGATTTTGGAGATAATCTTTTGTATATTTTATATATGGGGGCGGGGGGCGGGGCGGGGGAGGGGCTGCGAGCTGGACAGTCACGGGGGCCACACGAAAAACGCTTTTTCCTCCCAGCTGTTTATCGCTAAACGACAGATAATCTATTTTCGATTTCACTGAGCCGGTCGGTCGGAGGCGGAGGCGTAACGGAGAATGTATCACGGTTGAATCAGGTATTTCACACAAGAGACGAGGAGGGGGAACCTTAGTAACGATTGTTTTTGGGGCGTGAGGGCGGGCGGCGGCGGCGTCGTCGGGAAGACGGTGAAACAAAAAATTGTATAGTTTTAAGACATTTTTGTGTCCGTTTTTGTTTTTCTCTTCGTGGGCTCGTTCAAGCACTCGATTTGTTATATCTTCTATTTGATTCCGCGTCTGGTTTTTGAAAACAATAATCGCAGGGCTTTTATTTTGGAAGGCGAAGGAGGAACAAGAGAGAGGAAGGAACAGGAAGTAATTAGCCATCGGAACAGCCGGGTGTGAGCAGATGTGTGAAGATAAGTGAGGCGGAGGAGTTTCGCTGTCGCCGGCAGGTTTGCGTTTAGTTTGGTGAACGTGTCTTGCTCACACACACACACGCACACACACACACACACACACACACACACACACACACACACACACACACACACACACACACACACACACACACACACACAGATATACTCACGGTGACAATAACGCAACACGTCCGCAGTCTTTCTCTCTCTGTTTACTCCTCGATTTGTCCAGGAAGTGCAAAAATGAAATACTAACTGGTTTAGAGGTTGATTTGCCCAGATTGAACAGTGACTGGAACCTTCAGCACGCACACACACACACACACACACACACACACACACACACACACACACACACACACACACACACACACACACACACACACAGAGTCCTCACCCAGGTTTTTAACCCGTATCGTTGTTGTTGATGTTGTTATGGACTTCTATGGTGCTGATCTGACCCTTCACCTGACACACACACACACACACACACATGCAAACACTTCCACCATCTCTCACACAGTACTGAACTGCCTCTACCCTTTCTTTGTCTTTTATTCCTTCTTTTTAGTTTCTTTCTTTTGTTGCATATTGTATCGATATATAGATTTACACACCGACACTTGTCTTTACCTCTCCTTCAAACTTTCCCCGATGAGAGACGAGAAACGCACCCTACTGCTACTGTACCATACAACTGTACTATTGAATATTAAACTATTCTCTCACTAGATATAAATATATATATGTATATGATATATGCTTGAATTATGTGATTATAGTTGTAATATACATAATTGAATATATTACAGAGAATCCCATTGGAATCATTTTGTCCGTTTTTCTCAGGTGTTTTTGTCTGAGGTATTAAAAAATACACGTATTAAAAAAAAACACAAAAAAACGTCTTTGATTGAATCGCAGCTGTTTGGTTTGTTTGTTTTTAGGGGGATTTATTATATTTGATCATTCTCCGTTCCCTAAGCCACGCCCCCCCAACCCCCTTAGTTACTGTTGCCGTGCCCATCAAGCGTTCCATTCTAGAACTTCACACGTCACTATGGCAACAGTGGCAGATTTTATTAGCTATCCGGCTGTTAAGACGCTACGTAACGCCCTTTCAAAATACGATTTCCGCGTCCAAGCCAGGCCTCGTATTTTAACAACACCACCGACCGCTGTTCCCCGTTCTTTGAACAAATCTGAGTTTTTAAAAAACAACGTAATTCTCATTCTCATTAATTCTAACTGACGAAAGAGGTGATTGTAATCGTTCCCATGTTCGGCGGTTGTTGTCTGTTTGTTTTTTCAACGGAGCGTTTGGACCCGGAAATCGTATTTTTAAAGGGTGTTAAGTTACGACTCAACAGCCGGATTGAGATTTTAAACACTTCTGATTCAAACTCAAAATTCGTAGTCACTTTTGTAACAATTAGCCCTTTTTCTTAGACGCAGTTGGACTAAAGCAGCTTCTAATTTTTTGTTGCAGGACTGTTGATTTGAAGCGACTATTGTTGCTAGCAGATTATATTAGCTATAGCTAGCTAGCTAGCTAAATCAGTGCAAACCATCAATGTGTAAGAATTGGATTCCCAGATTCCCGGAGCGCTAGTCGAGCATTTCTCACTGGGAGAAACGCTCGGCTGGCAAATACGCAAAAAAAGTTTCATGGGTTTACTTCCAGAGTATGCGTCCCAGAGAACATGCGCAGTGGTTTCCCCGCCCGCAAGTGTCCTCTCGACTCACAGACTTAACAGAGGGATGGTGTCACATGTTTTCAAATATATGAACTCCATGGATTCAAAATTAATAACAGAAAGAAAAGGGTTGGGCGATAATCGTATCCTGATCCCGATTAAATCATATATCGAGATATCATGATTCATGTATCCAGTTACTTTAATACATCCATGATGCAAACTCAGTCTCCAGCTGACTTTTTAAATTGTTGAATGAAATTTTCCCTCCCAAAAAGTCTTAAACATGCGTCTGATGGCTACATTACATCCTGCAAAGCTGAGGCAAATGACAACGGTTGCTGGGCAGATTTTATTAGCTGTGGCTAGCTAGCTATTTAAGCTAACATTACCCTGGGGAAAGAGCCTGTGACTGCCTTTTTAATGTTTCCAACGTTAGCTTAAACTCTGATATAGCAGTTGGTAGCATTCAGGACCGATGCTAAAATGGCTTCTCCACATTCAATTAAAAATGGGGCTTCATCTAAAGCATGGGTGTCAAACTGATCCAGTAAAGAGTCGCTGTGGCTGCAGGTTTTCATTCCAACCAAGCAAGAACACACCTGACTCAACTTACCCAATCACAGTTGATTTGTTGGACCAGGTGTGTTTTTGATTGGTAGGAATGAAAACCTGCAGCCACACGGCCCTTTACTGGATCAGTTTGATACCCCTGATCTAAAGTAACCAGTCTACCCAAACAATAATGTAGTTAGCCTATGACATGCTAACGCTTAGCTTTAGCAGTAACAAAAGGTTACTTCTTTCGTTAGTCAACCACATCTGCTCGTAGCCTATTTAGAGCAGACAAACGCACGGATGAATCCATTCTTTACACTTTTGCTTTTGCGTTTTTGGAAAGGAGATTGAAAAAGATGCACCCAGCGATCTAAATGCAGATGTCTCTTGCTACGGCGCCATGCACACCAGCCAAAGCCAAGTTACGGTCGCTATGCTACGATTGGACAGTCGCTCTTTGGGGTAGAGGTTTAGCGAACGGTTCCTTTAGAGTTGTCATGTCTTTATTTAAAGATGGCGACTGAACCTTATAAAGAAAATAAAGTTCCTGTTACGCACTACACGGCCATCACTCGTGTTATAACTGCGGTTGTTGATGTCGTTATTATTGTTTCATGGTTCAGCTTGATTTCTTCAGGTGACGCTGTGATTTGATTCTCTCCTAAATCCCATTTTGATTCCCAAGAACAACTCTCACTTGATTTCCCATGAGCCCGTTTGCTGTCGGCGCCACCCACAGAGACTTAACTGAAACCCAGGTGTATTATGGGAGCTGTAGTCCTTTCCCATACGTGTGTTTCTCACCCTGTTCTTGGTCTTTTCGGACACAGACTTTTGAAATCCCTGGAAGTAAAGTCTCAGAGCTTCTTACGCTTTCGTCCGTTGGTGGAAGAAGAACGCCACGTGTTTCTTTCCTTTTTGATACCTGTGGTTTTTTGGATTTCCTCCACAGATGTTTAAAAAAAAACATTTTGACAGTGCTATTTTTCTATGTAACTGTGTTGTTCTGGTGGGCGTTTGATGCCCACTCCCTCTGCGTTGGCAGCGACAGTTCGCCGCTGTACGACGAAAACACCATTGCGGGTAATAATGACACAATAACAATAATGTACACAGTTATTTTCTCCTTCAGTTTTGTGGATTCTCAACTAACGTCTCCATGTTGTGACTGTTATGAACTACAAGTCCCATGAGCGCGACACTACCCCGACTCCTCACCAGTGTTGTGTGCTGTCCACAGGGACGATGACATATGTGGTCTGGCTTTTTCCCCTCCAAACACCAATAAAGGCGTATTCTTGTCACTGACGGAGCGTTTCTGGTGTGTTGCTGTGTGATCTGAAAGTGTGTGTAACTCAGGCAGGAAGCTAATGTGGGAAGTGTCGTTACCTGCCGTTGGTTTAATGCTCTTTGGGGGTAAAATGACTTAATTGAAGTCAGTGAGAGATCCTCTCAACAGCACAGAAAGAAGAGGAAGAATTCCTTTATTAGTCCCACAACAGGGAAATTTAATTTTTTCACTCTATTGTTATTCATGTTACACACACACAGGCCCGAAATACACACACATGCACAAACAGGACCTATATACATGCAATTATGGAGAGATGTTAGAGCGAGGGGGCTGCCAGTGACCAGCGCCCCGAGCAGTTGGGGCCTTGCTCAACAGCGTCGCAAGGTAGTGCCCAGGAGATGAACTAGCACCTCTCCAGCCACCAGTCCACTCTCCATACAGGGACTCGAGGCGGCGACCCTCCGGTTCCCATCTAAGTCACCTACTGACTGAGCTACTGCCGCCCCAAAGGTCCATGCTATACAAATACAAAAGTTCAAACACTGGAAGTTAGCTTCTCATTAGCTAATGTCACTTTCAATAATGTGTTGTAGTGTTTTAAAAATATTTTAATGTATTTGAAAGACATTTGGTTTAAAGAAAAGGTACGTAAACTTAATGCTAGTTATTTTTTTATCTACAAATCCCATGAAAAGACAAAAAACCCACGAAGAAGATCATGGACTGTATAATAGGGACGGGCAAAGTTCCTTAAAAGTGCATTATTTCTAATGTCCAGCAGGGGGCGACTCCATGGTTGCAAAGAGAAGTCTGATTGTTTAGAAGTCAATGAGAAAATGAACCTAAACTTCTCACTTGGTTTATTACCTCATAACATTTTCCTAATAAGTTCATGGTCACAACCTCTAGTTCCAAGTCTTCTTCGATGCAGCGCAATGTTCATTTAGTACATTTGAGTCTTTCTTTTCATGGAACTTGCTGAAAATAAGCCAAATATAAAGCTGTGGTTCACACATGCACTTGAACACTGAACTTTTCTAAACATTACCCGGAGGAGCTGCAGGTGAGAACGCAAATGTAGGAATCAGATCAGTTGGACCAGACATTAAACCGACTTCATCCTGCTCGCTCTTAAGTACAGTAAGTCTGTGTAATGTCCGGTTGAGCCCATGTGATTAGAGCTGCTCGGTGAGTCGGCGCGTTGATGGCATTTCTGTCATGCGGCTCGCGTGAAACCGGCAGAGTACAAACATCCAAAGGTAAAGAAGAAGGATGAGTTACACAACGACGGGAGCTATTGTCAGTGAGGGCCGATGCCATGCGCGCAGATGGCACCGGGGATGGGGGGGCTTAGATTGACAGTGACCCCCCCCCCCCCCCCCCCCCCACTTTCCCTTCATAAGGCGACGAACATCACCGGTTAAACGGAGGATTAATGTTCCGTGAGTTAGACAACTTTACATAGCAGCACCCTTTGAAAGCCGGTGTCTGTTTGCTACAACTAATGGTGCGTTCAAGTTGTGCACGAATGTGGAAATTTCGGAGCTCCAAGTCAGAATCTTAATCAGAACCCTCCGTGCTCGTGCAATTTAATGCTTTCTGCCTCTCACGTAAGCAGTTTACATGTTTTGTTGTACGTGTGTGAGGCCGGGAAGCGCCGGGAGCGCTCAACTTTGTGTGACCTCGGTGTAAACTTTGTCCTGCCTCCTGGACGCTCTACCCAGCGCCACCCCTCGCCTAAATCCAGTATTTCCACTAAGTGAGAACGTGTCTGACACAGAGAATCTCCTGTTGTGTGCTACATGATAAAAGATAACTTCACACAATGTCTGCACCTGACTCTGCGGACACTGACTCTGCAGACACTGACTCTGCGGACATTGTCATATTAGGCCTGTGAATGTTCTCATTTGTCCAGGTCGTCGTTATCCTCAAAGCAATTTCAGTCAAAAGCAACTGGACTTGGTTGTTTGTCTAGGAAGACGTTTGTCTAGGAAGACCAGTCCCAGCCTGGTCCTGGTCCTGGTCCTGGTCCTGGTCCTGGTCCAGTCCCAGCCTGGTCCTGGTCCTGGTCCTGGTGCTGGACCAGTCCCAGCCTGGTCCTGGTCCTGGTCCTGGTCCTGGTCCTGGTCCTGGTGCTGGACCAGTCCCAGCCTGGTCAGATGCGTACATGAACTGATGAAGCCTCTTGGATGAGAGGTGAAACGTCTTCCTGGACAAATAACCAAGTCCAGTTGCTTTTGACTGAAATTGCTTTGAGGATTGTCATATTAGCAAACTGCTTCAGCCTATCACAGTCGGCCGCCAAGGTTACCGTCTGCCAGTCCCTCCTCCGCTCCAGCCAGGCTGCACGCTGTCGCCAAAAACCGGACAAATACGGTGCAGGGTAGAGAAACCAGAGAACCAAATCCCTGAAATGTAAATAATGTACCAGTCGTAGCGTTTACTGTTTGATCTTAAACTGTTGCACTTCACACACATTATTTATAGTTCCTCACTGTAATACTTTCCCTGATGTTGTCAGTGTGAGCCCTTCTGCCTGTGAGTGTGAGATACTGAACAATAAAATAAATAATTTCACACAGAAAGTGCAGCAGTGGACCATTGGGAGGCACTCGGACCCTTCTGACAGCTTTTCTGTGCACACGTTACATCCACAAAGAGTGTGTGTGTGTGTGTGTGTGCGTGTGTTTGTGTGTTTGCATATCTCATCATGTTCGTGCGCAGTTACATGTGTGTCTGCATGGATGCATGTCCTAATGTGCGTTTCCATGACTACTGCTATGAATTTTCAGCCCCCTGGACAGATTAGACAGCGAAGCCCCTCGCCCTCGGTTATGCAACGCACCATCCTGAGCTGAGTGTGTGTGTGTGTGTGTGTGTGTGTGTGTGTGTGTGTGTGTGTGTGTGTTTGTGTGGGGGAGTGCATCGCATCACCACCTGTATGTAGTGGGTTGTTTCAGCTGTTCGGCGGTGTTTGCGTCACCGGCTCCCCCTCGTCACGCCACAGACCATCTGCCCAAGCTGGTGCCGGTGGTCCGAGCCAAAGCCTGCAACATCGGGCCCGCTCTGTGCCGCACTGGGCCGAGCTGTGCCAGGTGGTGCCAGGGACCACTGCTGCTGAAGATATTTACAGTCAGACCGAGGCAGTCCCAGAGAGCGAGGCTTTCAAATCCTTTTGATAACATAAATTTGGGGTACTTTTAAGATGTTTTGAAATCCAAATATCGCACTTAAATGGATTAAAATGGGCGAAATATCTCTTTGCAGGTGTTTTGCTGAGGTCCCAAGGAACCTCACAAGCTAATAAGAGAATGATGCGTATACTTTAGCATTGCTTGGGGGTGCAACCGCATCATGCAGGGTGTCCTTATTCACTGTTTGTACAAAGAACTACTAAAGTAACACGCTGTATTACGTATCCACGTGTTTACTGTAGAGATTACGTCAGAGCAAAGAAGGAAATCAGGTGTCATAAGTAGTGTAAGAGCGCTTAGATCCGCGTAGTGTGGACGGGTCCCAAAATCCAGGACGTTTCCCCTGAGAACCGTTCATGTTCACGTCCCTGAACGTCTTTTTCTAACCTTAACAACATCGTTTTGGCGCCTGAACTTAAAGCTACGGCCGTGGTATTTGGAATATTGGTAATTATTATGGATTGCTTACTCCAGGTAGGGAATGAGTCTTTACCCCAAGTGAAGGAGTTAAAGTACCTCAGGATCTTGTTCACGAGTGAGGGGACGATGGAGCGTGAGTTTGGCCGGAGAATCGGAGCAGCGGGGGCGGTGCTGCAGTCGCTCTACCGCACCGTTGGGACCAAAAGAGAGCTGAGGAAGGCTTCTCCCCCTCTCTCCCTTAGAGAGAGGGGGAGAAGTTCAGCATCCGTGAGGAACTCGGAGTAGAGCCGCTGCTCCTTTGCGTTGAAAGGAGCCAGTTGAGGTGGTTCAGGATCATCTGGTAAGGATGAACCCTGGGCGCCTCCCTAGGGAGGTGTTCCAGGCACGTCCAGCTGGGAGGAGGCCTCGGGGAAGACCCAGGACCAGGTGGAGAGATTAGATCTCCACACTGGCCTGGGAACGCGTCGGGATCCCCCAGTTAGAGCTGGTTAATGTGGCCCGGGAAAGGGAAGTTTGGGGTCCCCTGCTAAAGCTGCTGCCCCCGCGACCCGACCCCAGGTAAGAGGCTGAAGATGAGATGAGATGAACCTTTTATATGAATGAGGTGATGAGAATATGTTGTGGGTGTGGGTGCAGGTGTATCGCTGAGTATTCAAAAAAGTGCAGCATCAAATATAAAGTAGTTTGGTCGAACGGCTTCTTAAGAAAGCTGCAGGCAACAATACCAATGTCCTGGTTATTGTCTCAACAGGTTTGTATCGAACGGGCGCCTCGAGAGCAGAACGAGAATAAGATGATTATGACGTTAATCAATCGATAGTTTGTGTTGTCATGGCGACCGCGTGTCTGTGCATGAGACAGAATAGAAAGAAGAAATCCACCCGAAGAGAGAAACGGGTGAAGGGGTGAGAAGCTTCAGCGTGAGCGAGAGATTAGAAACACGTTGCAGATGCATGTGGAGGATTCATGCTGCCGTCAAAGTGGGTCCACCAGGAGAAGTGGGTGAAAGGTGAGTTCAATGTTCCACCTCAAGTGTCAATGGGAACCAGATGGCCGACCTTCACACGCACACACACACACACACACACACACACACACACACACACACACACCAGGCATTTCACTGCCCTTCTTCCTATTTGTCCAAGCTGTAACACATTTACAGTAAAGTAGAGATGAAAGTCACCACAGTTTTACATTTATACCCAAAAGATATCACCACAAAACTGAATTTTGATGTAAAATATGTAAATTGAATCATCTAATGCTCACTTTTCCTCGACACAAACTGACAAAGGAGTAAAATAAACACCTCCATGTGTGTTTTGGTTGTTTTCTTTCCACTAGTCTGGAAAAAAAAGTGTTTAAAACAGAAAACAAACACAACCTCCTCGTCCTTTTACACTCGGCTGTCACCCCTTTGGTCTCATTGGTTGCCTTGACAACCACACAGGCAACACGTGCATGTGTGTGTGTGTGTGTGTGTGTGTGTGTGTGTGTGTGTGTGTGTGTGTGTGAGTTTCCGCCTCCCTCTGATTCTAAGAAATGTCCTCCCCCCGCTCACTTTACTACCAAAGCAAAGTCTCCATCATCAGGTTCAACGTGCGTTGGAATCACGCAGGTGAAAGCTGCAGCGCCTCCTGGTGGTCGGCCGTAATGAGACAACACACACACAGTTCTGTCTCTCTCTTCTCATTTCTCGCCTCGAGGAAGAGACACGAAGAAGAGACACGAGGAAGAGACACGAGGAAGAGACACGAGGAAGAGACACGAGGAAGAGACACGAGGAGAGACACGAGGAAGAGACACAAGGAAGAGAAACGAGGAAGAGACACGAGGAAGAGACACGAGGAAGAGAAACGAGGAAGAGACACGAGGAAGAGACACGAGGAAAAGACACGAGGAAGAGACACGATCAAGAGACACGAGGAGAGACACGAGGAAGAGACACGAGGAAGAGACATGAGGAGAGACACAAGGAAGAGACACGAGGAAGAGACACGAGGAAGAGACACGAGGAGAGACACGAGGAAGAGACACGAGGAAGAGACATGAGGAAGAGACAGGAAGAAGAGACACGAGGAAGAGACACGAGGAAGAGACACGAGGAAGAGACACGAGGAAGAGGCACAAGGAAGAGACACGAGGAAGAGACACGAGGAAGAGACACGAGGAAGAGACACAAGGAGAGACACGAGGAGAGACACGAGGAAGAGACACAAGGAGAGACACGAGGAGAGACACGAGGAGAGACACGAGGAGAGACACGAGGAAGAGACACGAGGAGAGACACGAGGAGAGACACGAGGAAGAGACACAAGGAAGAGACACGAGGAAGAGACACGAGGAAGAGACACGAGGAAGAGACATGAGGAGAGACACGAGGAAGAGACACGAGGAGAGACACGAGGAAGAGACATGAGGAAGAGACACAAGGAAGAGACACGAGGAAGAGACACGAGGAAGAGACACGAGGAAGAGACACGAGGAGAGACACCAGGAAGAGAAACGAGGAAGAGACACGAGGAAGAGACACGAGGAGAGACACAAGGAAGAGACACGAGGAAGAGACACCAGGAAGAGACACGAGGAAGAGACACCAGGAAGAGACATGAGGAAGAGACATGAGGAAGAGACATGAGGAAGAGACACGAGGAAGAGACACGAGGAAGAGACACGAGGAAGAGACACGAGGAAGAGACACGATCAAGAGACACGAGGAAGAGACACGAGGAAGAGACACGAGGAAGAGATACGAGGAAGAGACACGAGGAAGAGACACAAGGAGAGACACGAGGAAGAGACACGAGGAAGAGACACGAGGAAGAGACACGAGGAAGAGACACGAGGAGAGACACGAGGAAGCGACACAAGGAAGAGAAACAAGGAAGAGACACGAGAGGAGAGACACGAGGAGAGACACGAGGAAGCGACACAAGGAAGAGAAACAAGGAAGAGACACGAGGAAGAGACACGAGGAAGAGACACGAGGAAGAGACACGAGGAGAGACACGAGGAAGCGACACGAGGAAGAGATACGAGGAAGAGACACGAGGAAGAGACACAAGAAGAGACAGCTATTCAGATGGAGACGATCTAGAAAGGAAACGCAAAAGTGGCGTTGCATTCTCACTCTTTATTCCGCGTTCAGACGAGCGTCTTTGGGGGGAAATCTGCGTGCACATGGTGACACAAAAGTGTGTGAAATTCGATGTAGTGTGCACGTCGGGTAGCTAGGTGGAGCTGTGAAGCACTGCCGCACAACAGCACCCAGAGCTGGTGCATGCGTAGAACCTTCCTCCTCATTCTCTCCCTAACGGCGGAGAAGCAGGACGCCGTACAGTGTGACAGGGCTCTGCAGCACGGTCTGCAGCCTCCCACCGCCTCGGCTCCACCCGGGACACTTGAACGTCCCACTGATGGAAACAGTCCCACATGTTTGTTGTTGTTCACCTGAACCCTGCACATGGATGTTACGGAAACGCGTACGAGACGTGAGCCATCGTGAGCAGATCAGAGCACATTTAGTGTTTTTACCTTTACACGCAAACACAACGCTGGAGCGTTATTAAGCATGTCCTGCTGGACATTAGAGAGAACGCAGCTTTAAGTGGAGTCTCCTCCTGCTGGACATTAGAGAGAATGCAGCTTTAAGTGGAGTCTCCTCCTGCTGGACATTAGAGAGAACGCAGCTTTAAGTGGACTCTCCTCCTGCTGGACATTAGAGAGAATGCAGCTTTAAGTGGAGTCTCCTCCTGCTGGACATTAGAGAGAATGCAGCTTTAAGTGGAGTCTCCTCCTGCTGGACATTAGAGAGAATGCAGCTTTAAGTGAAGTCTCCTCCTGCTGGACATTAGAGAGAATGCAGCTTTAAGTGGAGTCTCCTCCTGCTGGACATTAGAGAGAATGCAGCTTTAAGTGGAGTCTCCTCCTGCTGGACATTAGAGAGAATGCAGCTTTAAGTGGAGTCTCCTCCTGCTGGACATTAGAGAGAATGCAGCTTTAAGTGAAACTGCTGTTTTACGTGATGGAAATGAAAATAGTCAGACATTATTCTTTTCTCCTGGTTTATTTCAAGGCAAGAAACCCAGAAGAGGAAACTCAAGGTCGTCTTTCAAATTTAAAAAATCGTTAAGGCCTATCTTATGTTTCCTCAGACACACACACACACACACACACACACACACACACACACGCACACACACGCACACACACACACACACTTTGTAAAGCTTCAGTCTGGTCGACTTAAACCTCTGACCTGGTGTGTTTTCCTGTCTAACACAAGGATCAAGGGAACGAGAGACTCTTGAATCATTAATGGGTATTATCAAAAATACATCATTTATCCCTGTGTGTGTGTGTGTGTGTGTGTGTGTGTGTGTGTGTGTGTGTGTGTGTGTAACAGCAGGTCAGATCAGGGTTTAACTGTCACATCTGTTGCCGCGTCGCTCTCCGTCTCGCTGCGAGGACGTCACTCTAAATGTCTCTCTGAGGCTCCGTTTGCCCTCGAAACCCTTCAGCAGCAGCAGCAGCTCCACCTGATCCCGACCAGCTGTCAATCACACACCGCCTCCTCTGGCCTCGTGAAGTGTGTGTGTGTGTGTGTGTGTGTGTGTGAGTGTGAGCACAAACAACAGTATTTGCATTCCCCACCCACCAGCATCAGAATGAAACTGTGAGGGAATATAAAACCCCACAGACCTTGAACTCACCTCCACTTCTGTCTTCTGTCTTTTTTGTTATTTGTGTTTAAAAGAATAAAACATATGGAAGGGACTCAAGCATCAGTTTGTTTACATGAAGCTGATTTATTAAAGGAATTTATTACAACTCTCATCTTAATAAGGCAGACCAACATCATTTACCGAACCGTTGTGACGAAAAGAGAGCTGAGGAAGGCAAAGCTCTGGATCTACCGGTCAATCTTGGTTCCTACCCTCACCTGTGGTCCTGAAAGCTGGGTCAGGACCCAAAGAACCAGGTCCAGGTCCAAGCGTGTGAAATGTGTTTCCTCAGGAGGGGGGCTGGAGTCTCCCTTAGAGAGAGGGGGAGAAGTTCAGCATCCGTGAGGAACTCGGAGTAGAGCCGCTGCTCCTTTGCGTTGAAAGGAGCCAGTTGAGGTGGTTCAGGATCATCTGGTAAGGATGAACCCTGGGCGCCTCCCTAGGGAGGTGTTCCAGGCACGTCCAGCTGGGAGGAGGCCTCGGGGAAGACCCAGGACCAGGTGGAGAGATTAGATCTCCACACTGGCCTGGGAACGCCTCAGGATCCCCCAGTTAGAGCTGGTTAATGTGGCCCGGGAAAGGGAAGTTTGGGGTCCCCTGCTAAAGCTGCTGCCCCCGCGACCCGACCCCTGATAAGAGGCTGAAGATGAGATGAGATTTACAACCTCAGTGTCCGACTGTTTTTGAATTTTTTCATCGACCAAATCTGCAGTAAACACTCCACCTCCGCATCACACCAACGTGAACCTTTCACCGCCATTGTTTGAAATGTCCGCGCATGGTCCCTCCTTCTTTTCTTCTATGTCCCAACAGGCGCACAGGAAATGACCTCAGAGCCGCCGTTGGCCTCGTGCTCGTACTTTTCAAAGATGTAAACATAAACATTCTTAATGTGCCCTAGTTTATTTCCTGTTGCAGTGTATGTGAATGACATCAACAGACAGGAAGTGAACAAGGACCAAGGCTGTTGCCTAGCAATGGACGATTTAATAAACATTACGTATTGGATAGTGAGTGAGTGAGTGAGAGAACGATTTTGAGCACAGCTTGTGTGTGTGTGTTGATAATTGTATATATTTTTGCTCTTTTGTAAACTTTTTTGACACACATTAACCGCACACATGCACGCACGCACGCACGCACGCACACACACACACACACACACATACACACATAGGTTCCTATGACACTTCTGCCCTGACTACAACCCTGACAGTAGTTGGAATTTCCGATTTCCGATTACAAGTGAACGCAGCATAACCATTGGTGATGATCTGGGGGCTGTCAGCTGCGTCACTAACATGGCAGCTTATTTAAATGTCGCCCCAGACACAGATATTGTGACACTTGGTAAAAAAGTGAAGTAGAAGTGTTTTCATTAGTTTGTCATGCGATCGATCACCTTTGTTTCAACTCCAAACTTCACTTAAACCTCACTGAGAACAACTTTAAAATATGCACCCTCCTGATTTGAATGCGCATAAAAAGACTCTGTTCCGCTGGTTCCGGTGGTTTGAACGTGCTCCACACTGATTGGCTCATCCACAGGTGTGCGGCCACTGACCCAATCACGTGCGTGCAGGTGTGCAGCGCGGACATTATGACCTGAGAGTCGTTAAGGTGCAGCTGAGCTGACTCGGGCTGTGCCTCACATGTTTGGATAACTATCACGGTGCTCCTGCGGCGGGTCTGTCTGCTGCCGCACCGGGACCAGGACCGGGACCAGGACCGGGACCAGGACCAAGACCGGGACCAGGGCTGTCAGAGGCCGGATCATCGTGCGCGGTAGGCTCCTGCTGCTGTCTGCTTGTGGTGTTCATCGCTGGTGTCCTGGCATGTTGCGTTTGCTCTGCAGCTGCTGGTTTGTGATTATGGTTATTATGGTTCTGGTTCTGGCTTCTTCTGCGCGCCTGCAGGTGCTGCTGCTGCTGCTGCTGCTGCTGCTGCTGTTGTTGCTGCTGCTGCTGCTGCTGCTGCTGCTGCTGACTGCACAGTGATTCATCCACCCTCTCTGTGTGTGTTCACCTGATGTGTCTCTGTTTGTGCATTTGCATTCAAACCAAGGCCACTGAGCCGTGCAGCTGACTTATGTGGGGTGTTTTCTGCTTCTGCTTCTGCTGATCTTTGCTGAAACATGTGAATACTCCTGTCTGAGCTGAACTGGGTTTGACCCTGTGGTGGTTTTTTATGACCTCATGCAAAACTATTTACCTGGTCATCAGATAAATGACCCAAATGATGTTTCTGTTTGTGTCATATCACAGTACAGTGAACTGCTGCTTACTGTTCATAGAGAGCTGCAGACACCAGTCAACATGTGTGCACCGTGTCACAGTCACACTCATTTAGATGTTCTTTAAACCATGAATGATGATGATGATGCTGCTGATGCTGCGCAGCACGTGCAGGATTCACGCGTGCAACTGCTCCATTTTACAAAATCAGTGTGTTTGTTTTGAATGGGCTTTTGGTTCGATGCCATAAATAAGGTCTGTGAATGACAATGGCTTAGTTTAAATTCCTTGACTGAAAGGAAGTTCACTTTACACACACACACACACACACACACACACACACACACACACACACACACACACACACACACACACACACACACCCTTTTTATACCTGTGTGTGTGTGTGTGTGTGTGACACTGCAGCGGGCAGTGAAATGTCAACCGCAGCATACTGATGAGGCGATCAGGCGCTCTGATCTAATTGTCTCCAGGCTGCTGCTGCTGCTAACGTGGGCTCTGTGGACTCTATTAGGCATGCAATGCATTGTGGGACATCGATCACGGAGATTTCAGCGTGAGGTTTCACACCAGTGTGTCTCTGATGAGCGCACACTGAAGTTTGCAGAGGCAGTTTTACAGTTGTGTGCTGCTCATTGGGAGTCAAGCACCCGTACTACCGTAGTGATGAGTTTGTCACAGAAAGTTTTAGTAAGTCTCAATAAAACAACATGTTGTTGGACGTTCTACTGCAGCTGGGCGCATTTCCCAGCATGCTTTTCTTGCTATTCTGACCCACAATCCTCTGCACAGTATGTATGTGTGTATATATGCATAATTTGTACACTTTGTATACTTTTTAAAGTGCTGCAGTTCGTCCTAAAAGTAAAAAGTAAAAAGCATGCGATCATAACTCAGATTGTATCTACGCTTCTTACTCATACGACCACTTTAGGGCGCACTCACACTGTCCTTCTGTACCGGGCCACAACAGGTTTCACGGGTAAAGCCTAGTTCCTTTGACCAGTGTGAGTGCAACCACTCCGTGCCTAGCTGCGGCACGCTTGCCGTCCACGGCCCGTTTGGGAGAGGTGGGCTTTTGTAGAGCGCGTTTGCACATGTACGAGCACAAGCGTGCGCACGTAGTTTACTACGTAGTTTACCACCACCATGTGTGTCCGTGTGAATGAATGGAATCTGGACTCTGTAAAACGCCTTCAGCTCTGAGAAAAACTGCATGAAAACGCACTGAATGTATCTGTTTGTACCTAATGAACTCTCGCAACAGTTCAGGACGCTCAGGCGCTTCATGGTTTCTGATGAACAAGGATATTTCAGCTGATTGTGTCCGTGGTTACCGATGACTGGGGGCTGAGGACGGAGGTAGAGCAGCAGTAGAAATAAACATAAACTAGTTTGTTTTAATCTGTGTGAACTGAACTCTACGGGCTCTTGTGAGGTGTGAACTTGCACACACTGATTGTTTCCGTCACAAAAGGAGGGAAACTGTGTTATGTTGTGCTGCAGAGTCTTTCTGGGGACTGACACTGTCTTTAAAATGACGACGGGTCATGAATTTTTATTTTCAGACACAGAGCCGGCCTGAAAACAAGTCAGCGTGGACCTGAAAGTGTAAACAGGCGGGCGTCTCCGCAGCAGCGTCCCTCAGGCTGAGTGTGTGTGTGTGTGTGTGTGGGGGGAGGGTCGTCGTCCAGTCTCGACTTCATGAACACGTCGAGCTGCTTCTCTGTTTAACGCCGGACTCAACCGTTCAGGGGAAAGTGTGCTCACATGAGCAACAGACGAATGAATCGCAGCCAGACGAGAGGGTTTCACCTCGAATGTGATGAGACGTTTGATCCCCGCGGAGAAGAGAAGTCGTCGCGGCAACGGAAATGACTTGTTTTATCAGAAGATACGGAGTCCAGACACACACACACACACACACACACACACATGGACCCAGCAGAACAAAACAAGCCGTGTAAGAGAAGACCGGGATGGGAAAATAACACCAGGCGTTAATATGCTGCTGATGTGTCAGGGAGAGGGAAGTATTGGCAGTTTCCTGTCACGAGTTTGTTATATTGGCTCAATATGATGAGCAGTGATCATTGTAGCACTTTAAAGTCACACTTGATAGATGCAGATAAATAAAAAGCCTTGACTGGTTGAGGAAAATGTTCGTATCTCAGCCCAAAGAAACACGTGGAACATTAGTTTCAATGTTCTTTTGTGGATGAAACTCGATGAGATTGTCACGTGGGGTGATGGGAAATACACGGAGGATTGGACCCAAATGCAGACACGGAACTCAGGAGACATTCATTCATTCATTCATCTTCAACCGCTTATCCCGGGGTCGGGGTTGCGGGGGGGCTGGAGCCGATCCCAGCTGACATTGGGCGTGAGGCGGGGTCCACCCTGGACAGGACGCCAGTCTATCACAGGACACATAGAGACGAACAGAGACAGACAACCATTCACACCTACGGGTGATTTAGAGTCATCAATGAACCGAACAGTATTAACAAATTTAATAAACGTATTTACAAAAAGGTGTAGAAAACACAAAGGAAAACAAGAAGAGGACTGATACAAACTGGACACGAGGAATGAGCACAAGAGGACAGGGAGACATCAGGGTGTATAGAGGGTATGATCCGGCACTGAATGAGGCTCAGGACTGGGTTGATATATAGAGTGGCAGGTGATCGATGCCAACGAGACACACCTGCCAGGAAAACGAGCTCAAACCAGAAAACAGAAAAGGGGAGCACATACAGAAAAACACCGACAGAGGGAGACAAAAACAACGACTAAGAAGGAGAGGAGGACTGTCCTGATCCCGTCACGACAGAGATGAAGAACTTTATAACATCTTCAGCCTCTTATCCGGGGTCGGGTCGCGGGGGCAGCAGCTTTAGCAGGGGACCCCAAACTTCCCTTTCCCGGGCCACATTAACCAGCTCTAACTGGGGGATCCTGAGGCGTTCCCAGGCCAGTGTGGAGATCTAATCTCTCCACCTGGTCCTGGGTCTTCCCCGAGGCCTCCTCCCAGGTGGACGTGCCTGGAACACCTCCCTAGGGAGGCGCCCAGGGTTCATCCTTACCAGATGATCCTGAACCACCTCAACTGGCTCCTTTCAACGCAAAGGAGCAGCGGCTCTACTCCGAGTTCCTCACGGATGCTGAACTTCTCCCCCTCTCTCTAAGGGAGACTCCAGCCCCCCTCCTGAGGAAACACATTTCACACGCTTGTACCCGCGACCTCGTTCTTTCGGTCATGACTCTTTTGTAACACTTGAATTTAAAGGACTGTAGACCTGCTCTGGAAACTATTGTAAACTAACATGATGATATTTTTGACTGTTTCAGGATACAAATCGTGCCTTTTTTCTATTTCTAGGGAGTTTAATTATGTGTGTGATTCAGAGCTCCAACTGTTCCAGTGCTCACCAGGATACAAACTACTGACACAAGTGAGCGCAGTTGCTCATTAGTCGGCACAGTGTCTCCTCGTGGCCTGGCACATAACGGGGAGACGGTTTTTGATAACTCATGCACATTACTCATTTTGTTTTAATGTTGTCACTTTACCACAATTATAAACTTTGATACAAGACGTGCATTAAAAAAAAAGATGTCACAGCAAAAGGAAAAGAGCCCATGATGCAAAATAAGATGATTTTCTGCACAGTAAAAAAAACAACCAACGGATCAAAGGGCCAATTTCAGGAGCCCGGCCCATATTCAACAGAAGGATCCAGAGAACAAAGAGTTAGTGAGCGGCTTGCTCCATAGCTGCTCATCTCATCTGCAGAAGCCGCCATGTTGTTTACACTGAACTGTCGCTTCTTGTTGCGTCACTTAGGGCGCACTCACACTGTGCCTCCATCCGCACCCCGTGCTTTAGGGTCCTTGTCCCCCCCTCCAGGCCCGTTTGTACTCACACTACCTGGGCCTCGGAGAATGCTTCTTGCTGCCTATACGTCATCACGCCTTAACGCGTCACACGCATTGATGACGTCATGGCGATGCGTGGCTTTGTTTCCAGATCTTTCCGTAGACCTCAGAGTTTTTGTGCGTCTTGTCGACTGTTTTTGAATCTTTTCATCGACCAAATCTGCAGTAAACACTCCACCTCCGCATCACACCAACGTGAACCTTTCACCGCCGTTGTTTTAAATGTCCGCGCATGGTCCCTCCTTCTTTTTTCTATGTCCCAACAGGCGCACAGGAAATGACCTCAGAACCTCCGTAGGCCTCGTGCTCGTACACGTGCGCACGCTCGTGCTCGTACATGTGCAAACATGCTTTACAAAAGCCCATCTCTCCCAAATGGGCCGTGGCCGGCAAGCGTGCTGCTCCTCACTGGTCAAACGAACTAGACTTTAGCCGTGAAACGTGCTTGGGCACGGTACGGATGGACAGTGTGAGTGCGCCCTTAAATCCGCCTCAAAACCAACGCTGATTGGTTCGGCCGCTTGGCAAACTTCTCCAAATTTTCTCCGCGGCACGTTACCAGACTGATATGTGAGTAAAATACACTTGAGCTCAGAGATCAGGAGGGCCTCGCGAGGGTACAGATCTGATCCCCTGAACTGAACTCCAGGGAAAGTTTGCTGTGGTTACCATGGTGATGTAATCAGGGTCAACAGTCAGCCAGCTTTGACATCTGGGGTTAAGCTGAATGTTACATTTCTCAGCCTTTCTCTATATATTTGCCACGTCCAGCTTCAGCTATTGATCCAAAACCCTTTCAAACAGTCGCTGCATGGTGGTGATTTAGTGGTTTAGTGGTTTAGTGCATGTGAAAAGTTTCTTTATCGTGCTTTTAGATGCTGACCAATGGGCTCAGGACGTCTCATCCACGGCTCATTAGGGCTTCAGCTGTGTCGGACACACGCGGTGAATCCATACATGCAGCCGATCGCCCCTGTACCATCCCTCCGTGAGACCACAGATAAATCAATTGTCCGTCTCTCTAACGTTTGCCCCCGAGCCTTTTAACAAAGCTGACTTGGTTCGACTCGCAGGCCACTAACGATGTGATGGAGCGCTCACTTGTGTGTCGCTGCGACTGTGGGAGGCCTCGTTCTGCCTGATTTATCCTCATTAGGCGCACCGCTGCAGTGTCGCGGCTCAACATGATCCAGATATATGGTGAATATTGCCAATATCGGTTTTCAACAAGAATTATTTACACAGGGAAATGGGTAAATGAAGCAGAGCTAAGTACAAGCGTGCAAATAACTCGTCATTAGTTTCAGTTTTCTCTGTTCGAGTGCATTAAATTAAGGCTGATTTAAGCTTAATGCAGAGTAATTAAACAGGAGAATTCTGTTATCAGGGTATAAAAGCTTTAAAACCATTAATACACCTGATCTCTAATACCAAAGCAATGTCAGCCAGAAGGATTTATTAATATTAGCAATGTTGTTTTTGCAGCAGCCACAGGTTCACACTGGCAGAAACACTTGTATGTAGACATGTTGTGTGTTGTTGGTCACTGGTGATTTTGACAATAAGGCTGCACATTCATTCATTCATCTTCAGCCTCTTGTCCCTGTCGGGGTCGCGGGGGGCTGGAGCCGATCCCAGCTGACATTGGGCGTGAGGCGGGGTCCACCCTGGACAGGACGCCAGTCTATCACAGGACACATAGAGACGAACAGAGACACACAACCATTCACACCTACGGGTGATTTAGAGTCATCAATGAACCGAACACCTGCACGTCTTTGGACTGTGGGAGGAAACCGGAGAACCCGGAGAAAACCCACGCAGACACGGGGACAACATGCAAACTCCACACACACCACACCACCGTGTCGCCCTAAGGCTGCCCAAGTAGTGGACTAGGGATCGACCGATATGGATTTATTAGGGCTGATACATTTTTTTCATCCGCCTTAGCCGAGGATTGTTGCGGACTGCTGATTTTCTTGAGCCGATATTTGGAGCCGATTCTACTTTTACTCCCTCAGTTTACATCATAAAATCTACACAATGATGAGAACAAATGTAACAAAAAGGAACATTTATTAAACTTAAAAAAGGCGTCTTGAGGAACACGGAGCTGCCTGTGGACGCCTGTCTGTAAATAATGCCAGGAAAAAACTATTGGTGAACGCAGCTGCCGATGCTGATACACCTAAGAAACGCAAATATCGGCCTTTCACTCATCTGGACTGGACTGGACTGGACTAGTGCAACATCCAAATCACAGGATAAGTGAGGTGAAGTTCAAGGAGCAGGAAAACCAAAAGAGGAGCTGAAAGACTGTAAAACTAGAGCTTTCAACATCAGCACAGTGGAGCCGTGTTGTGTTGGTCCTCTACAGCAGGGGTGTCAAAGTGATCCAGTAAAGAGTTGCTGTGGCTGCAGGTTTTCATTCCAACCAATCAAAAACACACCTGGTCCAACAAATCAACTGTGTGAAGACAGTTCAGGTGAGTGAGTAAGTCGAGTCAGGTGTGTTCTTGCTTGGTTGGAATGAAAACCTGCAGCCACACGGCCCTTTACTGGATCAGTTTGACACATGTGCTCTACGGGCTTAAATCAATAGATGAATACGTTGGAAATATGCAGAAGCTCTCCCTGCCAGAGGCTTTCAACTCTGACGTGAGATAAACGAAGTCTTCCTGCAGCGCTGGATGATTTAATCACAATCAATATTGTTCATTTAGCCCATCTGTAGATTTTCAGTGGGAGCCGAGCACTTTTGGAGCACAGCTCCCAGAGAAACACTTTAACGCAGACTGGATTCTCCCCGCTTACGCAAAGTGGAAGTAAATGGGCCCGCTGAGAGTGAGGAGACTCTCCAAGTCTAATTGGTCCACAGGGACGTGGAGAAAGAAACCAGGAGCCTCTAACATCATTTAAAAACACTCACCTGCATTAACTGTGCTAAACAGGCTCCCTGCTGTTTTGTGATGAGGGCAGAGCAACTGCGGTCTGAAGGTCTTTCCTTGAGGGCGCACTCACACTGTCCTTCCGCACCGCGCCCCGTGCTTTAGGGTCCTTGCCCCCCCCCCTCCAGGCCCGTTTGTACTCACACTACCTGGGCCTCGGAGAATGCTTCTTGCTGCCTATACGTCATCACGCCGTAACACGTCACACGCATTGATGACGTCATGGCGATGCGTGGCTTTGTTTCCAGATCTTTCCGTAGACCTCGGAGTTTTTGTGCGTCTTGTCGACTGTTTTTGAATCTTTTCATCGACCAAATCTGCAGTAAACACTCCACCTCCACATCACACCAACGTGAACCTTTCACCGCCATTGTTTGAAATGTCCGCGCATGGTCCCTCCTTCTTTTTTCTACATCCCAACAGGCGCACAGGAAATGACCTCAGAACCGCCGTAGGCCTCGTGCTCGTACACATGCGCGCACTCGTGCTCGTACATGTGCAAACGCGCTCTACAAAAGCCCACCTCTCTCAGACGGGCTGTGGACGACCAGCTGGCCGCAGTTATGCGTGGAGCGGTTGCACTCACACTGGTCAAACGCACAAGGCTTTACCTGTAAAACCTGTTTTGGCCCGGTGCGGAAGGACAGTGTGAGTGCGCCCTTAGTGGATCAGCTAAAAGAAAACAGAGTTCCCGCTTCTCCATTTTAAAATCGCACTGTATGTTTGACGTATGTCATTGAGTCATCACACACATGCATACGGATGCTCTCATTTACATTCACACACACATACGTGGCTCCCTCCTGCACACACTGACAAACACACACACACACACACACACACACACACACACACACACACACACACACACACACACACACACACACACACACACACACACACACAGATGTATTCCTCATTGGTTGGTTTGGTACGCCCCATTTGCCGTCTCATTTGACCACTGAACCACATCTCTTTGTGTGTATTGTGTCGTTTTTTCCCTCCACTTTAATTAACGTTGCATTGCCTCTGCGAGAGCCGTTTGTCTCCGCGTCACCACCGCGTGCTCCGAGGCTAATTACAGCCGCAGTGATGTAAACGAGGTGCGGCGCAGGTCAAGACTTCTGTTGTTTAAAAAAAGATCTGAGATTTTAAATCTGCTTTTATCCTCCGTCTGATGACACTTTTGTCTGTCGGATGTTTTCACCCCGATGCCCCGACACAAAGCAAAGTTTCTCGCTTGATGTCGGAGCTTTGTTGCACTTCACTTTTGTTGAATGTGCTTTTTTTGTTGTTCTTTCCATAAACTGAAGAAGTCGTGGCTATAATTCAATTCAATTCAATTTTATTTATAGTGCCAAATCATAACAAAAGTGATCTCAGGACACTTTACAGAGTAGGTAAAGACCACACTCTATGACTTATTTAGGATTTACATAGACCCAACAATTCCCCCGTAGAGTACGGTGGCGTTGAAAACCTTCACTATAACAGACAGGAACGTCAGACAGACCCAGCTCTGTGGAGGACGGACATCTGTCTGCACCGGAGAGAGGAAGAAAAGGAGAGAGAGAGAGAGAGAAAAGACGGACAGATGGACAGAGAGAGACATACTTCCAGTAACTATAATAATATCTATAGTAATGTGAATATGACTTATTAATACAGCAGAATAGTAGAAACAAGCACAACTAAGGTGGTAGATTATAACAGCAGCAGGAAGTGTCATGCAGGACCACGGCAGCAGGCACCACCACCATCAGCAGAGACCTGCGAGACGACAAAGCACAAACAACTCCGGGGACAAAGTTGAGTTAGTAACATGCATTGATGAGACATGAATGATACAGACAGAGAGGAGAGAAGCTCAGAGGATCAGGGAAATTATTATCCCCCTGCAGACTAGGCCTATAGCAGCAGAATAAAATCAGCTTTAAAAATAACAACATTGTTAAGGGCTCTAATTGGCTATAATTGATCAGAGTCTTTATCTTCTGTGCATCAATGTTGTTTTTGTTATTGTGACGGGCTGTCGAAAGCTCAAAAAGACGAAAGGAACAGCCTTTATTTTGTGCACTTGTGTGTTTTCAAATCATTGAAAGAATTGAGAAGTCACTGGAACTTGTTCTTGAACATCTGACTGACTCTTACAGAGAAACATCTGCTCACAGGAACGCATGAAAACAAAGGATGATGCAGATTTTCAGAGTGTTTGCATGTCTGGCTTTGTCGAATAAATGTTGGTGTGGCGTTAAAGAAGGAACAAATGTCTCTTTTAGAGGCTTTGAGGTGAAAACACAGAGCAGACTCCGCTGCTCAGGGGCTCGTTTCCTGAAAATCCTTTTTCCGAGGAGCTGAAAAGGGTTTCTAGGAAAAAAGGGACCCCTGTAAATACTTTCTGTGTTACATCACACACACACACACACACACACACACACACACACACACACACACACACACACACACACACACACACACACACACACACACACACACACACACACACACACCCTGAGGCCCCTGTGTTACATCACAGGTTTTACCCCTTTATTATCCCCACCCCTTCATCTACGTAATTCTCCTTCTTCATCCACCTCTTGACCTTTGACCCGACATTCCTTCTCTGCTCTCTGTCTCACGCTTTCTGCTCACGTCCACCTGGAAACACAAGTCCTTCCCTCTTTCCTTCCTTTCGCAGTTTGTCTTTATTCCCCTCTAACCTCCTTCTCTCTCCTTCATCTGCTCTGAACTTCACAGTAACTTCCTCCACCTTTGCTTCTCTCCCTTTTTTACCCTGGTTTGTCTTAATCCCGTTCCCCCGCCTGTCTTCTTTAACTTCCTCCCTTCTCTTCCCTCCTGAGTCATTCCATCTCTTCTAAGGTATCGATACTTTCAAAAGTCGCCTGAAATCTCGATCAGCGTGGTTGAACTCTGCTAAAACAAGCTGACATTAGTGACCATCTGAGGGCGCCCTCCCACTGTGCCTCCGTCCCGTGCCCCGTGCTTTAGGGTCCTTGTCCCCCCCTCCAGGCCCGTTTGTACTCACACTACCTGGGCCTCGGAGAATGCTTCTTGCTGCCTATACGTCATCACGCCGTAACACGTCACACGCATTGATGACGTCATCGCGATGCGTGGCTTTGTTTACAAATCTTTCCGTAGACCTCAGAGTTTTTGTGCGTCTTGTCGACTGTTTTTGAATCTTTTCATCGTCCAAATCTGCAGTAAACACTCCACCTCCGCATCACACCGACGTGAACCTTTCACCGCCATTGTTGTTGTTGTTAAATGTCCGCGCATGGTCCCTCCTTCTATTTTGTCCGAACAGGCGCACAGGAAATGACCTCAGTACCGTCGTAGATTTCCGAGCGGCCACATTTTACCCTGATGGAAACACACCTCATGGTGCATTCAGGTGCACCTCCAGGGTGTTGTTGTGAGGGACTTTTCTGCCATCCAGAAGTGGCTTTTTCTGTTTGCAGGTTGTTAATATTTTGTGCTGCTTGGGACTTTTTGTTTTTCCCTCCCTGAGTAATATTTTAGTTTTTTTGTCTTGTCCGTCAAAGTTTAAAATTCTGGTATTGTGACAAACTTCCCAACCTCCGTCCCTCGCTGCCTCTGCTGGAATCCATCCACCTCTGTCTGCTCTAAAAAGGTGACTGTCTGGTTCTGCCGATTTGGATGTTGTCATGGAAACGGCCGCTGGAGGGTGGTTGTTTGGGCTGACTCTCGTCTCGCAGTGGTGGAGGAGGTGGTGCTCTGTCGTGTGTGTGTGCGTGTGTGTCGGCATGTTTGTACTTGATGAGCATGTAAAAGTTTGTACAGTTCTTGACATGCATGTGGAATTGATTTCTCCCAGTATGTGTGTGTGTGCGCGTGTGTGTGTGAGGAGACTGTTTGCTCAGTCATCTTGTATGAATAGTGCGTGGGGCCTTTACAGCACCTCTTGATGCATAGCTGCGTGTGTTTATCTGTCACGTTTGACAGCCTTATCCCTTTATATTAATATTCTGTTCCACTGTCAGTCTGTGTGCGCGTGATGCGGAGCTGTTTTTGGCCGAGTGTGTGTGTGTGTGTGTGAGGCAGCAGCTCGCCTGTTCGCACATAAATATTCATGCACGTCGGTGACGGTGCAGCACGCGTTGAATTTCCACATAATCATACTTTCTGCATGCACGTGAGGTTGTGTGTGTGTGTGTGTGTGTGTGTGTGTGTGTGTGTGTGTTCACGTACGTGTGGGTGGCATAAGCTAAAGGCAAGATGAGCTCACACACACACACACACACACACACACACACACACACACACACACACACACTTAAGCTCCCTCTCCACATCAGGGAGCAGCCCAGCTAGTGCTGAGTCTCTGTGTGCGTGCGTGCGTGCGTGCGTGCGTGCGTGCGTGCGTGTGTGCGTGTGTGTGTGCGTGTGTGTGTGTGTCCATGCCCTTAGCTGCCAAAGAAGAGGAAGAACAAGGTGATAATCTAAGAAAAGAAAACAAGGACAGATAGAAAATGCAAATCTGTCTAAGAATGGATCGTAAAGACATCATGGCCTCACTCCTTCTGCTTTCCACGGGATTAAAAGCAACATTTAAGAAAAGTGCGACATCAAAAACATCCGTAATCCTTGAAGTGAGAAAACCGTCTACGCAGAACAAATTGAATAAAACACCAACACAATAATTCGGAGAACGCTTTGCGATGTTTACTCCACCAAAATGAAACCGTAGTGGAAACATTATGAGTGATAATTCCAAGGGCACCCGTATTTTTAAGACTAGAGCAGACGAGCCCGGAGGTAAACGAGCGAAGACAATGTGTGAAATATTAAGATTAACTTTATTGTGTCCCTGAGGGGCGCAGCTGTGAAAAGCATCAAAAAAGACTGAAGCTGTAAGAGGATTTAAAGTCACAACACTCCGGATCCTCTTGATTGTGTCGGACTCCTCTGTGGGCGGCCGTGAAACCACAGGTGAGGCAAAGTTTATGTCCAGACTCTTTGGACAAAAGGCAAATCAGGGTGCTTTGCATAATTCACACAGTCCTAATATAAAAGAGGAACACAGGCAGCATGGTCGTATGCTGTATAATGAAAGGTGACTGGGCTCACCTGCGTTTACCTGTTTTAAACCTCTGACATGGTGGTCAGCACTGTCTCCTCACAACAAGAGGGTTCCTGGTTCGAATCCTGGCTGGGGCATGTTCTCACCGTGTCTGAGTGGGTTTTCTGCGGGTTCTCCAGTTTCCTTCCAAACATGCAGGTTAATGGATTACTCTTTTACTTTTGATACTTGAAATATCAACTATAACATTGTACCTTTACTGAAATATGATTTTCCGTGTAGGGTACTTTTACTTGGCGGCACGGTGGAATGGTGGTTCCTGGTTCGAATCCCGGCTGGGGCCCTTCTGTGTGTAGTTTGCATGTTCTCCCCGTGTCTGCGTGGGTTTTCTCCGGGTTCTCCGGTTTCCTCCCACAGTCCAAAGACGTGCAGGTGTTCGGTTCATTGATGACTCTAAATCACCCGTAGGTGTGAATGGTTGTCTGTCTCTGTTCGTCTCTATGTGTCCTGTGATAGACTGGCGTCCTGTCCAGGGTGGACCCCGCCTCACGCCCGATGTCAGCTGGGATCGGCTCCAGCCCCCCGCGACCCGAACAGGGACAAGCGGCTGAAGATGATCAAAATCAATCTCACGTAGCTTAGCTTAGCATAAAGACTGAAAACGGGTGGGAAAGCTAGCCTGGCTCTGTCCAAAGTTAAAAAATACTCCTCAAACCCTTCAAGGCTCAATAATTACCACGAATGTTGGGTTTTTCATCTGTGCTCGCACAGAAATATAAGAATGAGCTTTTGAACTTTTTGAACTAGATCTTGATTTAGATGAAATTACCTTTTTTGCTAACTGCAGAACTAAAGTCCCCTGAATCACCGTGTCATCTCAACAACCATATCAAATACACAAAGTGTTTCAGGTCAAAGTCGGGCTGCATCCACGTCAGAATGTGTTAAAACCTTTTGCTTTGTTTCCGCGGTTGCGTTTTAGTCTGACTCCCAGGTTCGCTCCCCGGTTGGGTCTCAACAGTCACGGCGTGCCCTTTCCTAACAAATTATAGCGGTTTGTGACCTTGTTGTGGATGTAAGCAGCTGCTATGCATTTTTCTTTATAACTCTACGGTTGTTTAAAGTATTGACACCTCGATACTTTTCAGTACCACGGAAATCCACTTTCTGCTGGTGTGTGTTCAGTGACTTTGCACCAGTAACATGTGCAGGCTTTTAAATATAATACATTAATCCTGTTTTGTATGCCAAAGACTTTCTTTCTTTTAGCCGTGGTATCAAAAGAGAGAGTTATAAATTCTCGTGTCCTGACAACGTAACTAACTACTGCCAACATTTGCAGGAGAAAAGCTATAATTTGAGCAAAGCCCAGCGTCCTTGGCATGTGCACACCCACTGAATTGTCTGTGATAAGTGTTTTAGTGTCGACTCGATAGGATTTACCTTTTATATTTTGGGAGGGGATGCTACTCCTCTACACTAGACGTGGTTGGGATTTTAACAGGCACTTGAGTGTGTATTTGGATGATTTCCCCAGGGTCCCCTCTCAGGCGGACATGCCCAGAGAGTCTCCAGAGGAAGGTGTCCAGAAGTCATCATAATGAGATGTCCAGACCACCTTAAGTGACTCCTCCGAGCTCCGGGCAGAGGAAGGTGGCCGCAGCTACTCTCCTCTCGATGTCAAACCGTCCCAGTGCACATTAGAAGACACGGTCTGATGAAGCTGAAGAACTCCAACATCCAATTTTGTGGTCACCAAACTGGACACTTTCTGTCCCTTGGGTCCCTCCAGGAAAACCACACTCAGGAGCAGTGTGAGCCCAGCAGCTACCGGGAGAGTGGTATTCAAAGCCGTGTGGCTCAGAGCAACAGCCCCAGCACCTCGAGGGACACCGGTCCTAAGCCTTCTTCTAGTCTATAAGCACGTGGAGACTGGTGGGACCAGCTCCCGCCACTTTTCCACATGCCCTCCTGAATCAGACGCCTGAGCCTCGACTCCAGAACTCTGGATACATGATTTGAAATACTTACAGAGATTATATTCACTTTTCTTGGATACTTGCAACCTCCAGCACTTGCAACCCGCTTACAGTCAGTTAATGAACACACCAAAGGCTGCAAAATAAGTTTCACATAGCAGGGGAGCTGTTGGCGGTTGAGGGGTTTGTATGCTTCATTAACTTGCAGAGTTAAGCGCCGTACAGCTCTTTGAGCGTCTCAATTTAGTTCAAGGGAGAAAAAAAAAATAGTGTCTGCTGTTTCTGTCCTCTCAAATGTCTGAGATCCTCTACAACGACTTGTATCTGAGCATAGTTTGTCACTAGAGAGCTGTTTTCACATTCATATCCTGAAGGAGGAGAGTCTGTGTCCATCCCTGGCAGCTTTAGTTGGTACGTCACTAATCCGTAAACCCATCGCTGTCTGATATGGAAAACACAGTTCAACGGGGACTTTGACACAACACCGACAAAGAAACCTGAACCCTCCAGTTCAGAGTGGACTGTCGGTACAGAGAGAAAACACACTGTCATCATAGCTGTCAGCCACTGACAGTTACACGCTAACAAGCTAACAAACAAACAACAGGAACTAATAAATAAAAGCCACGATAACCATTCTGATATGTCTGCTAGTCGACTTCTTTAGTGACAAAAGCAACCACAGTATAACTTAGCTGCTGGTCGCTAACATTAGCTCCCAAGTCGTTTTTTTTCACCCAAGAGGCTCAGTTGCCGCACTGCCTCCTGTCTGAAACCGGCTTAAACATGTAGCTCTCTCTGGGAGAAGCTAGCATGATTAGTTAACACAAGAGTTTAGTGCGAGAAGCTAGCGCGAGAAGCGACAGGGAGAAGCTAGTGCGAGAAGCTAGTGCAAGAAGCTAGCACGAGAAGCGAGCTCGGAAAGCGAGTCTGAGAAGCTAGCACGAGAAGCTAGTGAGAGAAGCTAGCGCAAGAAGCGGAAAGCGAGCCTTAGGAGCTAGCGTGAGAAGCTAGTGCAAGAAGCTTGCACGAGAAGCGAGCGCGAGAATCGAGTGCGGAAAGCGAGCACGGAAAGCGAGCCTTAGAAGCGAGCGTGAGAAGCGAGCGTGAGAAGCTACCGTGAGAAGCTAGGGCGAGAAGCTAGCGTGGGTGGGTTGAGGCCTGATGTAGAATTTCTCAACACGAAAGGAAGAGTAGATGTGTTTACAGACCCCTCTCTGAGTCTTTTTTTTTTACTTTCTATGTTGTAAAACCGCGTTAAACAAAATACTCATCGTATCAGATTAGTTTTATATACTTTAATAACGTGTCCGGAGCTTTTTCAACAAATGTTTTTTTTGTCTCTGTGAGGAACCGAAGAGCATTTACAGGGACACCATGTTTCATAACTTGCTTGGTCCATTACTGTCGTCATTGTTATCATGAGCAGCAGCAGCGTCGTAGAGCGAGGCTGCTGTGGTTTAATTGGCTGCTCCACTACACGAGGTTGGGCTCATTTGGAGGCCATGTTGTCGCGCGTGTGTGTGTGTGTGTGTGTGTGTGTGTGTGTGTGTGTGTGTGTGTGTGTGTGTGTGTGTGTGTGTGTGTGTGTGTGTGTGTGTGTGTGTGTGTGTGTGTGTGTGTGTGTGTGTGTGTGTGTGTGTGTGTGTGTGTGTGTGTGTGTGTGTGTGTGTGTGTGTGTGTGTGTGTGTGTGTGTGTGTGTGTGTGTGTGTGTGTGTGTGTGTGTGTGTGTGTGTGTGATATGTCATCGAGGTGAAGGTGTAACAAGGATAGCTGTCGGAAAGATTGCCAGAACAATTTGGTCACCGTGGCGACTGAGGATAATTGACCTGGTGCCTGGTGGGTGGACTCTTCTCACCTGTTGGGGAGAAAATATGCCAGAAAGGGGGCGCTGAAAATGTGGCGTGAGCAGCTCGCATGCCTCATTAAGCCTGCTTCTAAGTAATGTGCAGTGCACAGTGTGTGCCTCAGTGTTACAGACCGAACCCTGAACCGGGGCTATCACAGGCCAAGGAGCCAAACATCAAGGAGCACGCGGCGTGTGTTACTTTTGACTGTTTTACATGAATGTCTCTGGGCTGTTTGTGACTGGTTAAAAGAAACACAATCGCTTTGGGTGGCACTAAACTTCTGTTGTTAAACCGTGCCCTTTGCAAAACAGGAAGCAGGGATATTGCTGCTAGGAGTAGGAAATAGGGAAGGGGCCATTTCCTCAGCACTCAGCGCCCGGTGTGACCTCATCACGAGGCGGTTTTTAGTCAATTATTCTTCTGCTGTTTTAATAATGAGGATAATTTGGACTGTAAAGGTCATAATGACGGCTGTTCTGGGGCTGTTGATGAACCTTGTTGAGGCTGGTCTGACTCTGACTGACTGTCTGTCTGTCTGACTGTCTGTCTGACCGGCCCAGTGTGTTTCCCCTCAGAGCCGATTATGATAATAAGACCATCATGGGATTTGGGATATGGAGGATACAGTGGCTGTGAGCTGAGCTGCACTGCTGCTGGCTTCAGAGAGGATTTACGGGTCTGTACTCTTTCAGGGAGAAGTGTGTGTGAGTGTGTGTGAGTGTGTGTGAGTGTGTGTGTGTGTGTGTGTGTGTGTGGATCCTACCCACCACTTTCCTCCTGTTGTGATCCTCAAAGTGCCTCTCGTCTTTGGAGTGTCTCTACGTCCGTCCATCTCCCTTCATGATTTTGCCATTTGGCTTCGTTCGCTGTCCACCGGTGATAACTCGTCACTTTTTCCATCTCCTCTCATCACGCCGCCTCATTAGCTTTCATCTTGCCCCCTCTCTCCCTCCACTTTCTCCTTCCCTCCATCATCCCTGTGGCCGTGTCACTCCCCTCTGCTCACATCTTTTCCAGTGCAAGGTTTTGGATGTGGATTCTCAGTGAGGAGAGGAGGAGGAAGAGGAGGAATGCCAGGAGAGAGGAAGAGGGAGGGTGGAAGAGTGGAAAGGAGAAGCCTGGTGCCAGATGAGGGGAGGAGGAGGAGGTGAGGAGGGTTTTGCCCATTGTTGCCAGATGTCAAACACATGTTTCTGATGCTCGTTACCCATGAATAGATGGGTCTTTTCTCTCTTTCACATACAGAAATTAAAAAAACGCAAATGCACAAACATCTGTGTTGCTCCCAGTCCCCTCATAGCTGTACACACACTGAGACTCATTATGCCTGAATGCAGATGTGGAAACAGTAAACTGTGTGTTCTGTTCATGGAAATGCGTAATGAGTGCATTTCCATTAGCAACTCCGTGAAACCTTAGAGCTTAATGCGAACAGCAGCATGCTAACATGTTCACAATGATAATGTTTCCATGCTGATGTTGTGCAGGTTTACTGTGTGAGGCTGACGGGGCTGTGATTAGTATTAAGAGTATTTGGTCCTGTGATAGACTGGCGTCCTGTCCAGGGTGGACCCCGCCTCACGCCCGATGTCAGTTGAGATCGGCCCCAGCCCCAGCCCCCCGCGACCCCGACAGGGACAAGCGGTTGAAGATGAATGAATGAATGAATGAATGAATGAATTTTCAAAACCTAGCCAAATGTTGAAAAAAGCAGACTGACTTTTCTGTTTACCAGTCAAACTCTTTTACTCCCAGTCCACTGCGATCAAAGGTAGGGTGGCAACCGGCCCAATGTGGCAACGCTAACGTTAAGCTAAGCTGAGCGCCGCTTGGCTCGAGCTTCGCATCGAACAGAAATCATAGACAGAGAAGACAAAAGTGTTTAAAGCTGTTCCAAACAGCAGCAGTCGGAGGAGCAGCGATCAGCCTAACCTCCCCGACGCTGGTGGGATGCCTTGAATCACATGGATGCGGACGAAGGGAAAGGTTTTAGGATGGTCTCTCCTCGTACTGATACATTTATGTCCACAGCGTTTTTTTTAGGCGCTGGCAGGGGGGGGGGACGCTTTATCATATACTGTATATATATGTATATGTATATATACTGCACACTGTTCTGTTTCCATCTTTTTATCCATTGCTGGAAAAAGAGAGAGCCAGGAAGTGTCCTCCTCATGAAGGCAGAGCAGCAGAGCGGCACTTGATCCTTTTCCTCGTCCATCTGTTCTACTCTTGCTGTGGCTCTTTCCTCTTTTTCCTCCCTCCATCCTCGTTTCCACCCCTTTCCTCCCTCTAGCCCTCGTCCGTCTTTCCTCTCTCTCTCTCTCAATCTTCCACTCGTGGTTATTTCTTCTTCCGTTTCTCTTCATCAGGACTCGGAGGCCAAATTGCTCCTTTCTTCTGTTTCGTGATCTCTTCTTTATTCTCTCCCCTCCACACAAATCAAAACGCTTCTAAGCAGCTCTCTCATAATCTCTCCTTTCACCTTCTCCTCACCGTCATCACCTCTCTATTCACTGGATGAAGCGTGATTAATCACAGTGGCAAAGCCATTCATGTAATTAATATGGAAATAACTGCAGAGCTCGTCAATGGGCAGATTGGCTGCATTGTTCCTGATTTATCAAATCAGATACCTGACAGGTGATTAAGAGACATCCTTTGTGTTGTTTGCATGCATGCTGTATTAATAACACTATAAAGTAGTTTAAAAAACAACCTTGTCTTGGGTCACACTCACACTGTCCTTCCGCATTGGGCCAAAACAGGTTTTTCAGCTAAAGCCTAGTGTGTTTGACCAGTGTGAATGCAACCGCTCTGCGTATAGCTGCGGCCATCTGGCCGTCCACGGCCCGTCTGAGAGAGGTATCTGATTCCCGTCGTTTGCAGTGTTTAAGCTAACATGCTGTAGCCATTTGTTAAATGGAAAGAGTTGATATTGATCTTCTCATCCAACTCTCAGCAAGGGGACCACACATAATAATCTACTGTGAACGTGCTAACGTTGGCTAGCTAGCTAGGTTTCAACTGCAGTCCTTTGACGAGATGTTTTGAGACCAGAGACACCGCAACAGCAAGACATTCGTACATTAATACATCGACAATATCCACATTCAGTACATGCAAACAGCACAAAGCAACAAAATGCATCCAAGCAGCACCGGTTGCAGCCTTGTTTGGACGCATGCAGACATGCAGGGCAGAGACAAAACTATCACGACGGAGATCTTGATAAATTGTTAAAAGAGATGACGCACAGACACGACTTTAGAAGAGCACACCGAACTGCTGAAGTGCATGTGAATATTTCATACGTACCCAGGTGAGGCCGAGCTGACTGCATCTGACAATGGGGGAAACTCAGCCGCAAGTCCGACGGCAACAACACCAACAATGATACATTAATGCTGCTTTCTCTCCCTCTGCTTCGTTCGCTCCTTCATATCTTTTAAATGAGTTTTGTTATGAGCACAATTAAAGCGTCCTCACATCGCAGCACTTCTGTCACATTGTTTTGAAGAGCCGCGGTGATTGGATTGAGATGAGACTGATTTGATTGGTCTGAAGGGTCCTCCACTGTGCATCTCCGTGCATCTCTCCCCCCCCCTCTCTCTCTCTCTCTCTCTCTCTCCCTCTCTCTCTCTCTCTCTCTCTCTCTCTTCCTCTCTCGCTCCCTGTGACATACAGTCAACACAATCTCTGCCCCATATTTCTTTCCCAGACCCCTCTTTGCATAAATTCAGCGTCTCCCATTTGGTGCTAATGCTCAGCACCAGCCTGCACATAATTGCACTCATTTAGGCTTTGCAGAAGCTAAGCTGCACTCCATCACTGCAGTGTCTGTTCCAGAGATTTCATATTTCAGCGTGTTGAAGTATTCTACATGTCCACAATCGGGAACATTTTAGCATGTAAATGATCTCCCCTCCTGTCTCACAGTAATCCGTATTTGCATCGCTAACAGCGGCTGCATGAATGTGTGATGAGCGCGTCACCGAGGTTGTCATTTCAAAGCCATTAGCGAGCCGCTAACGCGCGGATCGAAGGGGAGATGAGAGTGCTTCGGCCTCCCTCCTGTCCTCTGGTGAACCGCCTGTCCGTACCCACACCTCTATCTGTTCACATGTTGTTGGGTTGGGACATTTTTTTAGATAATCCAGCGGATTTGGAAATTGTTTATTTATCTTAAGAATGCGAGATTTCTCAGCCCACTATGCGTCATCCTTTTTTAGTTTCTGTTGCATGTTAGCTTGTAACTGTCGGTGGCTGACAGCTGTGATGGCAGGGCAGGTTTCAGGTGTCTCGAGCAATTGGCTTCCGACCTTGTGATATAGTGTTAAGTTCAACTATAATACGATGAAACCTTCTCACCAACAACCTCTTTTTCATTACTTAGATGAAACGATGACGAGACTCCACTGCTGATGCTAACAAAATGCTACGATGCTACAATACGATATTAACTAAAATGACACTAAAATGAAGTTTAAAAAATATACTTTCCACCTGTTCTTCGAATGCCGACTGGGGCCCTTCTGTGTGGAGTTTGCATGTTGTCCCCGTGTCTGCGTGGGTTTTCTCCGGGTTCTCCGGTTTCCTCCCACAATCCAAAGACGTGCAGGTGTTCGGTTCATTGATGACTCTAAATTACCCGTAATTGCCCGGGTCGCGGGGGCAGCAGCTTTAGCAGGGGACCCCAAACTTCCCTTTCCGGGGCCACATTAACCAGCTCTAACTGGGGGATCCTGAGGCGTTCCCAGGCCAGTGTGGAGATCTAATCTCTCCACCTGGTCCTGGGTCTTCCCCGAGGCCTCCTCCCAGCTGGACGTGCCTGGAACACCTCCCTAGGGAGGCGCCCAGGGTTCATCCTTACTAGATGATCCTGAACCACCTCAACTGGCTCCTTTCAACGCAAAGGAGCAGCGGCTCTACTCCGAGTTCCTCACGGATGCTGAACTTCTTCCCCTCTCTCTAAGGGAGACTCCAGACCCCCACCTGAGGAAACACATTTCGGCCGCTTGTGGTCATGACCTGGTTCTTTGGGTCCTGACCCAGCTTTCATGACCACAGGTGAGGGTAGGAACCAGGACTGAGCGGTAGATCCAGAGCTTTACCTTCCTCAGCTCTCTATTTTCGTCACAACGGTGCGGTAGAGCGACTGCAGCACCGCCCCCGCTGCTCCGATTCTCCGACCAAACTCACGCTCCATCGTCCCCTCACTCGTGAACAAGATCCCGAGGTACTTGAACTCCTTCACTTGGGGTCAGGACTCGTTCCCTACCTGGAGTAAGCAATCCACCGGTTTCCTGCTGAGAGCCACGGCCTAAACCGTATTTGACTACGGAGCAGTTTAACTTGTTCAGAAAAGGCAATGCACTTGTGTGGTGTTCTGGCAGCGTAGTGAAGGACTGTACTTGTGTTCAACATCGTGCCCCTCTGAACAGAACTGGTGATGAGCCAAACCATAATGGACTCATGACTGCCCCCTAAGGCCAGAGGGGCAACTGTGAGACCATTGTACGGCTGCACAAAGGAGAGATTAATATTTGATCCTCCATCAGGAGTGTTTTTAAACTCTATGTTGGTTTTACAGGAGAGAGCACGAAGAGTTACCGGTTTGGTTTGACGAATGCTCGTCGAACGCACCTCGTCACCTTGTGCAAATAGCAGCGTGCAGTGCAGTTCAGAGTGGTTGCTCTTTGACCTTCTTTCTTTACGTTACACTCCCCCTGATCCGCCTCTCCTCTGTCGTCCTGTCTGCTCCCTCCCTGCCTTCACCGCCATCAGATTGTCAGGTTTCAGTGTGGAAGTCGAATCTGGCGACGGCCCCATCCCATCATTCCATCTGTTAGAGGGAAGGTGGCTGACAGAGAGAGAAAGGTGTGTGTGTGTGTGTGTGTCGGTGTCAGTTTGTTGCCACAGTACACAGATGTGAATGTGTCAGAGTGTAAACAGTCACTCAGACTGATGTCCTGTGTGTCAGAGTGTGTGTGTGTGTACCTGTAACAAATCAATCCTGCAGGAGGGCTTCAGTGTGTTTGTTTATGCATTCATATATAGGTGTGTGTGTGTATATATATATATATATATATATATATATATATATATATATATATATATGCTCGAGTGTGCAGGAATATATATGAATAGAGACGCATACCTACCTTCCCAAGTCATCACACACAGGGCTATAAATATACCAGTGTGTGTGTGTGTGTGTAAGGGAGTCTGCAGGTGGGTTAAAGTTGGATGTGATGGAAAAGCTTTGCACTTACCCTCTGAAAAATCTAATAGTATTATGCACACACACACACACACACACACACACACACACACACACACACACACACACACACACACACACACACACACACACACACACACACACACACACACACACACACACACACACACACACACAGGCGTCTCTGCAGCACAGTGCTGCCACCCTCTGGTTTCTTCTCTCCACTGCAGAAACCTCCACAACATGAGCATCAGACCACAAACACCCATTTATTTTATATTTCACGGCACTTTTTATTGTATTTATCATCAACTCCATCCAATGATACGCTGTAATTTATTACTAAATTACCTCCTTTTGAAGTCATGTTGTTCAAAGATGATAATTTCTAGGAAGTTATTGAAACAAGTTGAAATATTTAAAACTAACTCTTTAAGAAAATCAGTTTATAAGGAGGTCTGACTTTTAAAAATGCACACAGCAAAGTCTAACATCGAACCGCCGGCATTTACAGCTTTTCTCCAGTACGACATAAATAAGGCAGTTTATTCAAAGCATTTTGCTGTGTACGTCGTAAAGAGGAACCTTTTTTCTCTGTAGCCCATGAAAGTCATTCAGGGACCTCCCCAGCCCGCTGCCTGGGGCTGGTGTTGGGCCTCCACACCTTTTTAAAAATATTGACTGAAATAACTCAGCACCAGGTAGAAACTGCTCCACTCAGGATCCTCTTTGTACCTGGAGCTAGAAAAAAATGACTGGCGCTGAAGTCCACTTGCATCATGTCTATGGACGGAAGTATTTCAATTCATTTCAACTTTATTTACGATGTAAAATCCTAACAAAAGTCAGCTCAGGACACTTTCCATAAAGAGGAAGTGTAGACCACATTCTTTGATTTACACAGTCCCAATAAGTCTCCCAAGAGCATCTCGTAAGTTATAATGTCAACAATTCTGTGGCAGGAACGTCAGACGTGTTTAATTTAAGTACCGTATTTTCCGCACTATAAGGCGCACCTTCATTAAATGTCTTATTTTGAATTGTCTAATTTTGCCTTGAGTGTAAACTCTGCGTCGTAAGCGTGTCTCTTAACAGGAGCCATTTTGGGCTCTTTACACAAACACACACATGGAAATGAAACGGCACGCTTCACGCAGTCGTATATCTCAACATGCACCGCACGTTACTTCTTCTACGGTGGAAAATAGAGTCGGCGGCTGCTCACCGTAGCTGCGAGACCTGTCGTGGCTCAATATTGGTCCATATATAAGGAGCACCGGATTATAAGGAGCTCTGTCGGCTTTTGAGACATTTGAAGGTTTTTAGGTGCAACTTATAGTGCGGAAAATACGGTACTCTGTTGACACCACTGTCATCTTTATAGGTACTGGTGCTGAAATCTACGCAGGCCTACTGCTGCCATCAGGGCCATATCATGGTCCTGTGAGGCCCCTGGGCACATGTCGTTTGGAGGGACACCCCTCCCAGTGACATCAGAAGAATCTCAACGCAGATGAGCTTTTGCTACGGCGCCACAGAAATCTTTCTCCCAAGTTCAAACATGTACGTACACATGTGTTAGTGTCTGGGTTGTTGCTGCCTTTGGTCTGACGTTTATTCTCTACAGAGTTGCTTTGTAGCTGGGTTCAAATGAACGTCTGTTGAATCGTGTGTTGATGCCGGCACAGTAGGTGACTTTTCTCTGGCATCTAGCAGGGAAGATGGGCAGCTATAGGAAACATAAAGGGGTAGCTAGCTAATACCCCCTACCATTATATAAGGGGGGTGCCCCACCCCCCAGACAGCATCCCTGGCCGCCCTTGAAGGTCAAGTTGATTTAATTTATTTTTCGATATAGCGCCAGATCACAACGAAAGTAATTCAAGGATACATTTCGTATAGAACAGGATATACCTTGAGTTTGCAAACCTTGCAAGGCAGAAATAAGCTGTGCAGGAACAACCCTGGAAACTTTCCTGACCAGTGGTAGCGTAAAGCTTGAGCGTAGCGTTAGCTTGCCTTTAGCCTGAAGCTTGAGCGTAGCGTTAGCTTGCCTTTAGCCTGAAGCTGCGCCTTTCCACACACCAGCCACGGCCGTAGTCAGAGATGACGGAGAATCAACAGAACTTTTAAATCCACCTGGTTCCTTAAAGTCAACGGTGTGGAAACACGTTTGCCTTCTCCGTGAGTTACGTAAACAAACAACAAACAGTAGTGCGCTGACAGGACTTAGTGGTGCATTCAGGTGCTCTCTTTGACCTGCTACAAGTGGACTCCACGACAACGATAAACCGAAACAGGTAGATGAGAAAAAGAGTCGCCTTCCAGGTGTAAGTTTTACCAAAATTTATACTGTTTTGTGGGTTCAAGAAAAGAAAGACACCCCCTCCCCACTTGTGAATTTTGTATCTTGTAACAGCAAATTGTAGATTACCAACCAGAGGCCCGGTTGTTCAGGTGCATACTTTGCAAGAGACTCTCGTTTTTAGCATGTTTGCACCAAAGGGTCTAGGGCAGGGGTGGGCAATTGCGGTCCTGGAGGGCCACTGTCCTGCATGTTTTGGGTTTCTCTCTGCTCCAACACACCTGAATCTAATGATGTGCTCGTTATCAAGCAGCTGAAGCTCGTCACAGTTTGATTATTGTTAGACTCAGGTGTGTTAGACTCAGGTGTGTTAGACTCAGGTGTGTTAGACTCAGGTGTGTTAGGGTAGGGAGAGACATAAAACATGCAGGACAGTGGCTCTTCAGGACTGGAATTGCCCACCCCTGGTCTAGGGTCTAGGTGAGATAACTTTTGTTATGATTTGGCACTTTAAATAAAATTGAATTGAATTGCTTTCGATGTATGCACGAGAGGCCTGGGTCCCTTATGGTCCACTCACACTGGAAGCACCTAACATTTTAGGTAATTATGTTTAATGTCCTTGTCGTTTTTTAACGCCCAGCATGGACCTTGAACAAAATAACCTTTATTTCCTCACTTCCTAAAGACTCGACTTCTTGCGGATCCCAGATTTAGTCCTATGTCTGATGAACCGTGTTAATAAAACAGTCCTTTGATGAATGCTCCAGAATCTGTCCCCTCCACCCAGAAGACGGTGCTTTGGGTTTATAAATGTAGCAGGACACTAGAACAGTGCACTCAGCGTATCACAGTGTGAATACTACACTCCCATGAATATTCATAACCAGTGTGACCGTACTAACTTGAAACGCAACCGCCAGCCTCATTCCCCGTCCCAGAACGATGATTTCTCGGTGATGCAATATTGATGTAAGACACTAATCTTGTCCAACTCGGAGGATAACTGTGAGGGGGCCTTGTACTGGGTTTTATTTCTTGGCAGCACGAGTTTTCTACAGAGAAGTGTGCCATGCTGATACAAAAGCACCTGCCTGGGGCTTGGGAAGGGCTCGTTTCTTAACTTTGTTCTGTGAAACACTGCGAGGCGGCATGGACGCTCTGCTGTTAGCTTATGTTGCACAAAGGAGCGGCAGCAGCTCGTACAGCGAGGCGTCCAAGGGAGAGGCGGGAAAAAGGATTAATAATTGAAGCAATAGGGAGATCAAGGATGTATCTTATTTCCAAGTTGAGCCTCACTGTGAAACTAAGAACCAGTTGTCTTATAAGAAAACAAACCAGCTTTGATATTTAATGATTTGAAGTTTCGCTAGCAGTCGCTAACAGCCGTAGCTAATACTGATTAGCTCTGGTCAGCACGGTGAAGGCATTCAAAGGTCTTACTACCCACTAATACTGCTGAAAATAACAGCAAACATCTGCAGCAGCATGAGAAGAGTCCCTACACACAAAACAAAGCACCAATGGGCTCCTTCCTTTGGGATCGACTTTGGTAATCCACTTGAATGGACTTTACTATGAGAGGAGCTGGTACAGGGGCCAGTAGGTAAGTCTTTAAAACACTCTTTTAATAAACTCTGGCTTCACTAACTACGTTGTTGCTGCTACATTTTATGCCAAAACGATACAAAAGTTGTGCGAATACAGGCAATCACGACTCTGTGTGGACGGGCCCTTTGTGTGGAGTTCAACTTTGGTGAACTTTGACCTGAGACCTTCAACCAGCAGCAAAGCCGTGTGTGTGTTATTGACCCCACCTGGCTGTTCAGCAAACCTCTGCAGTAGCATGAGAAGAGTCCCTACACACAAAACAAAGCAGCAACAGCGTAGTTAGTGAAACCAGAGTTTATTAAAGAGTGTTTTAAGACTTACCTACTGGCCCCTGTACCAGCTCCTCTCATAGTAAAGTCCATTCAAGTGGATTACCAAAGTCAATCCCAAAGGAAGGAGCCCATTGGTGCTTTGGTTTGTGTGTAGGGACTCTTCTCATGCTGCTGCAGAGGTTTGCTGTTATTTTCAGCAGCATTAGTGGTTAAAAAAGACGTTTTCACCGTACTGCCCTGAGCTAATCAGAGTATTAGCCGTATTCGGCTGTTAGCGACCCACCAGGATTT